>NC_058130.1:264337006-264672034 GCF_016433145.1 Gracilinanus agilis
TTAGAGATTTAGAACACTTTCTCATGTGCTTATTGATACTTTTGATTCCTTTACCTGAAAATTGCCTATTCATGTCTCTTGCCCATTTATCAATTGGGGAATGGCTTGAATTTTTGTACAATTGATTTAACTCCTTGTATATTTGAGTAATTAAACCCCTGTCAGAGTTTTTTGTTATAAAGATTTTTTCCCAATTTGTTGTTTCCCTTCTGACTTTGACTACATTGTTTTTGTTTGTACAAAAGCTTTTTAGTTTAATATAATCAAAACCATTTAATTTACATTTTGTAATTTTCTCTAACTCTTGCTTGGTTTTAAAATCTTTCCTTTCCCAGAGATCTGACAGGTATACTATTTTGTGTTCACTTAACTTATTTATAGTTTCCCTCTTTATATTCAAGTCATTCACCCATTCTGAATTTATCTTGGTGTAGGGTGTGAGATGTTGATCTAAACCTAATCTCTCCCATATTGTTTTCCAAATTTCCCAGCAGTTTTTGTCAAATAGTGGATTCATGTCCCAAAAGTTGGGCTCTTTGGGTTTATCATACACTGTCTTGCTGATGTCATTTACCCCAAGTCTATTCCACTGATCCTCCTCTCTGTCTCTTAGCCAGTACCATATTGTTTTGATGACTGCTGCTTTATAGTACAGTTTAATATCTGGTACTGCTAGGCCCCCCTTCCTTCACATTTTTTTCATTATTTCCCTTGAAATTCTTGATCTTCTGTTATTCCAAATGAAATTTGTTATAATTTTCCTAATTCAGTAAAGAAGATTTTTGGTAGTTTGATAGGTATGGTGCTAAATAGGTAAATTAATTTGGTTACAATGGTCATTTTTTATTATGTTAGCACATCCTACCCATGAGTAATCAATGGCTTTCCATTTGTTTAGATCCAGTTTTATTTGTTTGGAAAGTGTTTTGTAGTTGTTTTCATATAATTCCTGAGTTTGTTTTGGTAGATAGATTCCCAAGTATTTTATATTGTCTAGGGTGATTTTAAATGGTGTTTCTCTTTCTACCTCTTGCTGCTCTAATGTGTTGGAAATGTATAGAAATGCTGATGATTTATGTGCATTTATTTTGTATCCTGCAACTTTGCTAAAGTTGTTGATTATTTCTACAAGCTTCTTAGTTGATTCTCTAGGATTTTTTAAGTAGATCATCATATCATCTGCAAAGAGTGATAGCTTAGTCTCCTCATTGCCTATTTTGATACCTTCAATTTCTTTTTCTTCTCTAATTGCTACTGCTAGTGTTTCTAGTACTATGTTGAATAATAGAGGTGATAATGGGCATCCTTGTTTTACTCCTGATCTTATTGGGAAGGCTTCTAATTTATCCCCATTGCATATGATGTTTGTTGATGGTTTTAGGTATATACTGTTTATTATTTTTAGGAAAGGTCCTTCTATTCCTATACTTTTCAGTGTTTTCAATAGGAATGGATGCTGTATTTTGTCAAAGGCTTTTTCAGCATCTATTGAGATAATCATGTGATTTTTGTTTGTTAGACTGTTGATATGGTCAATTATGTGGATGGTTTTCCTAATGTTGAACCAACCTTGCATTCCTGGTATAAATCCCACCTGATCATGGTGGATGATCTTCTTAATTACTTGCTGGAGTCTCTTTGCTAGTATTCTATTTAAGATTTTTGCATCTATGTTCATTAGGGAGATTGTTCTGTAGTTTTCTTTCTCTGTTTTTGATCTCCCTGGCTTTGGAATCAGTACCATATTTGTGTCATAAAAGGAATTTGGTAGATCTCCTTCTTTGCTTATCATATCAAATAATTTGTATAGTATTGGGATTAGTTGCTCTTTGAATGTCTGATAGAATCCATTTGTGAATCCATCAGGCCCTGGCAATTTTTTCTTAGGGAGTTCTTTGATGGCTTGTTTAATTTCTTTTTCTGATATGGGATTATTTAGGTATTCTATTTCTTCTGCTGTTAATCTAGGCAATTTATATTTTTGTAAATATTCATCCATATCTCCTAAATAGTTATATTTATTGCCATATAATTGGGTGAAATAGTTTTTAATGACTGCCTTAATTTCCCCTTCATTAGAGGTGAGGTCTCCCTTCTCATCTTTGATACTGTCAATTTGGTTTTCTTCTTTCCTTTTTTTTTTAATAGATTGACCAGTACTTTGTCTATTTTATCTGTTTTTTCAAAATACCAGCTTCTAGTCTTATTTATTAATTCAACACTTCTTTTACTTTCAATTTTATTAATTTCTCCCTTGATTTTTAGTATTTCTAATTTAGTTTTCATCTGGGGATTTTTAATTTGCTTGCTTTCTAATTTTTTAAGTTGCATGCCCAATTCATTAATCTCTGCCCTCCTTAATTTGTTAATATATGCACTCAAGGATATAAATTTCCCCCTGAGTACTGCCTTGGCTGCATCCCGCAGAGTTTGGTAGGATTTCTCATCATTGTCATTCTCTTCAGTGAAATTGTTGATTGTTTCTATGATTTCTTCTTTGACTAATTGGTTTTGGAAAATCATATTATTTAATTTCCAATTAATTTTTGATTTGCCTGTCCAGGTGCCCTTACTAATTATTATTTTTATTGCATTATGATCTGAGAAGGTTACATTTATTATTTCTGCTCTTTTGCATTTGTTTGCAATGTTTCTATGCCCTATTACATGGTCAATCTTTGTGAATGTACCATGTGCAGCTGAAAAGAAGGTGTATTCCTTTTTGTCCCTATTTATTTTTCTCCACATATCTATTAAATCTAATTTTTCTAGGACTTCATTCACCTCTCTTACCTCTTTCTTATTTATTTTTTGGTTTGATTTATCTAGATCTGAAAGAGGAATATTTAGATCTCCCACTATTATGGTTTTACCATGTATTTCCTTCTTGAGCTCTGCCAGTTTCTCCTTCATGAATTTGGATGTTATGCCACTTGGTGCATACATATTGAGCAGTGTTATTCCTTCATTGTTTATACTGCCTTTAATTAGGATGTAATGACCTTCCCTGCCTTTTTTAATCATATCTATTTTTACTTTGGCTTTGTCAGAAATCATAATAGCCACTCCTGCCTTTTTTTTTTCATTTGATGCCCAAAAGATTTTGCTCAAGCCCTTAACCTTAAACTTCTGTATGTCCACCCGCTTCATATGTGTTTCTTGTAGACAACATATGGTAGGATTTTGGTTTCTGATACACTCTGCTATTTGCTTCCATTTTATGAGCGAGTTCGTCCCGTTCACATTCAGAGTTACAATTCTTAGTTGTGTGTTCACTGACATTTTCGTATCCTCCCCTATTCCTACCCCTTCTTCTTAAAAGATTTCCTTTTAAACCAGTGGTTTGCTTTAAGCCGATATCCCTTATCCCCTCCCTTGATTAACTTCCCTTTCTACCCCCTCCCTTATTATTCCCCTCTTTTTATTTTTAAAGGCCTAATAAATTCTCTCCCCCTTCTTTTCCCCTCCCTTTTTTGACCTCCCCACTCCCTTACTCCCCTTGGTTTATCCCTTCTGACTTTCTCAGTAGGGTTAGATAGAGTTTTATATTCCAATGGATAATATAGCTACTCTTCCCTCTCCGGGTTGATTACACTGAGAGTAAGGTTTAAATATTACCTCTTAATGCTCTCTTCCTCTCCTTCTTATAATAGTATTTGTCCCCTCCCCTTCCCATTGCCCTCTTTGTGTGTAATAGAATATCCTATTTTTCTTATTCTCTCAAGTTTCTCTTGATGTCCCCTGCTATTCAACCCCCTCTTTCCTACCCCCCCATATCATCTTAGACCATTTAATATTCTACCCTCTCCCTATGAATTATTCTTCTGATCACTATAATAGTGAATAGAGTTCACTACAGAGAATTATACATAGCATTTCTCCACATAGGTATACAGATAATTAAATCTTACTGAGGCCCTTAAAAAGGCAAATTTAAAAATTATGAGTTTTCTTTCTTTCCCCTCTGTTTCTTATTTACCTTTTCATGTTTCTCTTGATTTTTGTGGTTAGATATCAAACTTTCCATTTAGTCCTGGTCTTTTCTGTGCAAATACTTGGAAATCTTCAATTTTGTTGAATGCCCATACTTTCCCCTGGAAGTATATAGTCAGTTTCGATGGGTAGTTGATCCGTGGTTGAAGGCCCAGCTCTCTTGCCTTTCTGAATATCATATTCCAAGCCTCACGGTTTTTTAGTGTGGAGGCTGCCAGATCCTGTGTGATCCTGATTGGTGCTCCTTGATATTTGAATTGTCTTCTGGCTTCTTGTAAGATTTTTTTTCTTTTACTTGGAAGCTCTTGAATTTGGCTATTATATTCCTGGGTGTTTTCTTTTCTGGGTCCAGTGTCGAGAGTGATCTATGGATCCGTTCAATGTCTATATTGCCCTCTTGTTGTAGAACTTCAGGGCAATTTTGCTGAATAATTTCTTTTAGTATGGAGTCCAAATTTCTATTAATTTCTGCTTTTTCAGGGAGACCAGTGATTTTCAAATTGTCTCTTCTAGACCGGTTTTCTTGGTCTGTCACTTTCTCATTGAGATATTTCATGTTTCCTTCTATTTTTTCAGTCTTTTGACTTTGCTTTATTTGTTCTTGTTGTCTTGAGAGATCATTAGCTTCTAATTGCTCAATTCTAGCCTTTAGGGACTGGTTTTCTTTTTCAATCTGGTCATTTCTCGTCTTCATTTGACTTACCCTACTTTCTAATTGTGAAATTCTGCCTTTTAAACTGTTATTTTTTTGCCTGATTTCTTTTTGAGCTATTTCCCATTTCTCTAGCCAAATCTTTTCTAACTTTCTTGTCCTCTCAGATTTGAACACTTCAAGAGCTTGTGACCAGTTTTCATTATTTTGGGAGGGTCCGGATGTGATTGCTTGTTTTTTCTCCTCTTCTGTTTGCTCGGTTGTCTGGATTTTTTCAGTGTAAAAGTTGTTGAGTAATAACAAAGATTTCTTCTTGTTGTTGTTAATCTTTCTCTTTTGGCTTTCCTGATTCTGGGTTGCCATTGTTAGCTCAGTCTGTTCTCAGCTTTATCCTCCCACTCTGGGTCTGTCTGCACTCTTTAGGCTCCTGAGATCTCAGGTCTGGTTGTTCTCAAGGTCAAGCCCCCTGGTGGACCTCCTTGCTTGCTCCTCTGCCAGAGGTTCCTTTACAGGTCTCAGGGAGCTGCTTCCAGAGTCGTATACCCATCTGCACTGGTTCCCCACTCAGGGTTTTAGAGCCTCCGCCGGCGCCTGTGCTCTGTGTCTGAGCTCAAAGTCTGTGCACGTTCTTTAGCCTTTTGGGGTCCTAAGTCTTGCTGCTCTCAGGAACAGGCCCTGGAGCTGCCAGTGACTCAATGGATACCCCAAACTTGCTCTACTTCTTTTGCACTGGCTTTGGTGTTGTAAGTGGTGGGTGTGTGTGTGTGGGGTGTTGCTCAGCCCAAGATTTAGTGAGAGCTGTTTCACCCCTTTATAGCATGGAAATTCCCTGATTCCAAGTACCTTCCATGCTGAGCCCTGTTGTGGGGTCCCTCCATAGTCTCGATTTGTTTTTATGTCCCCTTGAGGAGTCCTGTACGTTTCAGTTAGGAGAGGTTAAGAGCTGCTTTTTACTCTGCCACCATCTTAACCCGGAAGTCCCATTGAACTAACTCTTGAAAGAAGCCAGGAATTTTAGGAGTGGATTGGGAAAAGGAAAACATTCCAGGAAAGGGAAGCAGCTACTTGTACAAAGACTCTAGATGGAAGATGAAGAGTCATGTGTAAGCAATGGTAAAGAAGTGCCAGATTTGTCCAGGTAGGATCTATTTTTCTTTTAAATTTAAAACCTTTACCTTCTGCCTTATAATTGTTGATTCTAAGGCAGAAGAGTGGTAAGGGCTAGGTATTGGTCATTAAGTGACTTGCCCAGGGTCACACAGCTAGGAAGTATCTGAGGCCAGATTTGCACCCAGGAACTCCCATCTCTAAGCCTGTCTCTTAATCCACTGAGCTACCTAGCTGCCCACTCCTTCCCCTTCTTCCTCCCTCCCCACCCCCCCAGGATCTATTGTAGAATATATGAAGACCTACTTAATGTTTTCCTGACATCAAGTCAAAATTTATGTCTTTGTCATTTCCATCCATTGCTCTTGGTTGTGGTGTCTACAGCTAAACAGAATAAGTCTAATCTTTCTTCCACGTGACAGACAAGTCCAACTTGAAGATACCTATAATGTCTTCCCTAGAATTTTTTTTCATTCTGGGATTCTCCCAACCCTTCTCAAGGATTATGACAGATGAGTGAAGTATCTTCACCAGTTGGATACTTTTCTTTAAAATGCTGTCTACTTTACCATGTGATCCTCCTGACTATTCTCCCCCACCTGCCTGTCTTTGCTGATAAGCAGAGAGCCCAAGCACCTGGTATTTGCCTAGTCCTTTAGCTACCAAACTATTTCCTGTTTCTGAATCTCTTTGATCTTGACTACTGAGGTAAAAAAACAGACAAACAAACAAAAAAAACCTTAAACATTTATTAAGCAGTCTATTAAAGGTAAATCTTTGTACTACAAGCTGGAGTAATGTGCCAAATGCCCTCCAAAGTTCAAAGATCTCCAAAAGTGGAAGACAGAAGCAGCTGTTCTTCCTAGTGGAGATATCTACGGAGACAGAGAATCTTATGTTTGAGGAAAATGAATTTTTTTAATATTTCTATACTACAAATTTATGTTTCACAGAGTCATAGAAAACTGTGCATTGCTTTAAGATAATTTTCTCAGAATCATAGTTCTGCAAGAGAACTAAAAAGCCGTTTAATCCATAGATGATTAAATAGGCTGAGAAGATAATACTTTTTAATTTTATTATAATAACATAATAAAAATCAGAAAATGTGATTTGTTTTCCGTGAAGCACATTTATCTGTTACTAGAATAGCTGTTTTGTACATCAATACCCATTATATAGTGTTAATTTTTATCATTAAGATATCATTATTTAAGATATGATTCATGAACAATAAAATTCAATTAAAAACCATTATTGGGGGCAGGTGGGTAGTTCAGTAGATTCAGAGCCAGGCCTAGAGAGGGGAGGTCCTAAGTTCAAATCTGGCCTCAGACACTTCCCAGCTGTGTGACCCTGGGCAAGTCACTTGACCCCCATTGCCTACCCTTACCACTCTTCTGTGCTCCAAGACAGAAGGTAAGGGTTTAAAAAAAACTAACCCATTATTAAGCACCTATTATATACAAGGCAGTATGCTATGTGCTGGAAACACAAAGTTTTTTTTTTTTTTAAATGATGTCTCCACCCTAAAATCGCATGTAGACTACTAACGATACTTCAATGTATATACAAATGGCAGATGGTTCAGTAGTGAGAGCTCTGTTTGGTAAGTCAGAGAATCTGAATTCAAATCACAACTGCATTACTTATAATAATACCTAACATATAGGGCTTTGAAACTTGCTCTACATATGTTTCTCATTTAAGCCTCAGAACAACCCCCAGGGATTTACTGGTTATTATGTGATACACACATGTGGAAATTGAGGGTCACAAAGATTAAGTGATTTCCCCATGGTCATGATACTAGGAGAAGGATTTGAACCCAGGTCTTCCTGACTCCACATCTAGCACCCTCTCTACTTTTGGCAGACAAATCACTTAACTTCTCCAGACCCCAGTTTCCATCTCTAAAATGCGTAAGTTAAATTTAGTGTATTATATATTAAAATTTGATATTTATGATCCTGTGATAAATATAATAAAAAGTGGAATGTGAGAAGGGTAAGGGGAAGAACCAGAAAAGAACTCTAGGAAAACTTGAGAAGATATCTCTACAAATGTCTTATGGTTCATTTTACTGTTTAGTTTATAGTCTTATTTTCTAAAGCCTTTTTATGTGGGTATGTCCAAAACCATCTATTAAGTTTATGAGAGAGAAATATATGAAGTATATATGTATTTTTTCTAGAACTGAGTGAACTAGCAAGCAAGCAAGAGACCTTGTAAGCAAAATTAGAAATTGCTGGCTCTGTTATGATTGGACTAGAGTGTGGAAATTCTGTGAATTGTGTTTTGTCAGCATCCTGCTCAAGAATAGGCTGTGTAAACAATGGAAGTTGGTAAATTCTCTGAATGAGCAGCCTTCCCTCTCACTTACAGACCTAACCGCTGCAATTCTCCAGATTTCTGAGTGTTTATTTCATAGTAAAAAGAGACTAAAAATACCAGGTCAGTTAGGTTTTTATTATAGATCATTTCACTTACACTGGCATGGGACATATAAATTTTAAAAAGGAAAAGAAAAAAAGAAGAAAAAACTCCTGCAGTCAGGATTTTAAAGGAAAAACTACTGAAATTGATGTGTAGTAATTTACTTTGGTTAAGGATTTTAAAATTTATAAAAGATGCCTCATCTTTTAATTTTTAAAAGTTGGTGCAAATAATGTTCAATTAATTGTTAAAGAACTAGTAGGCCTGCACTTATATTCTATACTATCCCAAGGAAATTTATCTGTGGTAAGTTTTATGTTCATAGAGACTCTCTCTAATTCAAATTAAAAATAAAAGAATTTAAACTGAGTTGAAGTTTCATTTTAAAATCAGTTTAGTTTAAAAGATAACAGTATTTTTTCTTTGAGTTCTTCTTTATTCAGAATAATAATAAAAGGAGTGTGGAGAGACTAGACCTATCATTGCAATAGGGAACTTCCTCCAACATTGCTGAGCAGTAACTGTTCCATAACTTGTAGCTGGAGTTACTGGGAGCTTCCATGATATACCACTGCATACAACTTGGGTATATTCACCTTAGCAAGCATTTATTAAACACCTGCTAGATGCCAGGCACTGTACTAAGGACCAAGGATACAAAAGAAAGGCACAAAATAGAAGGAACTCACAGTCTAATGGAGGAGACAACATGTAAACAACTTTGTACAAACACAAAGAGAAAGGATAAGTTGGGGACATAATTGCCCAGGTATTAAAGGGGATCAGAAAAGACTTCTTCTAGAAGATGGGGTTTTAGCTGGGACCTGAAGGAAGCCAAGAGGTGGAGATGAAGAAAGCACTCTGGACAACCAGTCCAGAAATGGGATATGGAATAACCTATGCAAGGAAAATCTAATGGAGGATCCAACATACAAATAACTAAGTACAAACAAAATACAGGATAAATTGGAGATCACCTCAGAAAAAGCACAAGCATTAAACCAGGAACCAGGAAAAGCTTCTTCTACAAGGCAGGATTTTAGCTGAAACTGGAAGAAATCTAAGGAAGCTAAGAAACAGAGAACAAGCTGGTGAAAAGATACAAGTCATTACTATAAATTTATGTTGCATAGTCTCAACTTGGGCCCTCTCTGCTGCTAGGCAGTTTTTCTCTGCCTCCCTTATTTTTCTCAATATTCCTCTCTCTACAGTGGATCTTTTTAAACTTTTTTTTTATCCTTCCTCAAGTCTCCCTCACCTCCTTCTCTCAACTTAGAACCTTACCAAAAAAAATTGAGGCCCTTCTCCCTCTTATCTATCTGCTATTACTCAAGTGCCTTCTGCCACTTTCTCCCCTTTCACTCCTGTCTCACATGATAAAGTGATCTTATCCCTTAGTGTTAACTGTTAAATCTCTGCTTGTTAAAGCAATCCCACTCCATCCCATCTCCCTCAACAGATTGCCCCCTCTGCCATCTTACTCCATCACTTATCTTCAATTCCTCCCTGTCTACTGGTTTCTTCCTGACTGCCTATCAATCCTGTCTCCCCCATTCTCAATAAACTCTCACTTCATCAATCCCTAATAACTGTTATTATTAATCTCTTTTTCCTTTTGTAACTAAACTCTTCAAAAAATCCATCTGCAATAGGTTGCCTCTTCTTTCCTTCTTCTCTCTTCTTAATCCTTTACTCCCTGAAATTTTAACATTTGTTGTGGTGCAATAATATTCCACCACATTCATACACCTCAGTTTCTTCAACTATTCCCAAATAGAGTATTCCTTATTTTTCCAATTTTTTGCCTACCGTAGAAAAAGCTGTTATAAATGTTTTTGTACATATAGATACTTTTCTTCTTTTGAACTCTTTGGGCTATAGATCTAGAAGTAATGTGACAGGTGCAGTATTCTACCCTTCTTCCCCTAATTCAGATTAGGATGGGCACCTTCTTCCCCATCCCCAACCAACTTAATTGATTCATTGGCTAAGGCTATTGTTATAATTTTCCTGTTTTATGGGTAAAAAGCAGCCAAAGGAAAACTAGAAACTCCCAAATACTTAACTGGTGAATTGCAGTGGGACCTTTGCTCAGTTCAAGGGATTTCTCAGTGCCTGTCCTTGTTTAATATCCTCCTGATATGACTAAGTAAATCTTCTTGGGTTTTCTGTTGAATGATTTTTTATTCCAATTTTGAACCTAACCTACCAGGGGAATGGTCTGAGTCAGGCCTAGCCCAGAATAAATGATATAGTTAAGTCAAAGAGTATGCATAGTTTAGTGACTTTTTAGTCATAATTTCAAATTGTTTTCCAAAATGGCTGGAACAATTCATAGCTCCACCAATAGTGCACTAGTGTGCCTGTTTTCTCATTGCCCCTGCAATATTTATTATTTTCTTCTTTTTGTCATATACATTTACCAGCATGTACAACATAAATATTTTGGATGAGATTGCACTAGTGTCTAGGAAGATCAAGAACGACTTTTTGAACAAAGATCTGAAAGAGTCCTCTCTTTTTTGAGCATACTGGTATACTCCTCTACATCAATGGCAGAATGTAGACTGGGCCTCTGTGGCAGAGGATCTAAATCAGATGGTCACCCATATGAAAGAGAAAGAATGGGAAATTAACCTGAAGGCACTGTGCTCTGAGTTTTTCAAATATTATCATATTTGATCTTCATAACAACCCTGTAAAGTGGGTGTTATATTATCCCCATTTTATATTTGAAAAATTGAAGCAAATAGAGGTTAAATGACTTGCCTAAGGTCCCATAGCTATTAAGTTTCTGGTTCTGGAATTGACCTCAAGTCTTCCTGACTCCAGGTCCAGAATTCTATCCATTGGGACAGCTAGCTGGCTATTATAGCACCTGGCTTTAGATGGAACTTAAGCATGGTCTTCTTCATGAAACTTTTCCTGATTCCCTCCTTTATTAGTTCTCTCCCTACTTAGAATATATTTGTATTTATTTACCTTGTTTGAATGCCATATTTATGCATGCCATTTTGCATATTTTTGTCTCTGATGTAAGACTCATTCTTTGTATTTGTATTTCCTGTGCCTAGCACAGGCCTCGCACATAGTAGGCACTTAATAAATATTTGTTGATTGGTTGAATTTATCTAAGGAAATAGGATTTAAACTACTGATATAGCTTCCTTTATAACTCATGTAAAAGAAAAATATTGGAAAACAATCTGCTGAGTAAACTGACATTACTATGAAAGCTAAAAGGCACAGAGTTAGGGTCTAGACATGTCCAGCACAGACTAAGACTTTGAACCCATTTCCTGACTGGTATATATACATTTTATTCAAAAATAAGATTATATACACTCCCCCCAAAGGTAATTTGATGTGCATGCAACCTTCTCTCAAAGAATATAAAACAATTTAAAGCAGGGAAGTAGGTATTTATCATTAATGTTTACTTATTCGTTGATTTACTCTTGGCTTAAGTTCTTCAAAACCATGTTCTGAATGATATTATTAGTCTGGATATTTACTTTATATAAAAGGCAATATTATCATACCAAAATATTTGCTGTCCTGCTCCCTTAATTATGTAATTGGGCAAAGGGATGCTTTTATTTTTTTAATGGCAAGGTTTCCCTTGGATAGTAAATTGCACCTTGAATTGAGCTTTGTTCAGATGGCTTAAAGTAGAAGAAGACATAAAGTGGGATAAGGGAATAAGCAAATTAAATAATACTAAAAAGAAGATAAGTTATAATCATTGCATGTGCATCCTTTTTCCTTTGTTAAAGCTCTTAGGATGTGAGACATACGTTAATAGTCAATCTGAATCTCAGAATGTTTATTTTTCATTGTTCTAAGTTAATTTATAATCTGTTATGTTTGAAAGAAGTGATGGGTAATCCTTAAATTTAGGCTATTAATGCTCTTGACAATCTAAGCTCTGTTTTATTTTCATCCTTCTATCCATAGTATTTAACATCTTTTTCTTCTATTGAAATTTGTCTACATATTAGGCATCATTACAATTATATCATAATTATTTTTGTTAGAATTTTGTTAGAACTCCTTGTGCAGAAATACAGTGTACATGAGAATATTTAAGTACAAATTTTCAAAAAAAAATTTGAAAGCAAATCTCAGTTTCACTATAATTTATAAATTTTCCATTGTATTACAATTCATTTCATTCCAGACACATATACTGGCTATGTGTATATATGCATGTATGTCTCATTTTCCAGCTTTATCATATATAGAATCTAAACTGCTTTTTCTTTTTAGGACTTCTTGTAATTAAAGTATTCTTTAATCTTATTTTCATCATGTCTTTGATAATTTGCCCAGAGCAATTTATTTCACTAGATGAAAGCATATTCTGCCTTATGTAGTAAATATATTATAAGAATATAAAATTTAGGGTTTTTTGCTAATAATAATTCTAAAGTAATACTGTGGTCACCAATTAAAAAATATTATAGCTTAAGTCAAAATGATTTTTAGTAGCTTTATTAACAAAGAGGTGGAAAGAGTGAAAGTGGAAAAATGTAAGAAGAGGGTAGAGAAATATCTAGTCTACCACCCTAAATGTTGATTTCGGTGTCCTGCTCAGCCCCAGCAGGGCTTGATAACCTTCATCCAGAGGACCTGGTGATGTCTTCAGCAAGGGTTCCACCAACACCGCCTCCTCTAGGAAAGGAAGACCTCTCTGGTAGCAATCTCTCTAGAAGCCAGGAAAGGTAGGCCAGCTACTCACCCATTTCACTGATGCAGAATCTTCGAGGACAAACTCCCAAATAGAAGAAGATCCAAGGAGAAATCCAAAAGGCGAAGTCCTCCAAAGCAGCAGTCCAAAGGAGAAGCTCATCCTCCAAAGGAGAAGCTCCTTGGATAGGAAGTTCAGGACTTTTTATAGTCCTTTTTCCATATCACTTCCTGTCCCTTCCTCCACTTTACAGGAACCAATTGCAGACTTTCAGTTTGCCTAGCACTGCTCAAAGGAGGGTGGCAGTAGCCTCTGGAGGTGTGAGCGTACTTTAGTAAGTGGCTCATGAATTTTCTTGCTTAGTGTTAAGTAGGGGTGCTTGAGGTTTTGATTGATTAATTTAAAAGTTGCTGATTGATAGACAAAGAAAGTTTGATTCATTCTTCACAATCCCCCCTGTGATTCTTTGGGAGGCTAGTCTTATACCTCTACAGCTTATACCTCTAAAGATCTTCTAGCTACAGGTGCATAAAACACTACACTTTTCTAAGAGGAAAACTATAATAGTCGGAGATAAGAGGGAAATAAAAGAGAGAGCAAGCGAGCAAAACCAGTGTTTGCTAGGCGCATTGACAAAAAAGCCAATTAGGAGGCAGTCCCCTTTGGCATAAGAGTTTACATTCAAAATAAATGTGTTCAATCCCCTTCAGTTCAATCAATTACATCCCAAAGTTCATTCTGGATCTTCTGATGCAGTGTAGGTTTATTTATGGCACTTTTCCCAAACAGTTCACTTTCTTGATACCAGGTGTTAGTAAGCTCCTTTTCCTGAAATTTCTCTCAAAATTTTTTTAAATCTTGGCTTTTATGAAAATTATATAATATTATTATAACCTCAAGAGTTGTCATTTGAACTAGAAGACTTCAGTTTAAATTGAGGAGAGAGTTATTAAATTACAAGTATAATAACTCTTCATCCTCAGCCACTTTGCCATGTTTAACACCATTAAACACCTTTTCTTTATGGATACTTTCTTCTTACTAGATTTTTCTGACACTACTCTCTCCTGGTTCTTCTGTCTCTGCCACCTTTGTTGCTTTATCATTCATATCAGATTCTTCCATCTGTAAGTCTTCCTTAAGGCTCAAAGCTTTATCTTAAGCAGGAAGGGGAAGGAGAGAAGAGAATGATAATAATAGTCATAATAGCTAACATTTATGAAGTGCCTCCTATGTGCCAGGCACTCTGCTAAGCATTTTTATAAGTATAATCTCATTTGATCCATGTTTTTGTGGAGCAGACACTAATATTATACTCTATTTTGTAGTTAAGGAAAATGAGACAGACAAAGGTTAGATGACTTATCCGGGGGTCACACAGCTAGTATGTATCTGAGACTGCTTTTGAACTCATATCTTCCCGATTTTACTTCTTATTCATTGTGCCATTAACTGCTTCTGGTGCTACCTACTCTTTCTCTTATATACTCTCTAATTGGCTTCATCGCGTCTCATTGGTTTATTTGTTTTCAACATTCCAATTTATTATTTGCTTTTAGCATTTTTTTCTTTTTAAATTTTGAATTCCAAGTTCTCTCCTTTCTAGCCCCACCCATGTCCACTATGATAGGCAAGCAATATCATATCAATCATACATGTGAAATCATATAAAACATTTTCCTATTAGCTATATTTTTTAAAAGGAAGAAAAGTGAGGAAAGTGAGAAAATTATATTTCATTTTTCACTCAAGAGTTTGTCAGTTCTCTCTCTGGAGGTACATAGCATTTTTTCATCATGAGTCCTTTGGATTTGTCTTGTATCATTGTATTGATCAAAGTAACCTAATCTTTCATAGTTGATCATCATTAAAACTTTGCTGTTATTACACATAATGATCTCCTGGTTCTTCTCATTTAACTTTGCATCAGTTCATATAGATCTTGCCATATTTTTTAGCACCATTTCTGTTTCTAATAACACAATAGTACTTTACAATTATATACCATTTCTTATTCAGTTAATTCTCAATTGATGAGGATCCCCTCTATTTCCAATTCTTTGCCACCACAAAAAAACCTGCAATAAATATTTTTTACATATAGACCTTTTTCCTTTTTTTTTTTTTTAAATCCCTTTGGGATACAAATCTAGTAGTGAATTACTAGGACATCTAGGTGACTTAGTAGATAGAATTCTAAGCAAGGAATCTGGAAAGCTCACCTTCCCTAGGTCATATTTGATCTCAGACAATTATTGGCTATGTGACCCCTGGGCAAGCCACTTAACCATGTTTGCCTCAGTTTCCTCATCTGTAAAATGACATTATGCTATCTGCTTCTGTTTTGTGGGATGACCTCATCCCATTTACATTCACAGTTATTACTGTGTATTTCCTCCATTCCCTGCTCTCTCTCTCTCTCTCTCTTATCCCTTTCCCCTCCTATTTCCCTATTGGAGATATGCCCCATTTTATATACACAGCTGAGTGCTTACATATATTTTCCCTTTTTGAATCAATTCCACTAAGAGTAAAGTTCAAATATTGCTCACTACCACCCCTCATTTCCTCCCTCCATTGTAAAAGCTCTTCCTTAAGCATCTGTTTTATGTTCTACCTCTCTCTTCCCCCATCTCCCAGTGTATCCCTCTTTCTCTGCCCAGGGTTTCACAGACTTCTCTTGTCAACCTCTTAAGAACCTTGGGCAAGAAAAATCTCACTCTTGTCTTTTGGTGGCTCAACTGCTCCTAAATTTTATTTGAATCATTATTTTAAAGTTGTTTTGAGAGGTATGTTAGTAAAATTTAACTTGGTGGCTGCCCCTAATCTACAATCTTGACTTTGCCTTCCCATGTGTTTAATTATCATCTTTTTGCTGATGACTCACAGATCTGTTTACCCAAACTCACTCTCTCCCTGGCACGTCAGTCCTATTGGACATTTCAAATGGCCTGTTGTAGAGACATTTCAAATTCAGGATGGCCAAAACCACACATTGTATTTTCTGCAAAATCCACCCATCATCCAAACTTTTCTATTTCTGTTGAAGTCACCATCATCCTTCCAATCTCCCAAATTTATGACCTTGGTATTATCCTTGACTCCTCACTTGTCAAACCTTGCCACTTTTACCTCTATGATATCTTTCTTAGTTCAACCATTCTCTCTATACAGCTCATTAAATTCAGGTTTATATCACCTGCCATCTAAACTACTAAACAGTCTTCTAATTGGACTTCCTGCCTTTAGTCTCTCTGTTCTAGTCCTTCCTTCACTGCCTTCAGAGTAATTTTCCATAAGTGAAGATTAAATTGCATCACTCTTTTACTCAGTCAGTTCCATTGGATTTCTATTGTGCCTCTGATAAAAATCAAACTCTTTTTTAGTTTTTAAAGTTCTTTAGTATCTGGCCCTAACCTATTGTTTCAGCCTTTTTACACCTATTTCCATTTCCACATTGCTGTCTAATTAAACTGATCTCAATATTTTTCTTCTCAAACTCCAATCTTAGTGTTTTTTCATTTCTACCTTTTTGGAATAACTTCTTTTTTCACCTTTTCAAGATGTAGCTTAACCATAGTCTTCTACGTGAAACCTCTTATGATCTCCTCAACTTTGAGTGTCCTTTCCCAAACTACCTTTTAATAGTTTCTTCTTAATTATATTCATTCTCTTTATATTGAGTGTCTCAAAAGACTAGGCTTAGTCTCTAAAGTTTAATAGTTTAGAAATGCACTAAGACTCTCCTGTAGTTACTTAAATAAGTAATTACTTCTGTAGTCACTTTGGAATAAGCATATAGAATATAGAAGAAATAACTCACCCAATAAAATATAAAAACTTTTGGTCCTTGGAAATTGTTTCATTCATCATATGTGTCCCTAGTGCTTAGCACAGTGCCCATCACATGGAAGATACTTGATAAATGCTTGTTGATTGATGAAATACTCTGTATTTTTCAGCAACTTTGCTTCTTGTAATACTTTATGGGAACAGCTAGGTGGTCCAGTGAATGGAGATGGGAGGTAATAGGTTTAAATTTAGATTTGAATCTATACTTCCTAGATGTGTGACCATAGGTGAGTTACATAACCCCCACTGCTTCACTCTTATTGCTTTTCTGCCTTAGAACCAATATATAGTATTGATTCTAAGACAGAAAGTAAGGGTTAAATTAAAAAAAAAAGGAAGGCTTTATGGGGGCAGCTAGGTAGCATATTGATAAAGCATCAGGCCTTGTGCCAGGAGGATCTGGGTTCCAATTTGACCTCAAAACTTCCTAGCCATGTGACTCTGGGCAAGTTACTTAATTCCAATTGTCTAGCCTTTGCTGCTTTTCTGTCTTAAAACAGATACTAAGCACTTTACAAATATATCATTTGAAATAGTTTTAATGATTTGTGACATTATGTTACAGTATATAGAACACTGGATTTATAGTTAAAAAATCATAGGATTGTGGGCCATCCTTATCAGATATGATAAATAGATCTCGATATAGGATCTCAGATTTGGAGGGTACACAGAGGCCATTTACTCATGCATATATAAGAATCCTCTCATCAAAATACCAGATAAAGGATTATGCTGACTTTGAAGACCACCATCAAGAAGAAACCCATCACCTTCTGTCACAACCTTTTGTATAGCATTCTATTTTTTTTTAACCCTTTTTGTCTTGGAATCAGTACTAAGCATTGATTCCAAGACAGAAGAGTGTAAGGCATGGCAATTGGGGTTAAATGACTTGCCCAGGAAATGTCTGAGATCAGTTTTGAATCTAGGACCTCCTATCTCTGGTTTTCAATCTATTGAGCTACCTAACTTGCTTTTTAAACAAGTTTTTACCTAAATGTCAAGTTAAAATCTAGCTCTTCAGAATTTTTATCCATCGTTCCTGGTTCTACTTTCTGTGACCAAGCAGAACAAGTCTAAATAATATCTCTTCCACATAAGAGCATTAAGATGCTTAAAGTGAGTTATCATGTACCCTCCAAGACTTCTCTTCTCCAAGTTAACATCCCTAGCTTCTTCTGTCAATCATCATTATATGGCATGATCTCAGTCTCTTTCACTAATGGCCCTCCTTTGAATGCTCTCTTGTCAGGGTTCTTGCCAAGAAGTGTGCAGAACTGAACATAGTACCCCCAGTGTGTTGTAGTGTGCCCTGAGCAGAGTATTCCTATATACTTAGACCTTTCTTTTTCTTAATTCATTTTTCTCCCCAATTACATGTAAAAACAGTTTCCATAATTTTTTAAAAAATAATTGAGTCTCAAATCCTCTCCTTATCTCCCTCCCTGCCATATTCCTTGAGTTGGTAAGCAATCTTGTCTAGATTTTACATGTAAAGTCATGTAAAACATTTTTCCATATTACTCCTTTTATGGAAGGAAACATAGAAAAAAATTAAGGAAGTTAAAAGTTTGCTCTGCATTCAGACTCAATTTTTCTCTGGAATTAGAAGTTTTGTTTTTTTTAAATCATAAGTCCTTTGGTATAGTTTTGGATCATTGTATAGCTGAGAATAGCTGTTGTTCATAGTTGCTCATTGTAAAGTATTCCTGTCACTCTCCAATGTTCTTTTGTTTCTGCTTATTTCACTTTGCTTCAGATTGTGTAAATCTTTCTAGGTTTTTCTGAGCTCCTCCTGTTTGCCATTTTATAGTACAATAGTATTCCATTACAATCACATACATAACTTACTCAGCCACTCCTCAATTGATGGGTATCCCCTCACTTTCCAAATCTTTGCCCCTCCCCCAAAAATGCTTTAAATATTTTTGTACATAAATGTCCTTTATGTTTTTTTTTATCTCTTTGGAATACAAATCAGGTCCAAATTGCTCTCCTGAATGATTGAATCAGTTTGTAACTTCCTCCAAAATGCATTCCTGTTCTTGCTTTCCCACATCCCCTCCAAATTTGTCATTTTCCTTTTATGTCATAATAGCCAATCTGATAAGTGTGTAGTACTTAATTCAAAGTTGTTTTAATTTTCATTTCTCTAATAGTGATTTAGAGAATTTTTTGCATGACTATAGAGAGCTTTTCTTTGAGAGCTCTTCATATCCTTTTACTATTTATCAACTGGAAAATGATATTTTTATATAATCAACTCACTTCTCTATGTATTTGAGACATCTTGTCTTTTTGTGGGTTATGCTACTCCAGAATTCATTTTGAGGAGCTTTATCATCGATTTTTGGAGGGTAATTTGTTAGAAATTAGATGGGTTCCTTTATCTTCTCAACCATCTTTGCTCTGCCCCTCTCTCTACAGGGCCTTTCTTAATGAAGCCTTTGATTACATTAACTTTTGCCCACTATACAACATATTGTTGTTGCAAATTGCTTTCTGGGGAGAAAATATGAAATGTATGGTGTTAAACATTAAGAAAATAAGCTAATTTTACTTTCATTTCATAACTTTGAGAAAATTTGAATAACTCATTTATACATAGCTTCATTTGAAAATTTTAAATAAGATGCTGCGTAGTATAGTAGATAAATAAAAAGCTAGTCTCAGAAGCCAATTCAAATCTACACATTTTGACACTGATCCTGAAATAATTTAACTTCTCAGTGATGTTGGTATCTTTCCAAAACCATAAGATGTAGAGAAGGTATATTACCTCTATGGTAAAGAGAGTTTTCTCAGGAGTTCCCTACACGAGTAGAACCACAGGTTCTACAATTTCAGTTGTTAATTTGACAAAGTAATATGCCCTAAGGAGCAATACCATGGAAGAAGAGAATTACATTTCTAAAAATAACTTGTGTAGTGTTCAAGCCTTCTTCCTGTACCTAGATTACAGAATGAATAGATGTTAATACAATAAAATAGTAACCTGGGTGTAAGAAAGATGTAAGAAAGAAACAATGCTTCAACTAAGGGTAAAAATGTTTTTGAGAAAGAATGATTAGAAAAAACTTTATATTTAAACTATTCTATTTTAACTAGCAAACAAGGCTAGCTCATTTTGTTTGGGTTATAAGATTTTTCAAAGTAAAAAAAAATGCAGTCTAATTTCATTTAAGCATCCCCAAAAATGTACTTTTATTTTGGTGCAATGATCCCTTGCAGCTGTTTCTCATACCCCCTTCTGGTTGCCTGAACAGTCTCTACTAAGACATATCCTCAATGTAAGTCCTTTGGATAATAAGTTAGACAATGGCTTGTAATTATTTTTCTCTAAGATCTGTTAAACACAAAAACCCCAAACCTCAAATTCCTTTCAATACTTGAGTGTTGTTTTGTGGATTTATAAAGTTAGCAAAGAAAAATGTGAGAAATAACTTATTTTACTTGTGTGCTTTTGGTTGTCATTTTGCCTTGGCCTGGGCCTTATTTGGTTCCTCTTATAAAATGAAGGGGTTGGGCTAGACAGCCTCAGAAGTCTCTTTCAGCTCTCTATGTTATAGTAGAAGGATTGGACAAAAAGGGCTTTCCTCTTGTTGGCAGCCTTTCTTGATTCTCCCAGCCATTAGTTATCTGCCCCCTATTTTGTATTTGCTAGATTATGTACATCCTGTCTTCTTAATAGAATGCAAACTTCTCAATGGCAAAGAATATTTTATTTTTTTCCTTTTATTTCAACACTTACCATATGGTACATAGGTACAGAGTAGGTGATTAATAAATGGTTATTGATTGATCCATTTGGGCAATATAATTTAAGAAGCATGTTTGGACTCTCAAGTTGGAACTTTATTTCTGTATTCACTACTTTTTATGTCATTGTTAACTCTTCCATTTAATAATTTATTCTTATCAAAGATCCTGTCTCCAAAAAAGACCTTCCATTTTTTCCAAATTCCACTAGGTGGCAGTAGAAAAATTATTATTGACAAGCTGAAGCATTATCCAGTGAGAAGGCAAGGGGCCTTCAGTGTACATGATATGAAGACTGTTTTGGATATGATGACTGTTTTCAGTATTTGAAGGGCTGTCATCTGGGATTTGACAGGCTATTTGGCTACAAAGAGCCAAATTCAAGATTGAAGTCAACAAAAACCTTGTAATAAATAGAGCTATCTAAAAGTAAAATGGGCCACCTTGTCACGTGATGTGTTGGAATAGTAGTAGAGAGCCCTTCTGGATATGAGTTGAACTAGATTGCTTCTGTGGTCTCTCTCAGCCATAAATTCTGGGGATTTTCAGCACTTTCTACTTGTGAAAAGTTACCTTCATATCATTAGTATTTTAAGTTCTACTTCACAGAACAGAATTTCTTTAGTAAAAATATTTTTAAAATAATGAATAGATAAAAATAATATTGTAGAAAATAAGGACCTTAGTGATAGTGATAATGTAGTACCTGATATTTTTACTATAATAGTTGTCATACTGCGCACAAACTATTTTAGATGATTAGCTAATAAGTATCTCGACTCTAACAACCTTTACCAGTATTCATTCCTTTTTTTAAATGTAGCTACTGTCTCCCCATTTAACCATTTATTCTTTTCAAAGGGTCCTGACCCCAAAACACCCTTCTGTTCTTCATGTTTTTAGGCTTTATGCCACTAGGTGGCAGTAGAAAAATTATTCTAGCCATGAATGGCTAATGCATGTAAATCTTTTAAAAGAAAATTTAATGTGTTATAGATGTTGTAAAATGAGAATCCTAAAGGAGGAAACACAAAGCTGTATATGGATTTATATTGTTTTGTGATGAATGTCTATGGTTTCATCAAGGTGGATCTTGGTTCCTAGTCATGTTAGGGCAGTAAGGAAAAACCAGGCGTTGCCTAGGATCATAGATGATATAGCAGGAAGTTGAATAGATTTTAGAGGCCATTTCATAAATGAGGGAGCTGAGGCCTAGGGAGGTTAAATGACTTTTCTAATGACCTTCTTTAGAGCCAGGCTTCAAATCCAGTTCTTCTGACTTCAGAGTTAATGCTCATTCTAGTATATCTCCCATATTTTAGCATCTTTGAAAAAGTTCAGTTTTTTTTACCTCATAAGTTTGGAAACTCAGATATTATTTGCCTTTGTGGCAGAGTGAAGAGATGAAGAAATCTAGTTTTTTAATATTCAATTGATTTATGAATCCCATAAATAATCCTGGCAGTGCTTAGAGCTCATTAAAGGAGGCCAACCTTTCTGATGTCTATACTAAATTCTGGGATATATATAGATCTATAGCTATATCTATATCTATGTATCTATATTTTTAAATTTCAGTTTCCTCATCTATAAAATGACAGAGGGGAAGATACCAACCAGCTAAGGAAGGTCCTGTCTAGTTCTAAGTCTATGATTATATGATCTGTAACCTCAAGCCTGGTTTTTAGTAATACTTTCCCGACTCATCACTTCTTTCCTCTTCATTCCTCTCCTCCAATCTGGTCTACATGCTGTTGCCGGATTAATCTGGCACAGGTACCATTTTCATCTTGTCCCCTCATATATTTAGAAAGACTCTTCATTCCATAAACAACTCAAACTTCTTCATGTTTTCTTTTTTCATTTGTCCAGCCTTATTTCCTAAGTTTAGGAACATTTTCCTAACATAGAACTTACATTCTAGTTAGTACAAATACATTCTACTTAGTATCCTCACAGTCCTCTGAATTACACTTTGTACTGCTCAATTCTCTGTTGGCCTCCACTTTCTTGAATGCCATCCTATTTCCTCTGTGTACTGATCTAAATTAACATTCCCCATCCATCATTAACTTTTCTACATTTATTCCAACCATACAGATATTTTCCCCCAAAACACTTTTCTTGTTCTTATAAGTACATATAGTTTAGCAGTTAATCATTCTCTAATTTTTTTCATATGTGTTAAGTTAGTTTTCTCTCCTCAGCTGGTTCATAATATTCCCTTCCAACCCAAATGGACTACTTGCAGTTATTTCTGTGGGGTCATTGCTTTTTTTCCTTTTTAAATCCTTACCTTCTGTCTTGGAATCAATACTTTGTATTGATTCCAAGGCAGAAGAGTAGAAAGGGCTAGGCAATGGGGGTAAATTGACTTGCCCAGGGTCACACAGCTGGGAAGTGTCTGAGGCCAGATTTGAACTTAGGACCTCCCATCTCTAGGCCTGGCTTTCAATCCACTGAACTACCCAGATGCCCCCTGCTCACTGCCTTTTAAGCCTCCATGCTTTCTGTTCATGCCATTGCCTATGCCAGGGATGTCATCTCTTTTCCAGCTGCTCCCTTTCCCAATCTCTGCCTTTTAAAATCCCACCCTCTCTTTCAAGGAATTCCATGGAACTAATGTGCTCTGGATGTAGATTTGTATTTTTAATATCTGCTTCCCTAAAATTTACCCTTTAAGAGTATAAGAGAATAATATTTTAAAACAAGCAAAATGATTTCTCCTTGACTATCCAGTAAGTTCTAGGTTCCAGTTTATGACAGAGAATAAATGTTTACCCATAGGAACTAAAATCTTACTTAAAAAACGTAATTCCAGGAAGGAGGTAGGAAGGTTATAGATACGTATACATATATAATCATTGGTCACCTGAACAAGTCAATTTGAAAATGACTTTTTTTCTGTGTTGGTAAATAGAATCTCTGTGAAAGTAATGAAGAGATTAATGTAGAGTTTTAAAAAATATGTAAAATTAATGTTTTTAAATTTCCTGAGTTTAAAAACAAAGCTAATAAAAATCTTGCCTCTAAATTAGCAAAGAGATTTTGTTTTTAAATTATCGTTAAATCATACATTTTAAAAAAATATAATTTTGTCAACTGAAAAAAATTAATTAACACCATTATTCAGGTTTTGAATTATGATGTTTTCTACCTGTAACTAGGTATCTACCAGACAGACTATTTCAAACTTGTCAAACATGGGACCCATAATGCTCCCAAGTGCAAACTAAACTAGATTAAAATATATTTGGGAAATATTTGACAAAATTAATAAAGATATGATAAAACATAGATAATGTTAATAGTAGTTTTCTAAGTAATTATGTAGCCCATAGAGATCCTTATATACCAGTTAGTGGCCCCCATTTCTATTTGAATTTGATACCACTAGACTAGACTATCTATGGAGAAACCAGATTCTATATATGAATTATAAAAAACACATACTTTTTAAAGATCATTAATTCTTTCTCTTTCCAATAATTCTTTTAGAGTTTATTATGCCATCTGCTTTCATCATTCAAACTTGGACTTAATGAAGTTGGAACTGTTATTCAAGCTCTTGGGTATACATCTCCAGATTATTATCCTCAATTGCTAAAAAATGTGAGTTCTTTATTAGTATTTAAATTTCCATTGTCAAACATAGAATCAGTAGAAAGGTAAATGGAAATATTTCACCATTCCAGGAAGGATGTTTAGCTGTGCTCTGTTTATATCTTCTTACCTTGAACATACATATCACCATTTAAGGAAGAAATTTGAAAGAGGTGTTTATGAAAAAGGAGAAGGAACTTTGGAAAGGTTATACTAAATCTTAAGTTTTTTAAAAATTTAAACATAGTCCATTTGTTCATCCAAATGTTTTAGTACAAGCTTCCTTGACTCATATAAACAGTGCCTGGTAGTATTAGACAAATCCTACATTTTAGAATTCCTCTTATTTTTTTTTTAAAGATTTCATGTTATAGTAGAGAGTAAATAATAGTATAGATTGAATCATAGCACATCTTAGTGGTAGAGCTATGTTCTGTGCCCTTTCAAATTTCAATCATATTTTTTAAATGGTCATTAAATAATTCCTAGCCCATTATTTAAAAAAAGAACTCTTATTTGTTGTAGTTCTAGAAATGCTAACAATACTAATAACACTAGAAGACTAAATTGAGAGAATAAGCATAGGACAAGAAGAAATAAAATTTTAACTATTACAGATGGAGTGACAACTTACTTCAAAAGTGCAGAACAGCTCTTAAAAGTCATTTAAAATATTAATTGAAGCAATAACTTTAGTATAGTAGCAAGATAAAAAGTAAAAATATAAAATCATTAACCAGACAGTGTTGGCACTCACTTTAAATTTAATATACACTTAATATTATATATAATCATAGATTTATAGTTTCTTATGCAAGCTTCTTTCTAGTCTTTGTCTATGGAAGCATAATTGTATTTGTTGATTTTATAAAATTCATAATAAAAGAAAATTTGAAAAATAAAATTAAAAATAAGCTAAGATTTTAATGTATTTGTTCATCAAACTAGTCCTTTGAAAACTTTTAAGCATTAAATAATAACATATTTTTTTTTTAATTCTACCCATAGCATTACCTCAAAACCTCCCTTGTCCTAGAGAGTAATATCTTGCCACTTAGGAAAGCTGATCTAACTTTTGTTCATATGCCTAAACAGAAATATGATACCATGGACATTAAACAAAAATCACAGTTAACCAAGTATGTCTTGGTGCAGTTTTCATATGGCTCTGATAAAATAAAACAAATGGAGAGGTTTTGGGGAGTGAAACCTCACCGGAAATGTCACTCACACCAAGCAAAACAGAATTGATCTCATCCTGTTTGCAATGTGTATTAACCTGTCACTGATTTTGTTTTACAGATGGTCTTATCATTAGTGACTGAACTCCGAGTGAATCATCTTAATGGATTTAGCATTCAAAAAATGTGAGTATCTCCCAAGTTTTTAAATGAACCAGTTATATTTTGAAATAGATGTTTTAAAATTCTAGGAAAAAAACATAATTGTTTTCACTTGATGAATATGTGAAAAGATTTCATTAGGAAATCTACTAGAGAGTATTGACTTTGACAAGACCATCTCATCATCTAAAACCTGCGTAATAAAAGAGAGAGTGCGAGGTATCAAGAAAAGGACCGATAGGTAATAGATACACTGGAGTTGGAAACTCATTATCTTTCTGCCACCCCACTCCACAACCATTACAAAATTTCTATAATTTATGTTGATAATTATATGTTTATTTAACACTAGACTCTCTTTTTATCAAAAATGAAGGCTTTGGAACCATTCTTGTTCTTTGCCATCCCACTCACTTTTAACTCTTTTCTCTTTATCCGCAACACCTTCTAGAACAATTAGTGATTTGGACAATAATAATAATAATAATAGCACTTATATAGTGCTTCGAGATTTTGCAAAGCATTTTATAAATGTTATTTCATTTTCTCTTCACAACTCTGGGGAGGAAGTGTTGTTATTTTCCTCACTTTACAAATGAAGAGACTGAGACAGACAAATGATTAAGTGACTTTCTCACATAACTAGTATCTTCTCTGGCTGAAGCCAACTTTGACTTCAGGTCTTCCTGACTCCATACCCAGTACTCCATCCATAGCTTTATCAGTTTTCTAGATGAAGGTGCTTGCATTTCACAAAATCATTGAATTTCAGAGTTGGAGGGGGCCTCAGAGACTGTCTAGTTTAAAATGATACTGAAGAATAATCCCTCACAACCTACCCACCCAGTGGGCTAATTTAACTTCTGTTTTAAGACTTCTTATGAAAAGGAAAATCATTGCCTCCTGGGACAACCCATTCCTCTTGGAAATAGTGGTAGTTGCTATATAATTTAACTTAAAAAAATTTGTCAGTTCCCTTCTCACTTTTTCATCAAGGTTGCCCTGGATGCACACGTGAATTATTCTGATAAAGATTGTGTTAAGAAATGGGAAAATACTCATTTGAGTTGGAAGTGATTGCCATGCTCTCAATTGCTTTTTTAGGAAATGAATCCAAGCATTTTATTTTATATATTTATATCTATATATACATATATTTATATTATACGTATACATAAATATATTTATTGATTTATCCGCCTGCCCGCCCATTCACTCATTAATTAATTAATTTGATCGTCCAGCCTCTCATTTAATTATTTATTTATTTGTTTGTTTGTTTGTTTGTTTATTTAAAAGACCTTACCTTCTGTCTTGGAGCCAAGGCAGAATAGTGGTAAGGGTAGGCATTGGGGGGTCAAGTAACTTGCCCAGGGTCACACAGCTGGGAAGTGTCAGAGGCCAGATTTGAACCCAAGACCTTCCATCTCTAGGCCTGGTTCTCAATCCACTGAGCTACCCAGCTGCCCCCTGAATCCAAGCATTTTAAAGAGCATTTGGTCTCTTCTCTTCTGTCAGATAGCTAGAGATTTTCAGTATTTATTTCAATACTCAAAAAACTGTGTTGCCTCCAGTTTGATTTCACACTTGTTTTTCCATACTCACTTCAGTAACAATAATAGCTGATATTTATATAGCAGTACAAAGCCTGTAGAATGCTTACTAAAAATGCCTCACTTTATTCTCCAAACAACCCTTGTAAAAGAAGTACTACAGGTATCTTCTTTTTTTTCAAAAAAGAAAACCCAGCCTGAGAGAGGTTTAGTGACTTGACCAAAGTCACACACAAATAATTTATTATTTAAGGCAGCTTGTGACATGGTATAAGAGCACTGAGCCTGGGGGTCAAGAAGACCTGAGGTTCAAATCCTGCCTGACACACTTAAGAATAGAAAATCTGGGCAAGTCACTTTCATCTGGCTCAGGTTTCCTCAATTGTAAATGTAAATAATAAAAGCACCTACTTCATGGAAGGTTGTTATGAGATAATAATGGGATTGTACTTAGCATACTGCCTGTAATATAGTAGGTGCTCTACAAATGCTTATTCCCTTTTCCTTGCCCCTTAATTAAGTGCATCCTTTGTGCAAGATATGTTCCTTTGACATTATTGACTAATATTGAGCTTGTGTAACACTAAAACTTCCATAAGCTTTATTTTATTTTTATTGTCTTGCAAAATACGCTTCCATATTGGTCATTGTTGTTAAGAACTCACTCATGCATAACTAAAACCCCAAAATAAAACCACAAATACACTGATGTGAAAGATGACTCCAACAGCTTTTTCTTTGGAGATGGATAGTATTCCCCATCATAGGTCTTTCAGGGTTGTCCTAGATCATAACATTGCTGAGAGTAGCCAAATTTTCACAGATAATCATCATCTAGTATTGCTGTTATTGTTGTACAATGTTCTCCCAGTTCTGCTTATTTTGCCCTACATCAGTTCCCACAGATCTTTCTAGCCTTTTCTGTAATCATCTTACTTACCATTTTTTATAGCAAGAGTATGCCAACATTACCAACATGTACCACAGCTTGTTCAGCCATTCCCTAATTGATGGCCATCTCCTCAATTTCCAATTCTTTGCCACCCATTGAATATGGTTGTTCTTCCCTCTCTGAGCCAGTTATGATGAAAGTAAGGTTTAAGCATTGCTTGTCAACCCCCCCCCAATAGTTTTTCATGCCTCTTTAGGTGAGATATTTTACCCCATTTGATCTTTCCCTTCCCTTTTCTCTCGGTGAAATCCTCTTTTCACTCCCCCAAATGTCATGTTATCCTAATTAGCTTAATTCCACATGCTCTGTCTATATATACTTCTTTTAACTGCTCTACTACTGAAAAAAAAATTTTAGAATTATAAATATCCTCTTTCCATGTAGGAATACATATAGTTTTACCTTATTGAGTCCCTTAAATTTTCTTTCTTGTTTACCTTTTTTAGGCTTTTCTTGAGTCTTTTGTTTGGACATCAGATTTTCTGTTTAGGTCTGATCTTTTCATCATGAATGCTTGAAAATCTTCTATTTTATTAAATGACCATTTTTTCCCCAGAAAGAATGTATTCAGTTTTGCTGGATAGATGATTCTGGGTTGTAAACTTGGATCTTTCACCTTCTGGAATATCATATTCCATGCCTTCTAGTCCTTTAATGTGGAAGCTGCTAAATCCTGATTGCAGCTCCATGGTTTTTGAATTGTTTCTGTCTGCTTATAGTATTTTCTCCTTGGCTTGGGGGCTCTTGAATTTAGCTTTGATATTCTTTAGAGTTGTCATTTGGGGATTTTTTTCTGTAGGTGATCTGTGGATTTTTTCAATTTCTATTTTACTCTCTTGTTCAAGAATAGCAGGTCATTTTTCTTTGACAATTTCTTGTATTAAGATGTCCAGAATTTTTTTTTTAGCATGGCTTTCAGGTAGGCCAATAATTCTTAAATTGTCTCTCCTGAATCTATTTTCCAGGTCAATTTTTAAAAATGAGATATTTCACATTTTCTTCTTTTTTTTCATTCTTTTGTTTGTCTCATTGTGTCTTAATGTCTTATGAAGTCATTAGCTTCTAGTTGCCCAATTGTAATTTTTAAGGAATGACTTTCTTCCATGAGCTTTTGAACTTCCTTTTTCATTTGGTCCATTTCTTCTTGCATTGCTTTCATTTCTCTTACCCATTTTTCCTCTGCCTCTCTTAATTTTTGCAACCCTTTTTGAACTCTTCCAGAATTTGAGTCCAATTTATATTTTTCTTTAAACTTTTGCATGTATTTGCTTTCTTTCTTCCTTTCTTTTTTTTAAACCCTTAGCTTCTGTGTATTGGCTCCTTGGTGGAAGAGTGGTAAGGGTGGGCAATGGGGGTCAAGTGACTTGCCCAGGGTCACACAGCTGGGAAGTGTCTGAGGCCGGATTTCATGTATTTTCTTTCACTGTCCCCTTCTGTGTCTGTGCCTTATTCTTTGTCTCCATAAAAGTTTTCTATGGTTAGGGTTTTTTTTTTTTATGTTTGCTCATTTCCCCAGCTTTTTCTTGACTTTCACTTTTATTTTAAAGATAGGTTGTGTTCTCAGGGAGGACAGGGCAAGCTCTTAAAATTCAGTTCTTCCTTGATATTACCTTTAGCCTTATTTCTGAGTTTCTGCAAGTTTCAGTTCTTCCAAGGTGGTATGATGGCCTGTGGGCTGGGACCTCTGAGAGCCACCTCCCACGATTGATTTAATCACTACCACCCCCTACTCTGTTAGCCTGCTGATTGCTCAAATTCTAGCCTTGGGTTATACAGAGGCTTTTGCTCTCACTCTATGCTTGATCAGGTCAGGTAGGTTTTGGACTGTCCTGCCCTGGAGCTCTGCCTGAAGCTTTGGTAAGGGCTAGCTAGGTCCAGACCAACATGCTGGGGACTGTCTTTACTGGGGACCTGGGGGGGGGTCTATCTTGGGTTTACTCTGACCTAGACTGCTGCACAGACAGCCTCAAATTGGGATTCAGATACTTACTACAAGCTTGGGAGGGGACTCCTGGCCTCACTCTGGGCTTATAGATCAGGTGCAGCACAGAATTCCTCGACTAGAATTCTGGACCTCACTGCAGGTTTGCTTGGAACTCTATGGGGGTGTGTGTTGGGTTGCACCACTGCTGGCTTAGGCAGGGTCTTAGAATCTGGATACTGGCTTGGGCTCACGTTCAGAACTAGAACAGTAGATATGCAGTAGGGGGCTTGCTCCTTCCTTCTAGTTGTAACCTCCTGCTGGCTGTGCTCCTCTCTCACCCCAGTGACCCAGACACTCTCTGCCTCCCTTTGAAATTGTTCTCTGCATGAAAGTGGTTTAATTCCATCTCTTTGTTGGTTCTTTCACTCCTGTATTTGTTTTGTGGTGTTATTTTCAGATCGGTTGGAGAGGATTCTTAAGGTGGTTTCAGACTTTTCCTGCTTCTACTCTGCCATCTTAGCTCTGCCTCCATAACCTTTTAAAATAAATTATTATCTGGTTGTGTCTCTCTTGTCTTATACAGGCCATTTTCTGTTTTTTTGGAGAGGATCTAAGATTTTACACTTATCCCTATTAAATTTCATAATATAATATTTGACCTAGCTTTTAGCATTTCAGGATTATTTTGGCTTCTTATTATACTTTTTCTCTTTCCTTTCAAGCAGTGTTAGCATTTCCTTCAAGTATCATCTATAGAATTGATACAAAATTAATACAGAATTAAAAATCATGCCACCAATGCTTTTTTCTAGGTCACTGATAAAAAATGTTAAACTTAAGCATGAGGCCTATCACAAATTCCTATAGTGGTCCATTAGAGAATCATTAATGATTCCCTTATTTTGGTCCTAAGATTCAGCTGTTTTACATTTGTGAATAGCTGTGTAGCACAGTAGATAGAGCACCAGTCTGGAGTCAGAAAAACCTGAGTTCAAATATTTTTTATCTTTGTGACCATGGACAAGTTATTTAGTTTCTTCCTCAGTTACCTCAAGGATAAAATGGAGATAATAATAGCATTTACCTCCTAGGGTTGTTGTGAGGATCAAATCAGGTAATATTTGTAAAGTGCAACATAAATGCTTTCTTTTAAAAAAATGATTTTATTCAAACATATTTCATTTTCCCAGTTACATGTAATAATAGTCTTCAACATGTGTTTTCCAGTATTTTAAGATCCAAACTATCTCCATTCCTCCTTTCCCTTCCTCCTCAGGCTGGTAAGCAATTTGATCTGGATAATACATGTATTATCAAACAAAACATACTTATGTATTTGTTATTGTTATAAGAGAATACTCATATAAAACTATAATTAATCTAATGTGAAGGATAGTATGCTTTGATATGCATTTGACTCCCAACAGTTCTTTCTCTGGAGGTAGAATAAATGCTATTATTTAACCATATTCTTGCCTAGCTCTTGTCTTTCTTATCCACAAGAAAAATCATAATATTAAAGATTAATGCAATTAAAATTAAATTAAATTTTGTACCTGGTTACCATTTCATAAATGAAATACTTCCTCTAAAATATCATAATCACTTCATTCCCTGCAAATCTTTTTTGTCTCTTTAAATGTTTTATTGCTATTCTCTTTTGTATCTGTCACTTCTCACTGATTTCCCACATCACCTCTGTTCCTCCCCGACCCCTTCTGACAAATTTAAGGCATCAAAGAATAAACATATACTTATTGTCTTAAAAATCCATGTCTCATTCTAAACTTCTAGTCCATCCACTGTGTCTCTGCTGAGAGCCAGGAAATATGCTGCACCATCATTCTTTTGAAACTGTTCATGTTATTGATCAGGGCAAAGCTACTTTTCCTTGTAATCAGCACTGCCTTAATCATCCATTACATAATAAGGTCTTGAATTTTAAAAGAAATACAAATTCAGTGCCCTGGCCTATATTGGTAGATTCAATTCTCTCCCATCTTTTTAAATAAGGAGCAAGTGCTCCTTTTCACTTCTTTGATACCCTTCCCTTTTTCTATGGATCACTGACAGTGACATAGCCATCCCATAAGCCACTCTTGGTTCCCTTGGCACTTCTCCGTAAGCTCAGCAAGGGCAGTGAAGTGTCATAAGGAAGGCAGAAATCTGAGACCCTTTTCTTTAGCACTTTTCAGTGCTTGCTTCCTCTCTGTGTACTAATTCTCATAGCAATTTAATATTTCTGTTTCAAATCCAGTCATTTCAATATTGTATTATAAATATTTTTGCACATATAGAATGATAGATTGGGTGTTAGACTTCAGTAGGGAAAACCTAAGTTCAAATTTTGCTTTGGATACTCAGTCTGTGATCACAGATATAATTACTTTTCTTTTTAACCCTTGTTTCTTCTTCTCTAAAATCATCTTTGCAGTTCAATGAGATAATATTAAAGATTTTGCAAAACTTTATGTACATATTACATAAATGTCAGTTATCTAATTTTTTCACTTCTTACTAAATTATAAGCTGCCCCAAGGAAGAAACTATGTCTTAGTTATCTTTACATCCTCATCAGAACTGTTCCTCATTATGAAAATAATTAGTGAGCTGTAAAAACTAAGGGGCAAAACCTATGCAAATAAAGATTCAAAACTGTTTAGACACTTTTGATAAATGTAATCAAAAGTATCTTCAATGATAAAGTGAAGTGAAGCTCATTAATGAACTTTTCTTCAGGGCCAGGTGCAAGGATGCTAAAGAGATTCTTGTTATAAAAAGTAAAATATTTATTGAAAATATATAAAGATAAAAAGGATTCCTAATTTTAAGGAATTCTAATTCCACCCAAATAAAATTCCCTGGTTCTGCAAGGAACTGCTATTCTTGAGTCTACAGGTTACACTAATGCTTCGTGATCTGACTAACCCAAATTTTACTATTCTAAATAAAACTAACAATATTATCCTTATAATTCTTAACTTCACCTTCAAGTTATAAAAACAACAAAGGCTAGCTGGTTGAGTCTCAACAAGAATCAAGTTAGGGCTCTGAGCCTTAGCAGACTCAGAGTCCAAACCAAAGACCAGGGTTTTCTTTGAGCTTCTCAGAGTTAAATCAGTCTATAAAAACCACAATAGATAGTCAATAGTGTTTCCCAAGTTGGAAAAAGAAAACACTAAGCTCCTTCAGGTCTTTCCCTCAGACAAAGAGAGAGAGGCAAAAGATGTTACCTCCTCCAGCCCTGAGAGAGAGTCCCTGTGTATGACTCTGCCAACTGCCAGAGACCAACTGTCAACTGCCACCCCCAGAAAGAGTAGCTGTCACAGAAAAACAGTTACAACTGTCAACATTTGAAATTAACACTCTCGGCTTTGCTTCAAACTCAAATTCTTTCTCAAGCTAGCTTCTGTATTTCTTATGTCTAAACTAATATAGCAATACCTAATTTCTAATATCATCCTTATATCACTTACATAGTAGGCATTCAATAAATGTTTGTTTAATGAATTTTATCTCAAAAAAAATTCTGCTGTCTCCCACATAGTACATTGCATATAGTTGAAAATATATGTTTGAGGAAGAATGACTTTATTTACCTAACCATTATTCCTTTTCCTTTGAGGATAAAACAAGGTAAAGATTTAGATTTAGGACAATATTTTTAAAAAATGTGTAGTTATGAGAGTAATGGTTATGAAAGAAGACTGTAGAATTTTCTTTTAAAAGGTAAGAAAGATTATCATAGTCTAGGAGTTATCCTACTTGAAGTTGGGAAAATAAAACATATCTTATTATGGTTTCTTTTAGTCTAAATATTTTATATTTCTTAGAGAATGGTCTTAAATATAATCTTAAGAAATGGATATTTATTTATTGTCTTATTTCTTTATTCAGAATTCCAGAGAGACAAATAAAGGCCATATCCCTGCTCTGTGTCCCACTCCTCACTCTGCCAGATATCTTACCTCTGCTGGAGGCTCTGCTCACCTACCATGGAAATGAACCCAAGGAAATTCTCAGTTTTGAGTTTTTAGAACGTGTAAATGAAGCCTTTTTGCAGTAAGTCACATAAAATGCTTTTTCTCACCCCATTCGGATAATTTTTCTGGTGGTTTTGTCTTTTTTATGGGCAAATATACAAAAATATGGAGCTATATTACCAAATTCACAGTAATTTTCTTTAGAACATTTTGGAATATTGTTTTCTTTCTTTAAGATGAATAATGCTGTTTTAGTAAGTACATATTCTACTCAGTCTCAGATGAGATTGAAAAAACTTCAGAATTTTTGTAAAAGATGTCTATATGCTAATAATCACAATAACAAAAATTTTCCTGATTTAATAATGCTTTGTATTAGAATTTAGGTTTCTTTCCTCCTTTAATTTTGAATTACTTAAGTACTTTAGAATCTTTGGAGAGGATTTATAGACTCTTATAGACATGAAAAGTTCTTCACAAAGAGTATCACTTTTAAAATTAAAAATACTTCAGAAGTCATTACTTTCAATAACAAACCCAGAAAAGTGATAACATATTAATTTGGAAGGGGCCAGGTTCTTATATAATCTTTAAAAATCACAGAAATGTTTTTTTGGAAATAGCATTTTAGCTTCATTTTACCTGAAAGATTATGGGTTTGTATGTTATTAAAACAGACTTATGGGGGCATCTGGGTAGCTCAGTAGATTGAGAGCCAGACCCAGAGATAGGAGGTCCTAGGTTCAAATCTGGCCTCAGACACTTCCCAGCTGTGTGGCCCTGGGCAAGTCACTTAACCCCCATTGCCTAGCCCTTACCACTCTTCTGCCTTGGAGCCAATACACAGTATTGACTCCAAGATGGAAGGTAAGGGTTAAGAAAACAAAACAAAACAGACTTATGATAAATCGATTCTTGTTAAATACCAGAACTGACACTTAATTTAATGCTCATAAATGGAACTTTTTTTTCCCTCTCCTAGCACCCTGAAACCTCTGTGAAAATCACTTATTAAATCTAAATTTTCATTGATGTTTGGCCATCTCTTTTTTTAACATGTCGCTTAATTAGTAACTGAATCCAGGTAATTATTTAAATCTGCTTTATGTATATCAATCAACAGAGTAAATAATTTATATTCTCTCTTGTCTGTCTCCCTTTTTATATTTATTGAAAATTTTCCGAAGGACTATTTCATTTAAATAAATTGCTCTCCTGTTTTTACCTTACCCTCTATTTGTTGTTCTAATAAATAGCACATTTTACTAAAGTACAGATGACTCCTCAATTTTAATCTCAGCAACTTTTCTTTTCCCTCATTTGCCAAAACCCTGAAATTGCACCAACCTCAAATCAGAGGAGAGTGCCACTTCAGCATTCTTTGTGAAACCTAACAAAATTCTTTCAGGATTGAGTGTAGGAAGAGAGGTATTTGCTTAGAAATAATAGAGCACTTTACCTACCAATGAACATAGGAAAAATTGAAAACATTGCCTCTACAAAGTAGCCACTAATCTCATTCCTTCTTATTTTTACATATTGTAGCAGGTTCTCCACCAACAGTGAACACAATTTATTTGGTTTGGAAAATCATCTCTACAAATACATAAGGAACAGACTGTTCAGAAATGCTGGGTGGTCTTTCACTTGTCCAATTCCTGTGGCTTCAGCTCAGCAAGTTCCACAAGCAGTGGTGTAAGATTCTGGAGGTTTTCCATGGATAATTGCCCTTAGACAGAACATCTGAACTGCGTGTTGATTCTCTGATGCTGATTCAGTCACTCATTACAAGTCTTTTTTCTCCACCTCCTACCATTGCTTTGAATGTGGTCATTTACAAACCACACAATTTCTCTGATTCACAATTTGGCTTTGTAGCTATTTGTTTACCACAATAAACCTGTGAACTTATTGTGTTAAAATTGACTGAGCGTCTTTGGTCGTGGTTTCCAAAGAGCAGTCTCATATCTTCATGTGACTAGAGTTAGACTGTCTTTTTTCATCAGTAAATACTTATTTTCCCACTGAGGTTTTGACAATTTTGAGGAACTTTTCAGTTCTCCAAGCAATCATTTCTGTGGTAGCATTCATAGAGGTGTCTTGTCCAAACTCTTAAAGTATCACTCCATTCTTCCTGGATTTGTTATTGAGAGCTCTCCATACATCTATTGGAAGTATTAGAAATAGCATGATTTATACCTTAATATAATTTAAAAACAAAAAAAATTTTAGTTTCTACATTCCTGGGGTAATATTTTTAAAAATAAAATTCAACTTACCCTCAAATAGTTCTCACATTTTTTTTAACCTTTTTCAGTGCTAAGCTTTCAAATTCTTCCAAGTCACTTCAGTAGCTTCCTTCTGGAGACTTAGACATATTTGGGAATTCAGATCAACAAATACTTACCTAGCACTTGTTCCATGCAGGGGACCACTGTTTGAGCTGCTGAGAATACAGCCCTTTGGACATAGTTCCAAGCTGTTCTCCAGAATGGTTGGACCAGTTAACCACTAACAACAAATGCATCTATTTTCCCCTTCAGCGTTTTTCATTTTCCTTTTGTCCTGTTTGTCAATCTGATGAGTGTGAGATGGTAATTCAGAATTGTTTTAATTTCCATTTTTCTAATTTTTAGTTATTTAGAATATTTTTCCATATAACTATTGACAGCTTTGATTTCTTCCTCTGAAGACTGCTTGTTCATATCCTTTGATCATTTATCAGTTGAAGAATGGCTCTTATTTTTTATCATTTTTACTGTTTTATATATAGTTGAGAAATCAGACTTTTATCAGTGTAACTTGCTATAAAATTTCCCCGTGTTTCCCATGATCTTGGTAGTTTTGACTGTGTTGATTTTGTTTTTTTCCAAAGCCTTAAATTTAGTGTAATTATAATTACCCATTTTACCTCCTATGATCCATTCAGTCTCTTGTTTGGTCATGAATTCTTCCCTTATTTGATCAGACAATTTTTTTCTGTTTTCTCTTAATTTGCTTATGATTATCCTAAATGTAGGATGTCTGAATCATACAGCTTATGTATAAATCATTTGAGCTTATCTTGGTAGGTCCCTGAGTTTCTATTGTCCCCTCATCTTGGATGAGATTAGTTTTTTCTTATTCTTATTCTACTTCCCTACTTTTCCTTAGGCTGGTAAAGGGACTTATGTGATTGATTCCTACTTTCATATTAAAACTAGGCCTATTGGGAGTGCATTTTCAACTTCTGATCACTTCCCTATTTCCAGACTGCCTGGTTGTATTTTGAAAGACAGCTTGTTTATGAATCAATATGTACTTTTTCCCTAGGATTATTAATTCACTTTCTCCTCCCACCCCACCCCCCATTATATCCTATTCACTATTCTCCATTTTGGAACCTTTACAGTCTTGGAGAAATTCTTGGTCATAATTTCTTAATTTGCCTTCTCTCCCATTTGTCTTACTGAATTTTTTTTATACTTCTCATTTCCATCTTGTTTTCAATCCTAATCCCTCTTAGATCTTTTTTTCCCTTTTTGAACTTTATTTTTTCTTTGCCTTTCAATTAATATAAAGTTTGAAATAACAATAATAACCTTTGCAATTCTATAATTATGATATTATTGATTTAGTTTTAAACTTTTTTCACCTTGGACTTAGGTTTCATACATTTGAAGTGTCTGCCTATCAAATAGCCTCTTTACCTTTAGAGTTTTTTGGAAGAATGATATGAATGCTCCCATATCATTACAGTGACATTAGCTATGCAGTTTATATTAATCTGAGATTAATTTCCAATCTCCTTTTTTTGAGACAATATATTCAAATGCTGTCTTTGTTTTTTCATATACAAATAATAATGTAGAGCTATTTGAATTGATTTTCCTAGATAACTAATTTGTTGTTGGACATTGAAATTCTGAAATTTAAACATTTTATTCCTTTGATGATTGAAGTTTGGGATTTCTTTCTTTTGATGATTTGTAGGTTCTATCAATACTATATTGTCTATTTTTAATGCTTCTAAGAAATTTTCTTGCATTACTTCTTATAACATATTGGTTTTTTCACTTTTGCCTGTTTTTCTGAGATATTAATGATTCTCAAGATCAGTCTTCTAAATTATATTCATATGGTTTTTTTCACTGCTTTGATTCTTTGAGTATTTGTCTAGTTTTCTTTCCAGATCTATATTTTTTGAGTTCCACATTTGACATTCTCTTTCTCAGAGCCTCTACTGTCTTAGAAAGATTTTTGGTATAGTTTCTTACTTGTCTTCTTTCTCATTTGTCCTATTGAATTTTTCTTTGATAGTTTTATTTCCATCCTCATTTCAGTCCTATTTTTTGTCTTTTCTCTTTCCTTTTTCACATTCTATAAATTGCTGTTTATCTTTTATTTCCAAGGAACTCTCAGAATTTATCTTGCTTTCTTTTTCACTAGAGATTTTTTGGGGGTATGTTCTAGACTACCTCTTCTTCGCCTTTTGCCTTGAACAGATCTGTTCAGCACTCCTGGATCTTGTGTCCCTCTCCATCGTTCACGCTCTCTAGTAGGGCACTACTCTCCTTTCCCCCATTAAGTGGTGGGCACTACTGCACAGGATGATTTGCTGCCAGGAGTACATACTAGTTAGCTCCAACCAAGGATTAAAATCCACTTAAGTTCCCCAAGAAAGACCAGCGATGTTGCTATATATGGAATGCAAGATGCACAAACGTAGGGGACAGTTTGATATCGTAGATTTTTCTTTTTTCTTTCTTTTTTTTTTTTTAAATCCTTACCTTCCATCTTAGTTTTGGTTCCATGTATTGGTTCCAAGGTGGAAGAGTGGTAAGGACTAGTCACTGGAGGATTGAATGACTTGCCCAGGGTCACACAGCTAGGATGTGTCTGAGGCCAGATTTGAACCCAAGACCTCCTCTCTCTGAGCCTGGCTCTCAATCCACTGAGCCCCCTAGCTGTCCCTAGACATAGATTCTTAATTTAATTCTGTTTTCTTAGTTCTGTCCATAGGTGGTATAATGGATAGAATGAGGGCCTTACATTCAAGTTGTTGTTCAGTTGTTTCTGTTGTGTCTACCCTTCATGACCCCGTTTGGGATTTTCTTGGCAAAGAAATTGCCATTTCCTTCTCTCATCTTATATGTAAGAAAACTAAGGCAAACAGGATTAAGTGACTTGCCCAGTTAAACAGCTTGTAAGTGTATGAGACCAGACTTGAACTCAGGAAGATAAGTCTTCTTTATTCTAGGCTGCTGCTTTGTCCACTGCAAATCCTGACTCAGACATGGACTAGCTATGTGACCCTGGGCAAGTCACTTAACCTCTCTGGGTCTAAGTTTCCTCATCTGTAAAATGAGGATAATAGTAGGATTGAGGATGTCTTTGTGAGGTTAAAACAAGTTAACATTTGTAAAAAGCTTTGCAAACCTTAAAGCTTTATGTAAATGATAGGATGCTGATGATGATGACAATGGTGGCATTATTTCAGATCAGAAGGTTTTACTAAAGGTGTTTTTCTTTATATCTTACTGCAATTTTAGTAACCATTTATCTAGTGCATTACTTATTAATTTTAAGTCCCGGATTTGGGGAGTTATGCTGAGACCCTTGTAATTATCTGCTATTCTTCTCCTCATTTCCATTTTTGAGAGATTTGCTAAACTGATACATCAGGGGAATCTTATAGATATACTTTACCTGGATTTTAGCATATTTTTTTACAAGTAACTCATATTATACATTAAATAGGTTAGATGATGGTATAACTAGATGTATTTTTAATTCATTGAAAGACTGAATCCAAAGAGTGATTGTTAATCATTTGATTAGTTTGAAGGAGGTCTTTAATTGAGATCCCAGGAATCTTTGCTGTGCCCTGTACTATTTAACAATTTTAACTAATAATTTGGATAAAGACATAGATGACTTCCTTTTCAAATTTTCAGGTGACATTAATCTGGAAATGATAAATCATACCATGGATGACAGGATCAGGATATAAAAATATTTTAACAATCTGGAAAATAGGGCCAGATATACTAAGGAGAAATTTAATAGGGATAAATAGAGTCTCAAAGTTGGTTCCAGAAATCATTTTTACAAGTACAGAGAGGAAGAGAAGCTAAACAGAAGTTTGTCTTAAAAGATTATGGATTTTAGGGGGCAGCTGGGTAGCTCAGTGGTTTGAGAGTCAGGCCTAGAGACAGGAGGTCCTAGGTTCAAATCTGGCCTCAGACTCTTCCCAGCTGTGTGACCCTGGGCAAGTCACTTGACCCCCATTGCCTACCCTTACCACTCTTCTGCCTTGGAGCCAATATACAGAATTGACTCCAATATGGAAGGTAAGGGTTTAAAAAAAAAAAGATTATGGATTTTAGTGGACAGCAAGCTCAATATGATAATATTGTTTGATAAGAAGGTGTAATAATAATTGTTTGATATCCCACTATGTTCTTGTTTATATTAAAAGAGTTATTATAGCTTCTTGGAATAAAGAGTCTCAATGCACTCTGCCCTGATCAGACTTTTATTTTGATTATTATATTAGGCTCCAAACAACATATTTTATTTGGGGAATGAGGGCAGGTTACAACATCCCAAAAAGAGCAGCCAAGACAATGAAAGTCCTCAGGTTCATGCCATTTTGAAGATCAGCTGATCCTGGCAGTGTATGCCAAACCTTACCTTCTTACCCTAGAAGTTCATTCTTTCTGTCCCTCTTCCTCTGATGGGTAATTCTTCCCAGAACTAACATTTTAAGGAAAGCACCCAAGCCAACCATGTCTTCATTTCCTTTTGGACTCTGTTCCTGACTCTGGAGTTTCTCCTCCCATGCCTCTCCATTCCTTTCTCCTGCTTCCCACTTTTCAGCTTCCTTGTGTTTTCTCTTCCCTATTGAATATAAACTCCTTGAGAGAGAACTATTTTTCTTTCTGCTTATTCCCCTCCCCGCATTGTTTAGCCAGTTCCTGGCACATAGTAAGTTTAATAAAAATTTGTTGACTTGACTGAAGAAAATAGTGATGAATTAGGTGAGACATGAAGGGGAGGCATATGTATATAGGATTGTTATACAAAAGAGGGATAACATTTTTTTTCTTTTTAAACCCAGAGGGAAGAGCTAGGAACAACAGACAGAAATTGCAAAGAGGCAGATTTAGCTTAGCTTTATATAAAGAAAAATTCTGTATCTTCTCTATCCCAAAGTCAAACCATTGCCTCAGAAAGTAATGTATTTGTCCTTATTGAAAGTCTTGGAACAAAAGGTGAATGATCATTTGTATTATAAAGTAGAATCTTTTTCTAATATATGGTGATTAAATAAAGTTTTTTCAACTCTGAAAAATCCTAGTAAGGTCATAATTACAATCCTGAGTTTTCCTGTAAAAAAAATACTTCAAACGTACAGAATAAAAAGAAGTTCAAGTACCAAGGAATCCCAGTTTGACAACTTGACTTGGTAGTGGCTATAGTAAACAAAGGAGATATTAGAATAAAGTATTCCACAGTGCAAGAGATAAGACTTACAACCTAGAATAACATCTTGCAAATGATCCTTCAAATGAAAAAAAAAATGACCTGTAATGAGTTAAAAGTATTTCCTTTGAAAAGATCTTGAATAGAAATTTGGGAGTTCATATACAAGAGTCAAGAGAAACATAGACAGTTCAATTTATTTAAATAGTTAGAAGGGATCGTATGATGGTGTCATGCAAATATTCTAGTAATTTGAGGAGAAAAATTGTCTCTGGATCTTTAGTGGAGCTTTTTTTGAGAATTTTATTTACTTGTTGGATTACATTGAAATTGCCAGATATCTGCCTTCCTCCTCCCCATCTTTCCACTAGAGAATGTATCATTTAACAAAAAAGAAATGTATATATAAACTATGTCTTTCATATTTCTTGTTCACTGTTCTTTCTCTAGAGGTGAACATTCATAAGTTATTCTTTATACATTAATTCTATACCTATGTAGGTCTTACCATGCTTTTTAAAAAGTTAATTTACTCATCATTTCTTAGAACCCAATACTATTCCATCATAATCATATTCCAAAACTTGTTCATCCATTTCCCAATTGATGGGTAACCCCTTGATTTCCAGGTCTAGAACATTATTGTTTTCAAAGACTATTCGGGGAGTTACAAAAGAAAAAATAAAACTCCTAGATGTGGATTAGTTCCGTTTTGGGGATTTGAAGAATGCAGTCCTGTAGGAAGGAGAAAGATAGGATGGAATTTATTATCATAATTGGGGTGTGTTGGAAAAGCATGCAAATGTGGAGGCAGGGATTGGGAGAGTCGGTATCAAATAAACCTCTTGTCGGAAATGAGCTTCCTTGATGTTTGGAGGCATTGGTACATTTGCATACCATACTATTCTAGGTCTGAGCACCAATGTAGATGCTGCCCTTTCATAAAGGCAAATGAGTTTTGAATGAAGGTTGTCTGCCTACTTTTGCAACATATGTTTTTGCATAATGGACACTCATTTAATTGATGATAATTTAAAAATTCATTAATGAGGATAGAAAAATGTTTATTATTATAAATTATTGCATTTTTGAAAGTTTGTCACTTTTTTGTGGAATCAGTTTCTTTTAAAGCATACAATTATGTATAAAAAAGTGTGTGTGTGTTAATATAATTTTTTTCTTCTTTAAAGGAAGAAGATTGTCATTTCTGAATCAGCTATAATCTCCCTCTGGCTTCGTCACCTTCCCAGCCTGGAAAAAGCAACATTGCATCTTTTTGAAAAGTTAATCTCTAGGCACAGAAATATTCCAGAGGAGATAGAAGACTTTATAAAAGATTCATTATTGGTATGTGCAGTCTTTTGATAATGAGAGAATTTAAAAAATATTATGCTTAATGTAGTTTGCCTTAACTAAAGAAAAAAAAACCCCACAAGCAAAAATCGTTGGAGTCTTTTAAATAAATGTTATGCTTTCTGCCTTGTACCCAATGTGAGCATCCTTTCTATGTACTTTGTACACAATATAGAAGATTTAGTAGAGATCTGAGATACAATTTGCTCTATGGAATAACATAAAAAATTATTGAACATCTATCTTTTAAAAATAATTTTATTGATATCTTGCTTTTACATCTCTTGCCATTTCCTAATATATCTCTCCTTCCATCCTTTCCAGAATATCTGTCCCTTACAACAGAGTTTTGTTACAAGAATGACTATCAAAAATCTGACATTATTTACATTATTCCATAATCATTGTCCCTTACTTTTTCAGAACAGGTAGGGAGGTGCCAACTCATTTCTGTGGAGTCAGATTTGGCTATTTTAATTTAATAGTGTTTAGTATCAGTTATTTTAAATTGTTTCCTTTTGTATCGTGCCATCATCATGTCTAATGTTTTCCTGATTTTGCTTACTTCAATTTGATCTATTCATTTATGTCTTTTTGTGGTTGATTCTATCTTACAATAATGTTCATTACATTCATGTACTGTACATTACCTGGTTGTTGATTATTTAATTCATTGGCTTATTTTTTGTTTCCAGTTTTTTTCTGCTGCTCTATTTTTGAGTATATGGGACCTGTTCATTATGTTGTTGATGGGGTAGATCCCTAATAATGGAATCTCTGGAACATTTGCCCTTTAAGAATGTAATTCTAGCTTTTCACTAAATCCTCTGGAACACTTCTCATGCACAAGTCTTTGTCAGTCATATACTGCCACATACTTGTTCCCAAAGTGTTATTCTGGATTGCCATTTGAGTGATTTCTAACTATAATCCTTCACAAACTGTGGTATTCCATGACTCAAAGCTATTCAGGTCACCAGAAAAATATAGTTAAAGAGAGGCTCCTTTGATCAGGGTGTGGCTTAGTCAGTAAAGCACTGACCAAATTGCCAAAGACAGTTCAGTCTGATCTCCGTTTTTGTATTCAATTTTGACTTGAGCCTCTTGCTTATCTACTGTCTAAAAACAGTACAAGCCCCAAACAACAAAAACTGTTTTATGGGATATTTGGTCATCTCATACAATGTTCTCATGAGAAAAGCATTTGCAAAAAGATTATGAAGAAGATAAATGACAACTTATCCACTAACATCTATTGCAGAAGATGAGGAAGCCAGGAAACTATGAAAAACTCCATTTAAATGATATGCTTTCATTCTCATTTTGTAAAGGTATCCTTAAGGTAGGGAAATGAAAATTATGTTGGAAAACATGGTTCAGGGATATAAAATGAGAAGTGCCAAAGATTTGCAGAGCTAAACAAAATCCTCACACTTAGATATCATGAATACTTTCAAGAAGAGAGGAAGATGTTCTATGTAGTAAGTGTAGATAAAACCAAGAAAGCCTAGGAACTATTTCAGCTAGTAAACATTTGCTCTCTTTGCTAAGTGGAGAGAAATATGTGACTGAGAATATCCTTTTTTTAATGGAATATTATGGTGGAAGATTATCAGTAATAGCACCTGAAAAACCAGTGAGAAAGAGTGGAGGAAAAACAATTATTTAATTAGCAAGAGACCCAATCAGATTGTTCTGAAGGGCAAATAAAGATGAAACTGGAAAAGGAAGACAATAAAGTGACATAAGTTGGAAAAAATTCATAAAGATTTCTGTAGCAAATTATTTTCCTTAATAACAATAGAACTATAATGTTTGAACTCTAATATCCCAGTGTAATACAATGCATGAGGGAGTAGGAATTGCACTGAATCAAATAACAGGAAGCACAGTTGCAATAAAGCAAGTATACAGCAAAGAGGACCATGCTGAAACAACACATTTTAAGGACATTGAATGATTATCAACATATCTGATAAAGAAAAGGATGCCAAGCACTGTGGAGAAAATAATGTACCTTGGTATTACCCCTCCCAAAAAACCCATAACCCACAATTTATCAAGCAAATTTCCCACCTATACAAAATCTTTACAAAAGCAATCTACATATTTATTAAGGGCATTGATACTGAACATGTGAGAAGGGAATAGACACATTTTCACAAACTGTGAGACCTCAAGATACTTGGTTTACTTAAAAAAACATTTTATCTGATAGAATCAATTCAGCTTTAAAGATTCTCCTTTAACTAGGTATGTTCCATGTGTGAGTCAGTTGCATGAGATTATTTGAAAGATTTAACACAACTTTCTTCAGTAACTTGCTTATTATGAATAGAAAAACAAAACAAATCTCAGAATCATCTTCCTTCTGTGATAAGGCACAAAGGTTCTCCTTTCCCTTGTACCATGGGTTAAGCTAGTTTTTCTTTCAAAGAGGCCAGGGCTGTGCTTGGGTTTTAATTGGTTCAGGGGCCAAGGCACCTACCTGGAACAGCTTCCTGGTAGCTTCTGGCTGCTTTGACTTGGCTTCCTAGTCACCCGAGGGCATGAAAAGGCTCGCCTATTTGGAGTCAGGGCCCTCAAAACCTGGTGACTGTTACAAGACCATTTAAGTCACCATGCTCTTCCCTGCAGACCAGACTCCTTTTGGAGATGGGGGGAGAGTGGGAGAAAATGTCTTCCTAATTTAAGTATTGGGATATTTTTGTTTAGTATCCTTTATCTGATATGTCAAAGCAAAACTTTTTTTTAATTGTTTAATGACATACAGGTTCCCAATTTCATTCCATCTTCAAGCCCATAATTACAGGGTATCATCCTGAGTCAACCCTACCTTAATACTAGCCAAAAAAGTTTGTTGCTGTTATGGAAGATTTCTACCCCAGGGCTAAATGGAATAGAGATTCTCCATATTTGTTGAGATTTTCCAGATTTGCATCTGTTAGCAGACAGTATTGTGCTAATGATATCAACACTTGGGATTTTGATGTTGTTCTGTGTGTTTCAGTCATGTCTGGCTCTTCATGACCCTGTTTGGAGTTTTCTTGGCAAAGATATCAGAGTGGTTTGCCATTTCTTACTCCAGCTCATTTTATAAATGAGGAAACTGAGGCAAAGGGGGTTCAGTGCCTTGCCCAGAGTTACAGAGCTAGTAAGTGTCTGAGTCTGGATTTGAACCTTCTTGACTCCAGGCCTATCACTTTATCCCCCCGTGCCACCTAGCTTCCTGTCAGCACTCGCAATGTCACCTCCTTAATGACATCTGTAATCACCGAAAAGAGTTTGGCCTAACCATTCCCACAGGGAAAAAACAACTGGACAAATAATGTCTGTTGTTGGAAGTTTTTCTATCCAGTTGGATGGATAGATAATACAGAACTGGTCATTATTATGTGTATCTTGTATGGATAATGCCAGTGGATAAAGTGGGCTCAGAATGAAACAGAAGAATAGACCGTTGAGTCACTGCACAGTGCTTTTAAAGAACCTCAGGCTTCTCCTTAAGCAAAGCCCTTTTTGAAAAAATCATCAACATTCTCCTGGACAGCAGTCTAAATTCTTTAGAGACATTTCCCGAAGAATTTATTTCAGAGGTCACCTAAAGGTCCGTGAAAAGGTGCATGTTGGACATGAGTAGGATAAACCAAGAATTGTTCAAGGGAAGCAGCATAAAGGAAATCATAAGGGAGATAATCTTTTCTTTCTTTTTTTTTTTTTTGCTGGAAAAGATAAAGTTTTGTTGGGGTCATTCGTACATATGGAATGTTAAGATTAAAAGTATCTCAAAAGATTCATTTTGGGGGTAAGAATATTGTTGACAATATCCATTTATTGGTTAGGCCAGCATCCTAACCGATGAGGTAACTTAGAGGTCAGTGGCCCTCTCGAATGACCAGAGACACCCAATCCTGGTAAGGTAGCTTAATAAATAGTTTGGGGAGCTCATTCTCTAGCCTTAGGGAGATAATATTCTTGAAATAGAAGGTGAGCCAGTAATGTAGCAAGAGCAAGGAATGAAAAAAGATAGGCAATAAGGGCTTCCCTGATCTTGACAAAATGTGAAGAGAAATAAAGGAAAGGCCTCAGCATGTTGTGTGGGACTCCTCCAACCCCCGCAAGATTTCCAAAAAGTAGACAACAGTCTTACATGATGGGAGGGAGGGACGGAGATTAGGTGGAGAGAATACCCACTTTGGTAAGACTGCTAATCCTTTGAAAGTATGAATTTGAGACAATCGATCAATTGGGGCCTCATTATCTGTCAAATTATAGAATGTGTACTTTGTTTTATTAATAATGGGAACACCTGACTGCTTGATAAAATATTCTCTTTTAGACCCTTAACCATTACTTGTTGCCCCCTCCCAGTTCTGAGCAACACATTTTATTATTTTGTTTATAAATAAAGCAAACAGAGCAATTAGGTGTCTCAGTGGATAGAGTGCCAGGCTTGGAGTCAGGAGGACCTGCTTTTAAATCTGGCCTCAGACACTTCCTAGCTGTATGATCCTGCACAAATTACTTAATCCCAGTTGCCTAGCCCTTACTGCTTTTCTGCCTTGAACTGAAACTTTTTATCGATTCTAAGAGAAAGTATGGATTTAAAGGAATCAAGAAATAAAATAAAAGAAAATAAAGTGACTATCTGCCCTCCTTTCCCACCTCTCAGTCCCCTCCTCTGCCAGGTGTCAGGGGTGGAGGAGCAAAGAAAAATGAAATCCTTACTTTGTTTTATTGTTTCTTTATTCCTGGAGTCATTAGCTTCAACTTGCCCAATTCTAATTTTAAAAACATTATTTTCTTCAGTGAAATTTTATACCTCTTTTTCCATTTGGCCAATTCTATTTTTTAAGATATTATTTTCATCAGTATTTTCGTGCCTCTTTTTCCAAGCTGTTAATTGTTTTTGTTTTTCATCACTTTTCCTGAATTGGTCTCATTTCTTTTCTCAATTTTTCATCTTCCACTCCCATTTGATTGTGAAAATCTTCACTGAGGAGAGAGGGATTCTTATTGGATTTGTGTGCAATCTGGTTTTTTTTTTTTTTTTTTTGAGGCTTTGCTTATAGGTATTTTCAGGTTTATATCTTCCAAATTGTCTTGAGCTTCTGTCACCATAATAGTTTTTTATGCTCATATTCTTTTTTTTATTGTTGTTAGTTACTCATTTTTCCAGGATTTAAAATGTTTTTAATTCTTTGGGCAGCTGGGTGGCTCAGTGGATTGAGAGTCAGGCCTAGAGATGGGAGGTCCTGGGTTCAAATCTGGTCTCAGACACTTCCCAGCTGTGTGACCCTGGGCAAGTCACTTAATCCCCACTGCCTAGCCCTTACTGCTATTTTGCCTTAGAGTATTGATTCTAAGCTGGAAGGTAAGGATTTAAAAAAATATTTGAATTCTGTTGGGATTCTGTTGGATTCTGCTCACCTCTGGGCTAGGAAGATATTGGAGTAGGTCACTCTCCCAGGCTTCAAGGTTTTTTGCCCTGCTGTTTTCATAGCTTAGTTCTATGATTCTATAAGTTTTCAGTGCTTCCAAGGCAGTGTAGGCTGGGGAGAGGTATAGTTCCTGCTTTACTGGTTGGTGAAAAGTTCTGTGCTCCCCTGGGACTGCAAGTATTAAGCCTTTCTACCCTAGAAGTACTTCTAATAATTAGAAACCTGCTTCCATGTGCCCACAAGTGCTCCCCTAGACCCTGCAACTATACAGTTGCCAAACAGTCTCCAATCCTGTACCCAGGGCCCTCATAGAAGTCCCCTATAATTTCTTTCTGACCAAGTATGCAAATCCCTTGCCTTTGGGGGAGGGAGTAGGGATAGGGAGGGAGGATGAGAGCTTCTGGCACTGCTGCTGGTATTGCAATCTTTGCTGCTGCCTACAAGGCCCATCACATTGTCCTCTGGACCAGCTTCCAACCCAGGCTCACAGAGATGTCTTTCCAACCTCTTCCGGTCACTTGTTCATTGGGTGAATTTTTATTCTTGGGCTAGAAAGATGACCTATTGTAGTTTCTCCTTTCATTTCCTGATGGTTACTGGGTCCATCATGCTCAGGTTGGTGTAATTATGGTGGGGAGCCTAGCTGTACTACTTCTTCCAATTTTACCATCGTGTCTAGTCCCTCCTAATCATTACTTGCTCAGTAACTAAAAGGTATGTTTTTCTTTTGGAGTTGCCCTTTTTAGGAACTGTGCTAAAAATATATATGGACTGTGGGAAAAAAATTCAGAAGAATATGGCATATCTATGCTATATCTTTCTTTAATGAGTTTCATTAGTATTTAAATATTTTCTCATTAATTTTCATAACCAGAAGAAGTTGTAGATACCAAAGACTGTCTAAACTATCTTTTAAATTTTGGCAAATGGAGTATAGAGAAGAGGATCATTTTTTCACATTTAAGTATTGTTAACCAGTGGGGAACCAGGTAGGATATATAGATTTCCATTTCCTGTTTAAGATTTAGAATATAGATTATGCTAACTTTTTCCCATGGAATGTTCTGAGACTTGCTGATATATAAATGGGACTGAATAAAACTTCCCTTTTATTTTGAATCTAGGCACTGGTTTTCTGATAGGTCATTCATTCTCTCTCACATTTGTCTTTCCTTTATGTTATTTTTGGTAGCTTATTTGTATCATGTTTCTATTTAAAACAATATTTTCTTTCATTTATCTTATTGCTTACATAATTTCTACCATAATATTCTGTGCCTTATCTCTCATCCCATAGAAACTGATTTGTCTTCATCTGTATATCAGTTCAGGATAAAATTCTTAAATTAACTGAGATAACTTTGCAATAATTTCTTATTTTTTGCTTCATTAGTCTATAGGTAGATCAAATTAGATCTAGCTTATTTGAAAGTTTACCGGATGATCTGGCTTTGATGACAACCAAAAAAAAAAAAATGAAAGACTTTAAACTTTTAATTTTTAAAGGCCTTATTAGAACATCTACTTACTTCCATTTTCTGACAGCATCATGTCATATCAGAAAAGCTAGACTATATCCTGTTTTTTAAAGCATTTCCTCAACAAAGATTTAAGAACCTTTGATTTCGTGAACCCATTTGAGACCTTGACCTTACTGTCATTAAATTCTTCTCATAGCTACATATCCCTTATGCTACAATTTAAGTTGATCTCCATTCTCTGTTTTAGAATTATTATTGTCTTTTAGTCTTCTCTAAGACAATTCCAGGTATTTTAATATTTTTTCATAGGCTTTATTTTCTAACTCTATGCATTTTTTCTGGTTATTGTCTGAACCTTCTCCTTGTCCCATTATGTAGATAAGAAATGGGTAAAGCATTCCATAAAAATACAACACTGATATATGTTAAAGTGGAAAAATACTCCCATTATATGATGCAAACACAGTTTTTGACTTCCAGTTTACAACTGAAGCTCATCTCCTTTAAGTCATTTCTACCTGGGACAATCAATTCATAATATTTATAAAAAAACACCAAGTTTTATAGTATATGTTACATTGTTTAAAAGGCCTTCTTTTTTTAGAGGAAGGGGGATTCATAAAGGGTAGTATTTGATTTGATATATTGTACACTTGTCGCGATGTGACTTTAGAGTGCATCATGGTTCAAGAAGGTAATTACAATATAAAATGATGAGCTCAAAGGCCCTGACAGAAGGTTCTTATTTGGAAGGTTCTTATTAGGACATTTTAAAACTATAGTGCCAATAGACCAACTAGAAAAGGAATTAGGTAGTGATATAACTAAACGATTATAAAAATAACTTGAATAATCTGCTTCATAATTGCATCATCTGACAAATTTATCACAGTATTAAATCAGGGAATAGTGACATGACTATGTAGAAATATCAGAGAGATCTGTGAGACCCAAAATAGCACAAGACTGCTATGCATGTTTCTTCTTACAGGAGAAACCTGATAGCCATTACATTAAATTTGAATTCTGAGAGTAATTAAAGTGTGATGGTCTAAGTAACTTGCATTTTATATAGCATATTGTTAGTTAAGTTTTTATCCTTTGGGAAAATATAGATTAGACTAGGAATTCTGTAGTTACCAAGACATAATAAAAACAAAAGAGAAGTGTTAGACAGGTTGCACGTTGGGAAATGACCTTCCTAAATGTTCTCTGTCCTCTCAGGAACTTGAAGGCACTGCATTTTCCTTGCAACTATAAGAAAATAAAGAGAATTATGTGAAAAGCACCAGCCTTCTTAAATGGAATCATTTTTCAGGAACCTATTTTCCTTCTCAGCTCGGCTTGTGGCTTTCTCTCTCACAACTACATGCCTACCCACAATATTTTGTTGCCTCTAAATGAATAACAGTGTTAACCCTAGTTTGTCGTTTACTGTGTAAATTGTGTTAGAAACTCTTCAGAAGCAGATGTCCTTGTGTTTTGGTGACAGCCAGGGTACAGGAAGACTATAATCCGCAGATTCAGATTCTGACCTTAAAAACTGATGTCACCTCCAACTCTGAAAGCCATTCACTAATTATGCAGCTTTCTTGGCACCGTCCACTTTCCCAAGCCTGGCTCAGAATCAGAAGTATGTTATGTTTTCCAGTTAAGATGCAGGCTTTGGAGCCCAGAATGCTATTGTTAGGATTCGACATGAGAGTGGAAAGTGCTGGGTGGGTGGCATGGCGACACTATGTTGTGCTACCAGCCAGCATACCAGGCTTTACTATTGTACTCTGGTTCCCATGCCCTTCCATTACCCCACTCCTTTGGCCAGTCCACAGTGCTGACATTCCTGCTAGGTCCAAAAGAACTGCTTACTCACCTTTCACAACTAGATTTGTTCATAAAAAAGAGGTAGGGAATGGTAGATAAAGGAGAGAAATATACAATGATGCAAATACATCATTATTATTATTTTGCACATATATTATTTTGAAATCAAAGTTTCCTTATTGTTTTCCAGCTAAGGAGTCTGCTGAGCTGAACTAATATTTTTTTCTCCACTTTTTAGAAAAAGTGTTCAAACCAGTGTTATCCTTATTTGCTTACATAAGGGATAGGACAAATGAGGTTATTTTTATGCTCTCGGTGAGACCATAAAATGTCTTAAATGAAAATTCCTTATTTGCAGAGTTTTGAATCCATTATTTTATTTTCTAAAAGCTGAAAAAAATATTGTAAAAAATGAAGAATTTCTTCCATCTTGGAGAAAATCTTTGTTTGTGGTTGTATGACCTTTCCGTAATGACTTGGTTTTGAGTAACTGTTATGTCTTCTCATTTATTAATCCTCTAATCTATAGCATATAACTTAGCAATACAAAAAAGATTTTTTTCACAACAGCAAGGAAAAATTTTGTCCTAACAACTTGTTGACAGACGGCAGGAATCCAAACTTGCCAGAATGGTTACACTAACCACTGTGAGCCTCTGGGGGGCACCAGATCCTTTGATGCCATCCTTTAAAAAAACAAAATGTTTTATTGATGCTTTTTGCCTTTACACAGTCATTTTAATTCCCATCCCTCCCAGATGGAACCTACCTAATAACAAAGAAAAACAATTAAGCAAATTTATCATAGGAATATAGTTCTTTATCTGAAAGGAGATATTACTGACCACATCTGTCAAACCCTGCTTCAGTAACCACATCCGACAACATATATCATGCTGTGCTAGTAGTTCCTTGCTTTTCTGCCATTAGCAGGATGGTATGTTACATTACCTGTTCTGAGACTTTGGCTGTTTTCTCAATAATTTCAAAGTTAGTGATCTTTTCTTTTTAGTGATCTTTTCATCTTCATTGTTATATTTATAGTGTAGATAGTTATTTTGATTTTTTCTTTTGTTCTTTACCATGTTATTAAAGTCTTCCCATGTTGTTCTGAATTCTTCAGATTTATTATTTCTTCCTGCACAATAATAATCCATTAATTACATATTAGGATTTTTTAGCCATTCTCCATTTGATTGACACCTACTTTGTTTTTCTTTTTTTTTGCTACTACATAAGATGCCACCATGAATATTTTGGAATAAAACATATTGGACCTCAATTTTCTATCCTTTTTGATTTCCTTGAAGTATATGCCCAGTAGTGTGATACCTAGGTCAAAAATTACTTAGAGTTGCATTCCCTTTCCTGAATAATTTCAAATTGATATGCAACAGAATGAGACAAATTTCCAGTTCTACCAACAGTATAGTAGTGTGCCTGTCACCATCCTTTGCAAAGTAGGGAACATCATTTTGAAGTTTCTTTTTTCTATTAAAGTTAGAGAATTGGAGCCTAATCAGAGAAGTTAAAGGAACTAAAGTAGTCGTAGAACTGAGCATCTTTAGAAGTCAAAGACTAATACTTAAGGCAGCAGAATGCCAAGGATCCTTTACTCAGACTAGTCTGCAAAACTCATCTGGATGTAAGAAATTGAATTTAAATTCTGGTAAGAGGAATGCTGCTTTGTTCAGACTTTTATTTAACAATCAAAACAAGACATACCTGTAATAATTTGTCACTTTGTCTTCCTGAATTTCTTTCTCCCCATTCCTTATCCCATAATATGAGAATAAACCTATATACTTAAAGAGCAGAGGTACATTTGGTATTTGTTAAGTTAAACACAAAAGTACTGGAGTGACAGATTTATCACTAATTAAACAGTAATTGCATGTACTGAAAAAAAAATGTTCCAGTATAAACAGCATCTGGTAAGGATTAAAAGAATATTTTTTCCAAACTAAAACTTGTTGAAAGCGGTTTGTATATTTTGAAACAAATAGATCCTGTAATGTAAAATGGATGTTTACATTCTTCTTATTTAGTGTTTTTTAGCACTGGCAGAAATAAAAGGATAATGTCACAAGGAGAAAAACATATTTATAGGTATACCTCCCTTTAATGGTGGAAGCTGAATTTTGATAAAATGGATCATTTTCATAATTTTTTTCAATAAAGTCAAGCCAAGGACTTCATTATTATAAGAAAACCTGGTGTAGAATCCATATTTAAATATTAGAGTGTAATCCTAATATTTAAAAAGTAGAATCTTTATTTAAAATCCCTCCTATGATATAGTTAGTTTGGATTTTTGCAAAAAAAAGGTATTCCTAATTCAGAAAAAATGTAATTTTAGATTAGAGAGAACAGGTGAGCCAAGTATGTGGTAGCCTGTGGTGTAAATTAATGGTGTCTGGATTTGTCTGATCAGTTCTTACACTGTTCCTTCTAAAGCCCGGTTTTCAACTCCACTACTTGACTAAAATAAAAATGTTATCATTTCTTAATTGCAAAATCTAATTGTCTTCTCTTAATTCTCATCCCCTTTGCCTCTTCCATTTTTGACACTACTGAAAACCCCTCTTGTAAATGCTTCCCTTGCCTTTTAGGTCACTGCTCTCTTCCCCTAGCTTTTAGTATCCCCTAAGATCCTCTTTTCTTCTTTCCCTACGATCTCTCCATTGTTCTCTCACCAGCACTTTGAGTTCAGAGTCTACATAGCCAGCCTTAGTCTCTCTCTCTCTTTGCTGCCAGTCCTCCACCACTCACTGCCTGTGGGACATCTCCACCTGAACAGACATCTGCAATTCAGCATGTCTAGAACAGAATGCACTGGTTGCCTCCCCAGTCCCCAACCTTCCTCTCTTCCAAACTTTCCTATGCCCACCCCCCCCCCCAAAATACCACCATGTTCCCAGTCACCCCTTGTGGTCACTGAGTCTAGGGACAAGAAGACCTGAATTCAAGCTATATGGCCTTGTTCAAGTCACTTAAACTCTCTACCTTGGTTTCCTTATAATTATAAAATGGGGATAATAAAACTACCTACCTCCCAGGGTTGTAGTATTATTTAGCACAGTGCTTGGCACTTAGTAGGTACTTAGCAAATGCTTTTCTTCTTCCCCTCCCTCAGTCTTTCCTTCCCCCATCATTGCTATGTCTTGTTCATTCTACCTCCACAAAACTTCACATCCATCCCCTTAGCTTTATTTGCCCAGGTCCTCTTTGCTTTTGTATGCAACTTTGGCTTTACATTTCTCCTCTTCCAAATGAGCCTCCACACAGTCACCAGCAAAGCCCTTGTCAGGTACTGGCCTCAGGACAGAATCTTACAGGAAGCCCTGACTCCTCATCTTGCCGATCAGCCTTTCCTTGAAGTCGTCTTTCTCCCCTTGCACCCCTGTGACTGTGCTGAGCTCAGCCTCCTTCCTGCAGAGCTGGCCTGGCCTCTTCCCTGACCACTCTCTCCCTGTTCCGCCTGCCAAAGCCCTTTCTTCTGCCAGGGCTGAGACTATGAAGGACTCCCCATCCCCACAGAGCACCCCTCTTCTTCTGCAAGTTACCTTTTGTTTTCTTATCTAGAGACATCTGTCTTCTATCCCCTCAGGAGAAGGGAGTGGGCTTCTTCCCTTGTTATCCTCTAGAATGTAGACTAACAATGCACTAACGCACTAGAACATAGACTAAGGATGGGCAGTGAGCTTGGAATTTCGTTGATCTAAGGTTGGCGCATTCTTGGGGACTTATATGGTCTTAAAGAGTAGAGCCCTTAGAAATTAATTGACATTAGGACTGCTAGGTAGCTTAGTGGATTGGCCTGGAGACAGGAGGCCCTGGGTTCAAATTTGACCTTGGACACTTCCTAGCTGTGTGACCATAGGCAAGTCACTTAACCTCAGTTGCCTAACCCTCATTGCTCTTCTGCATTAGCCTCCATACTTAGTGTTAAAGGCAAAAAGGATGCTCAGGGTTAAGTAGTAATAAATATTTGTCAAAGACAGTATTTGAACCCAGGTTTTCCTTTCTAATGTCAAATTCTATCTACTCTGAGGGTGCTGCCCCTTACCTTGACTTTGGATATAATAGATATTTTTTTAAACCCTTAATTTCGGTGTATTGTCTCATAGGTGGGAAAGTGGTAAGGGTGGGCAATGGAGGTCAAGTGACTTGCCCAGGGTCACACAGCTGGGAAGTGGCTGAGGCCGGGTTTGAACCTAGGACCTCCTGTCTCTAGGCCTGACTCTCACTCCACTGAGCTACCCAGCTGCCCTATAATAGATATTTTTTTAAAATTTTTGTTGAATATTGATTTGAACTATAGTCATCTGATTCTTTGAAAGATTCTGTTTATAAGACAATTATTTTAAGTTATATAACAATAAACTAAAAAGAAAAATCTCTTCTAGGTCTATGCAAAATAAATTTATTTTAGTGGAAAATAAAACAAGAAAAAGTCACTGAAGTGTGAGAAAAAGGTAGATTGTTCCTCACATGATTGTTCTCTGCTTCTTGTCAGTCTCTAAAATCTTAGATTTCTCTTCCTATTCCTAAGTTTGAAACTAATTATTAAAAATGATAGAAAAAATAGATTTTTTTCCTTAGATTTTGCCACTTTATCATCTGTTCTTTCATCTGACCTTAGTTAATGGTTAGATGAAATGAAATGGTTATCCACACTGAAAAGAGACAAAAAGTACCCAATTAAACAATCACAGTCTCCAAAGAGTAGGAATTACTGTTACTGAAATATGGAAGAAATAATACTGGCCCTCATTCCCCACCTGTACACACAGAGTTGCAAATATAGCATTATTACTCAGCACTTAGTAGAGGGTAGGTCATCTTTTATATTCAATTTAACTCAGATGAGGATAGGCTATCTTTTTTTTTTTCTATTTATAAGGAAAAGAAAAAAATATATAATCCTAAGAATGGAGAAAAAAATATTAAGACTATGGAAAGGAACTACACCAAGGAGAGGATTTAGGGTAGTAAGGAAATATCCCAGCATATGAACTGAGAAGAAACTATTGAATGTCATTTACAGTCAGTAATATGTACTGGAGACAGAAGCCATATTTCAGTATGTGATGAGTGAATCAATATTCTCTGTGCCTAGCACATAGTAAGCACTTAATAAATATTAAATGTGCTCAATTGCCATCTTTCTACATTCTTTTTCAGATACATGGTTATGAAGTAGGAAATGAAAATCAAGTCAACTTCTTTATTACATCCTCAGTTGGATTTGAAATAGCTCACAAATGAAAATAGTTAAGCCATATGGAGAAGATAATATCCTGATAAGCAGCAGATTTTGTTGGGATGTAGAAAAACAGATTTGTAGACAGGAAACAGGAAGGGATACTTTTTCTTTTCTTATTTTTATAGGAAAGAGAATGCCCTAATTCTTAGAAATTCAGAATAGAATATAGAAGATCTGTGTGGTTTGAGAATCCTGAGAAAATATCTATTTATGTTTGGTTCTTTGAAAGTTTTTTTTAATACAGAAAGCTTATATCTTCTATATATTTCCTATTGCTATTGTGAAAGATACTGAGTGAATTTCAATAAATTAGCTTTGATCACCACATAAAAACTACCCTTGTTTCAAAAATGGTTTTAAGAATTCTGCTGATATGAAAAGCATCCAGAATTTTGCTTTTGTGATTTGATGTCACCAAACTACTTCCCTGGCCTTGATGCATTTGAATGTTCATGGGGATATTCACTGACCATTAAATGATGTGCTTGGGGAATGTAAAGAGTTTCTCTTTCAAAATGACCAATAAAGGTTTCAAATAAGAAGGGTCTGTTCAAAGCTTCAAGGCAGCAGAAAGGAAACTGTTTTTAAAATGTAAACTTCTACAATGACTATTTAAGTAAGTTTCCCTTCCTCCTGATGGCTTAACTATTTTTAAAAAATAGGTCACAGGTTATGAATAACTAAAAGTTAGAAGTTTCAGATAGAAGGGCCTTTACAGAGACAAATGCATAAGAAGAAGAAAAGTAGAGAGGATGCTACATAATATGAAAACACTACAGAGTATATAGCATAAAGGAAAACAAAATTCCAGTTATGTTTTCTTGAATTAAATTAACCATTTGAACATTATTTTTTTATTTCCTTAATTATTCTGATTACATCCTTATTCTATACATTTGGTGAACTTATTTCTTCTTCTATTTGGAAATTATAATAATACTCAATGAATTCTTGCTGGCTCTTATGTGGCTTTCTTAACATTGAAGGAGAAATTGGGATAACTAAAAGAGCAATTGGATTTGTCGTCACTCTGTTATTTAGTCGTGTCCAACTTTGCAAATGTGGGAGCAGACAGGTTAATTGTCTTACTATCTCTCTGAGTCACACAACAGGTTAGTGACAAAACCTGCTTAGCTGTAATCAATACTTTTGATCCTTAGTTGAATATTAAACTACACATTTTAATTTTAAGAAAAAGTTCTTATTAGTTATTTCCCCCCTAAGTCTTCCCCATTTCCTACCTTCCTTTTTACTCTAGAGGGCAACACTGGACTTCTGGGCTAAGATGGCTACAGAGTTGAAGGAACTTTATGACTCACCCTAGTAGTGATCACAACAAAATGTCTCAAAAGGACAAAAATCAAAATCAGATGTGGGAAGGGGCTCTGCCAAGAGGCGCAACCTTGAAGGTAGGCAAGGTTTGGGCATTTCCATGCTGTAAGGGGGTAAAATTACTTCTACCAAAGTGTGAGCTGATCACACACACACACACACACACACACACACACACACACACACACACCACACACACACACACACCAGAGTCAGGGTGAAGGCTGGGGCAATTTCTAAATTCTCAAGAGCTGGCTGAGGGCACCACAGTCTTATCCCTGAGGACAGTGCAAGGTCTTGGTGCCCAGACTTGGCCCCCAAGGCTGAGGAGCAAGGAGAGATAACACAGAGATGGGCTGCCCACAACAGACACTGCAGAGACTGGAAAAAACTGCTCTGTATCTCTGTAGCTGCCTGCCCTCCTCACTCAGATTTCTGGCTGAGAAGGGAGGATAAAACTAACACAGCAATGGTCCCCAACACCTAAGAACTATAATCCACAAGTACCAAAAGAATAAGATAAAACAGAGTGAGCCTTGGACACTGGATAACTTCTATGGAGAAAAAGAGCAGAGTACAGAGTACAGCAAAGAGTGACAAACAAGGAAGCACACCCCAAACTTTCCCCCCAAAATGGAAATTGGTCACATGCTCTTGAGGAACACAAAATGGAGTTCAAGAACCAAGTAAGAAAGATAGAAGAAAAATGGCAAGAAAAGTGGGAAATAGAAATGCAAGTAATTCAGAAAGAAAATAACCATTTAAAAGACAGAATCTCCCACTTGTAAAACTTGGGAAAAGAAGCACAGAAATCACATGAAGTAATAATAAGCAAATTGGAGACCAGAATTGACCTGTTGGATGCCATGAAAAAGCAGGATAGACCAAACCGAAAAAGAAAATCTAAAGATCATAGCTGAAAATCAGTCTTTAAAGACTAGAATTGGGCAAGTAGAAGCTAATGATCTTATAAGACAGCAAGAATTATATAAGCAAAATCAAAAAAAGAAAAAAAAAGAAGGAAACATGAAAATATCTCATTGAAAAGACAACTGACCTGGAAAACAGGTCCAGGAGAGACAATTTAAGAATCATTGATCTACTTGAAAACCTAGGAAAAAAACCAGAAGTCTTGACATCATATTACAAGATGTTATCCAAGAAAACTGCCCTGATATTCTTGAGCAAGAGGGCAAAACAGACATCGAAAGAGCCATAGATCACCCTCTACATTAAATCCTCAAAAGACAACCCCCAGGAATATAATAGAGGGCAACACCATATTCCTATACCTCAGACTCACAACCTGGCTTGCCCACTCTCTCTTAGACCCCCATATCTAATCTGTTGCCAAAGCCCGTCTGACACAAATATGTCATCTTCACTGCCACCCCTGCCACCACAGCTCTAGTGCCAGCCCTCCCTGACTTTATATCCTCCCTGGATTACTGAAATAGCCCACTGGTGGCTGTGCCTGCTTCAGCCTCTGCCTGTTGGCTCCATCCTCCTAACTTGTTTGATAAACTCCAGCAGCTTTCTGTTGGCTCCACGAAGAGAAACAAATGCTGTCTGGCATGTGAAGCCCATCATAATCTAGCCTCCTCCTGCCTGTCCAGCCTTCTTACACTTCACTACCCAACATGTACTCTTCCATCCAGTGATATTATTGTCCTGGCTGCTCCTGTGCCTAGAATGCTTTCCCTTCTCCTCTCTGACTGCTGACCTTCCCGCCTTCCTGTAGGACCCAGATAAAATCCTGCCTTCTCCAGGAAGCCTTTCCCAATCCCTCTTAACCCCACTGCCTTCCCTCTGTTAATTATTTCCTATTTACTCTGTGTATAGCTTGTTTGCATATATTTATTTCCCCACTAGATGTAAGCAACTTGAGGACAGGGTCCGCTTTTGCCTCTTTTTGTATCCTCAGCATTTAACATAGTGCCTGGCACATAGTAGGTGTGTAATAGTATTTATTGCTTGATTAACACATTTTTTGATCTATTAGGATCTAAAAGTGCTCCTCCTTTCAAATCATTTCTGTAGGAATATTTTGTCTATAAACAAATCTCTGGAAAAACTATTTTAGTAACCATAAATGAAACTCGATATATAGTTTTTTCTATTCATGTTCGATTGTTTTTCTGTACTGCATGTATGATCTTCGTTAAACTCCTACACCAATACTCAGTGTGGCGTGGTGGTAACCCTGGGTTTTTGAAGGTTATACAACAAGTAAAATCAAGCTATTGCAGGTCCTACCAAGGCGGGGAAGATTCTTAGTACAGTCCTGCCAACTGACAATGTCAGCTGTTCAAGAACCAGCCTATCTAAAATTCAGAAACATGGTGGCCAACATGGGATGACTCCTCCTGACTGTCTGCTAAGTAGGAAAGAGTGCTCAACATTAGTGTAATAATCAGTGCTTTGAATATTGGAATGAATATGCTATTGACATATTTCTTCAATTTTATTTTTATAGCCTAGCATTTCTAGTTTAAAGTTTCCTGAGAAACTCTTCTGGCATTTTTTCTGCAAAATATGTATTAAGGATTCAATATTCACAGAACACTTCATACGAATCAGTTAATGGTTGGCATCTCTGTTATTAAATATCAGGAAACTGAAAAGACAGCTAAATTACTTGCCTAACGTTAGAGGAGAAAATAATCTGGCTCTTCTCATATTTCATAGACTTAACCTTTCTGCCAAACTTTTCTTAAGTAGATAATTTACTTTTTAACATTGTAGTTATTTTGGATATGGATGCCAGGTTCTATGGGGGTTAGGAAAAAGGGAAAAGATGACAAAAAAGAAGTTTCATTTAGATGTTATCACTTTAAAGTGGAGGATTGTAACTTGGAGGTCACAAGGCCCTGTCCTTAAAACAATCAAAGATAAATCTTTTGCCAACACATCAATTCTATTTCCTTTTTATTAACGATTACTTGGAGACTTCTGTTACTAAAAGCATTTTGCTTTATGCCTGGGCAGCCAGCTATGAATACTCATGAACACTAGATGGCATACATTCAATGCAGCAACTAAAAACATAATTTTATGACTGAATATAATGAGTAGGAAAGCTCATGGAAGTGAGGTGCATTCCTTTTTTAGAGTCTGGCCAAAAAATAAAAATAAAAACTTGAGAAACAATGTCTTGGTTTCTGGGAATTGGGGGAAAATTTTTTTGTTTGTTTTTATTAGTTGGGTGGGTTGTTTTTTTAAATATTGTTGAGTTGGTTTTTTTTAGCCACTGTAGGATACTGCTTCCTAGAGTAAGAAATATAATTTACAACTCATTAGGACATAAAAATATTTATATCTTATGTGCCAGATGCCAATAAAGTTTATGTCATGATGATTCAGATAAACCTTCCAAAATTTCTCTTTTTAATGACGCAAATAGTCGTTTCTTTTCAGAATCATCATGATGCTGCAATGAACTGAAACTTTTTAGTCTCACAACAGAAATTACTTAAGAAAATTACTTTAACCCTTTAAGTGTCAGGTTCTTCATTTTTTGTCAAGTCATATCACTAGTTACAGAATAATGACCCTATTACCTAGTTGCTAACCTCTAAAAGAATTTTGATCACTTAGAAAAGAATCATGTTAATCTAAGATTTTACACCATTATTATCATCATCAATTTATCAACAAGCATTAAGTGCTTACTATGTGTCAAGTATTATCCTGGGTGTTGGTGTTCCCAAAAGATGAAACAAGTCTGATGGAGGTGACAACATGCATAAAAATATATTAATTAATATAAAGAATAAATACAAATAAATAGGACTTCATCTTCATAATAAATTATTTTAGTAGGAAGAACCACAGTTTTTATCACTAACATAATTGGTTGCTTCACTTCCACTGTGAGAAAATGTTTATAGAGCACTTACAATATGTGGAGATTCTTTGTGAGTCTTTTTTGATGCGTCCAAAGAAACAGAGCACAGTCTGAGACTTTAAGGAGCTTCTTGTGGTCTATTTTTGAAGTGACAGTGTTTTTTTCTTTATGTGTCACTGAATAATTAATTCATTTACTCTTTTTTTTAAGCCTTGGAAAGAATATAATTTTTGTCTTTTCTAGCCCAAGAGGCTGGGCTAGAAGTGGTGGGAATGATAATTTAATAATCCATATTCTTGGTAATCTCTTAACTGTTGATGTCATTTATACTTTCTTCTTTTTTTTCTCTCATAGCCTCAAGCAGCCTGCCATCCCAGCATATTCAGAATTGTTGATGAAATTTTTAGGCAAGTATCATTTAATGGTTTTTGGACAGTTAATCTAAGGCATTCAGTTTTAAAACTAAATTTAAATGACAGTCAAAAATAACTTTAGAGTACTGACAATTAGAGTTTAAGTCACTTGCAGATTTTTCCATGCTAGCTTTTTTCCTTTATTGAGAAAAACATCATTATCCAGGGAAGATATAGGAAATAATCAAATTCAGACAGCTCATTTGAATTTAGTGCTGTAAACTTAAGGTTTATGTAAGATATCTGTCTTATTTGTTTGTTTTTGTGTGTGTGTGTGATTCTATTGATAATGTTAAAACAATGTTGGATTAATTCACTCTGGGAATTTTTTAACTCAGAATAATGGGAAGCAGCAATGTGTTCAGTTCACCACATGAGGGCCAACCATTCATTAGGAGCTGATTTAGACTCTTAAGAGAAGCTTTTAGACCATAATTGTGCTGATTTTGTTACAGCATGCTTCTGAAAGGAAAACAAGCCATGTGTTATAACCTTAAAATTCATGAGCCGTATTTCTTCAAAATATCTTGCCATTGGGAAAATTAGTTTTAGTTGTCTTAGCTCTTTGAAAAATGAATTAGGTCTCCCTGTATAAATTACAGAGATAAGGTGATCACTGGCGTGGCTGGGTTATTACTGGCTATTTGTAGGAAGCCCTTAACATGACATTTTGAAACTGAATTGAAGATAGGAGCTTCCAATCATCTTTGGACATTTATAGACAATCCTTTGTGGATGGGCTGGTTTTCTAGGATAAAATTAAGAAGTGAAATGTTGCTTCTAAAATTGTTCTGTCCCCCCAACAAAGCAACTGTTACATCTGATGGTAATAAGACCCTGTTTATAAAGAATAGATATTCTAAATGGGAAGTTTTAAATAAGATAAGGAAAAAACTTTTTGAATATGATTGAGAATCAGATTGATGTTTTAGATAAAAGCATATAGAAATAATAATAATAAAATAATGCTTTTCTTAATTAAAGATAAACATTTTTGATTATATATGTTTATGGAGGGGATTTTGTGGTCTTTTTTTAAAAGAGGAGTTGTATCAGACAGGGGGGAAAACCCATAGCAATTCTAGACCTGTTTGCTTCTCCTAGATCTTTTATTTGCTTGTCTGTAGGTCACTTTGGCTATTTGGATTTTGTTTCTCAGTTTACAAAGTTAAGAAGATTTACAGTTGCTTGTTTTTTTATCATTGTTAATTGAATGAAGGCTCCTGAAAAACACGTAATGAAGCTTAGCCTGAATTACAGAAAAGCACAGAAATAAAATTTTTGCTTAACAGAATGTTTAGACAGTTTTTAGGAAATGTGATAAATTGAGGGAACTCAAGGCTATAGCATAAAAAGACTATTTTCACTATTTTTTCCTCATTCTAATGAATGCCAGTGTGACTTACATTTGTTAATATTATTAATATTCATGTTGATTAATATTATTATTGCTAATGTTATTAATTTTATTTTATTAATAATGAAAATGATCATAATTTGATATTACAATGTTTAGGATTGTACTACTGGAAACCAATGGAATGTCTGAAGTATTGACTATTATACAAGTGTTTACCCAGTGCTTTGTTCAAGCCTTCCAGAAAGATAACAAACAGGTTTGTCATATTTTATTATTTTCTTAATTATCACAAAAGTCTTATTTTTTGTGACACTGGTGTACTGAATTATCTGAGAATAAACTGTTAAATGAATGCAGTCAGTTAAAGCAAAGCCATTTTAATGAAGATGCTTTTTGTCAGTCCCTTACCTTCATAGCTAGAGATACTTCTCCAAAATTGTGGCAGAGCAGTGAGTTATATAAGCATTCACTTAAACAGAGGATGTGGTGTCCTACCATTTCTGCTGTCTGCTGATCTGGAACGTGTTCCTGAAAGTTCCATTTGAACTCCCCTTCTCCAATATTAGGCATTCTTTGATCTACCTGGGAAGTGTTATGTGAGAATGTATCACCTATATTAGAAACAGCTACTGGAAATTCTCAATTACTTTGTTTGTAATTATTCCCTGTGCATTTAAATAGAGACGTCAAGCCCAAATGAGAGATGGATGTCTAGAGCAGGAGGCGATGCAGTATAATAGTGACAATGAATAAGTTTCAATTAGGCCCTGAGCCCCCTCACATCAACTTCAGAGAAGAGGTGACCCAGAAGTAATAGAGGCCAAAAAGCATGAATCCCTTTCAGGGAGAATTACACAGAGAAGTGACCAAAAAACAGGTACACAAGGAAGACAACCATAAAAAGCAACACCATTTCCTATTTAATCTATAATTTCTTTTCACTTCTGGGTGCCTAATTGGCCTTTCTTTTATGTATAACACTCATTTTGATGTGTACAGAAACGTAGATGCAGGTACATACAGAGTATCCCAAAAACCGTGGTTCTGTTTCATGTTTTAAAAACTGAAATGGGTAGAGTGATAGGTGAAATCTGCCTCTGTTTTTCTAGTATCTCTGTGGAGCAGTTCTTTAATATGACTATTGATCACTTGGATTTTAGCTTTTGGAAACTGTTAATATCCTTTTATCATTTGTTTATTAGGGAAAGACCATCATCTTCATATATTTGAATTAGTTCATTATATATTACTACATAATATTTATTCAAGCCCAGAGGTAGGAATCTTTTGAACTTCCCTTAATTTGTGCCAGGCAAGGAAAAGTAAAAAGAGGTTAGTTACAGCAATATAAATATGATAAAATAAGCAGAGGTTCTGAGCTCAGAGAGGGAGAGTGAGTGTGCCAAAGTCAGAAGCATTGATTAGTAAAATTACCTCTAACCAAACTACAAATAGGTCAGTTACCAAAAAAGAGTGATGAAAGATGCAATAATTTTTGTATTTGAGTTTGGCTTGAAAGAAGAAGGGAAAAGGAGAAGAGAGTATTTGTTTCTGTAAATACAAACTGTAAATTTCTAACACAGCTTTTTTTTTTAAAGAAAGAGAGCCATATAGCAGGATCTGGTGGAAAAAAAAACAAATTTAGCAACTATAGCTAAGAGGAGGAATGAGGTTATGTTGTTCAGTCGTGTTCAACTCTTTCTGACCCCTTTTAGGATTTTCTTAGCAAAGATACTGGAGTAGTTTGCCATTTCCTTCTCTAGCTCATTTTTCTGATGAGGGAACTGAGGCAAACAGGGCTTGTCTTGGATCACAAAGCTAATGAGGCCAGATTTGAACTCAGGAGGATGAGTCTTCCTGACTCCAAACCCAGCATTCTATCCATTTCCCAGAAGGGGATTAATTCAATCATAAAATAGAAACTGGTGGAAGAATGGATTAATCAACCTTAAGTGCCTGCTATATATATCAGGAACCATGTTTTGTTTTGTTTTTCCAAAAAGGGAAAAAACTTCTGGTCTAGATGAATTCATAAGTGAATTCTATTAAACTTTTAAATAACAAGTAGCTTGTATACTACCTTATCTTAAACACAAAAATAAAGAATGTCTTCTTTGCAACAAGTATAGATAAAGCACAAAAAGAAAACAAATCATCAATACTACTGCTAAACAGTGGGAGGGGAGGGAATGTTGTCCAGACATGTGATTTTATTAGTATGGGGAATTCTTGGTAGAGAAGGTCTCCAAAGATACAATCAGTATACTGTTGTGTCAGTAAGTGTACCTCATAGTAGAATTTACAATCTTAAAAAAATAACCTGTACACTGAGATTTGTGTGACTGGCCCATAGTCTTATGGCTAATATGTATTTTAGGTACCTGAAAATGGATTTTTTAGATTCCAAAGGTGGATCTTTATCCACTATTCAGTGCTTATTCTCATCAATAATAGTGAGGTAAAAATGCTAACAAATATTAATGGCTTACATTTATGTAGCACTTTATAGTTTGCAAAGTATTTTACATACGTTATCTCACTTGATCCTCACAACTCTGTGAGGTAGGTAGGAAACTATTGTACCCATTTTACAGATAAAAAAACAAGTTCGAAAGTGACTTTTCTACTAGGGTCACATAGCTAGTAACACTTAGAGGGAGGTTTCAAACCCAGGTCTCTTTGATTCCAAACCAGTTTTCTATTTTGGTTTTGTTTTAAAACGGGGCCACGGGCAGTCCTTCTTCTAATTGACACAGGAATTTTCGCCTGCTTCATTTCCAGCTTGGGCTATCTCACTCCATGTTAGGCAGCTGTCTGGCCCCTAACCTCAGGGACTTACCGTAATAGGTTTATCTCATTGAATTTCATAACTCCTAAGTTCAACAAATTCTCCAGCCTCAATGAGTAGTTAGGATTATAGGTGTGTACCCCAACACTCAGCTTTTGTATTTTAACACATTATTGTGTAACAAGGAATTTTCTATATGATCAAAAGATATAAAGATATAAACCCAAAGAAAATATAACTTATAATTGACAATGCAAACTTTTCCAATAAGATTGGAGTAAAGCAAGAATATTTACTTCCTCCACTATTATTTGTTGATGTGGCACTAGAAAATGCTAGCTATAGCAATAAGTAAAGAAAGAATAAGAATTAACAAAGACACTAATTTATATCTGTTTACACAGTGTGTTGCTGATAGAGAACTGATCTAGAGAGTCCTTATCCCTAACCCTTTCCTTAGAAAATGAATGAAAATATTAGTAAATAAATACATTGTTAATAATACAAAATTAATCCATAGAAATCATCCTCATTACAAAAGATGAGAAATTCCATTTAACAAACAAAAAGTATTATACAAGTAACAAAAAAAAAGTGCCTACCAGAATTGTTTTGAGACTAAAATGAGATACTATTTGTAAAGTGTTTTACAGACCTTAAAGCTCTCTATAAAGGATAGCTATTATTATTACTCTTGTATAGCTGGAAATCCACCTAAAAAAAGTCATACCATAAAAATTAGAAACGAACAGGGTTTTTTTTTCCCCACAATTACGAACAAAAATTGGTGACCAGATATAGAAGCGGTAATACAATATTTTAGGTCACCTTGATAAGTTAAATTTTTTTTAATTTGCACAAATAAATTTAGTATGACAAGAATCAGAAGACATAGAGATTATACAAAATCTTTACATTAAATATGTCTGATTGTAGTCTGATATCAAACTGGTTTTCCAGAAGAATTGGTTCTAATAGATTAAAAGCTAATCTCCATTAAATATTAGAGCAAAGTATGTGAGTAAATACTTTTAAATGCAATAAAAGTGATAAAGAACCACTTGAAAAATGGTCAGAACCACACAAGTGCAAATTAACACAATTGTGAGGTTCTTTTCACCTATTAAGCTAGCAAAATATGGAAAATCTTGTTGGATTGACTGGGATGATCAATATGCTAAACTTGCTACTGGTAAAGTTGAAAATTTGTTCCAAAAGTTTTGAAAAATAATTTAAAATTATGCAGTGATGTAATTAACTATTGGGACTACATTTCAAGAAAGTTATAAACAGTAAGAAAAGACCTACACATACACACACACATACAGATCTACATGTACAACATGTTCCTGATCAAATGGATCTCTGATCTCATCAATTGGGAAGTTCCTTCCAACAAGGCATCCATGCCTGCCCATCTTATTTGGCTCTTATTTATTCCTTCTTGTTTATTTCTTCCAATAAATTTGTCACCGGAGTTCTATACAAAGTGTTGAAGTGACCTTCACTTTTTCCTGACATTCTTAAGCTATCAGTGGAGTACTCTGACTTTTTATCTGTCATTCCTTTCCTACATCCTCAGCTTCAATATACATGACCACATATTTTCTTTCATTCTTATAATTCTTTGGTGACATCTTTTATTCTTGTTCTTAAGTTTGGCATTGATTATATGTTGTATCCTAGGCACAACAAACGATTCTTTTGCCCATCATGTGATATTAATTTTTAATCCCTTGAAGATTATTATATTCCACTGCCATAGTAGCATCAGTAGAATATTGGTATTAAAAATATAGACCTTTGCTTTTTTTCATGAAAAGTTGGGGGCTGTTAAAGCAACTTTGTAAATTCATGTAGGCAGTCCAAGCCATTCTCCCCCCTCCTCTTCCTTTCAATCTAATAGTCCAACTAACTGTCCATCTGTACTCTTTTCTTGCCTGTACTATTTGTGTGTGTACATGTACACATGCTCATGCTCTTTATAAGTTATCCATCTTATAATCTGGCCAACAGACATTCTTCATCTACTTATTCTTTCCTATGTGGAAAACTAAGCCAGATTCCTTTGAATTTTTGCAGATCTCTTCCAGGAGACTCTACCATGTTCTGGGTGTTGGCACAAACAGCACAATATCATCAGAAAACCAGCAAATATATAGGATTTTATCATCCACAATAAATACTTTATCCCCTGGGACTCTGCATTGCCCCTCTTCTATCACTTTGGTGAATACCTTTGGCAAGCATGCGGCTCTTTCTCTTATCCCTTATTTAGTATTTATGATCAGAAGGCTGTTAAACAGTTATATCAACTGTATCTTTCAAGGAATAGGAGATAGCTTGTAAAAAGATTCCACGGCAATATTTTATTCTACCTCATTAAATGCTTTTCAAGCACAATGGAATTTTGTATTTGCTATATCTTTTAGTTAATTGTGAAGTGGAATAGTGGGTCCATTGTTGGATATCATTTGTGAAAGGTTGCTTGTTCTTTACTAATTTTCTTATCGGATATCCCTTTCTTATAAAAATGATTCTCATAAAGTTTTTGTATAGACATGAAAGTAGTCATATAGGTTGATAGTAATTGATATTCTCTTGGTTGCCTTTATTTTTTTTAATTGGGTCTGAGGCTTTTTGCCCCATGTTTTTGGTATCTTCCCCCTCCTTCAACCACCTTAATTAAGTCATCTTTAGCACGGTTCTCCTTAACGTATACTTGGTTCATTCAGGCTACTTTCTCCATCTTTGTTTTTGTTGGTGCCATTTCTGCTTGTCCTATTTACCTGTCCAGGGCTATGGAATTAGGCATCAATGACATTTGGTGAGTGGGTGATATTGGTAGTGGTGAAGAAAGTAGGCTCCTTTTCCATAATGCTTTTCTCCTGTCAATGATGGCTAAGGGGGCTGGCCTGGAAACAGGACCAGAGTTCCAGAGGACACTACTGTTCCCAAGCCTCTTATGTTCAGAGTTCTGAACTGTGTCTATCTGGTTCTCAAAAGAGGTAGTAGATGAGATAGTATTGATGGGAATTTCCATAAATCTTCCATAGTTTCACCCAGCAGACTGAGCGCCTTCCTTAGATTTCTTGACACTGCTTGCATATCAATACCAACATATCCTTTCTATTAACTCTCCTAGTTTTCTCCATAAAGCAGCCTCTCTCATTTTCCAGTCATGCACATCTCTGATAACTCCTGTTATGCGGCTTCTCTTGCATTGTTTTTTTACTGTAATTTGTACAGCCTAACATGAAGCTTGCCTCTGCTTTTAACCCTTGAAGTTAAATCTTCAAAAACAAGTATTCTAGGACTCAGTCATATTATATCACTATAAAAATACAAGTATTCTAAAAGATAAGCGGCCCATTCTGATCCTGTTTAATTCTGGACACAGATCCTTGTGCATTTGCAGTGCCTATCCAAATTTTAGGATAGGAAATTAAGAACCAGCTCCTTAGTGGTTCATCCATATTCTGAACAATTGGTATTCATCAGGAAGTAGCTAGGCATTGCTGTGAATAGAGCACTAGGTCTGGACTTGGAAAGACCTAAGTTCAAATCTTGCCCCAACTACTCACTAACTGCCTCAGTTACTGTTCTGCAAAGTGGGGATAATAATAGTTCCTATTCCTTTGGTGGTTGTGAGGCTCATATAAGCTAATATTTGTAAAGTGCTTAACTACTGGCACAACGTTGGTGCTCAATACATACTTTCCTTCTCTTTCTCCTCCCTCCCTTCTACCTCCTCCTTTCACTTCTATCCTTCCTTCTTTCCTCTCATCCTTTTTCCCTCCCTCCACTTGATTTTTCCTGTAGGGATCATTATCAAATTCTTGAGTAATTTTAGATATCATTTAGGAGGTTCTGCAACATTCCATGTCTTGATGCCATCAGCACAATACCTTCCACAAACTGGACATCATCACAAGTGTTTCATTTCCCTAGTTTAAAACTCTGACATTCTTTTATCTTCTTATCATTCTATCTCTCTGTTTCAACCTTTCTAAAGTCATTCTTTATCTTCACGGATTTCTTTTGTCCCTTCACCATTCAGTACTTTCTCGGGGCATTAATATTCTGATTTTACTTCCCTCCCTTTTTAATCTTAACCTTATAAATCAGTTCAATTTTCTCTTGTCTTATAATCAAGCCCTTTACTTCCCTGTCCTGTCACTACTTATGCATTTGACAGACCTTGGCCATGAACTGCTTTGGTTGAAAACATTCAGCTCCTTCAGTCCTGCTCATGTTGCTGAACAGAGAAGAGGGAAACCACAATCCGGCTGATGGGCTATATTATAAATTTATGTTATCCATTTTTAAATGGACCCTCACTGAATCACAGCAATCTTTTAGTTCCTCCCTAATTGAAATTCTTTATGTCCCTCACCACAAAAGCTTTTCCAAACCTTGTTTCTCTCTCAGTTCTCCAATACTTCTTCCATCTTTCTCAGCCCATGACTTTGTCTCTTATTTATTAGGGAGATTGAGGCTATCTGATGTGAGCTTCCCCTCCTCCCTCTCTCTTTATCTCTCTCCTTTCCAATCCATCACCCATACTTCCACCAAAGTGATCCTCCTTTAAAGCAAACTTTATCCCAAACTGCAACAGTTTTCTATATCAAATACACAGTCATCTCTTTAGCTATTTAAATTTATATTTACTTATTTATTCACTCATTTATTTTTCTTTGTTTATGTTTATTCTTTCTGTGCTTGTTGTCTCCCCTATTAAAATGTAACTTCCTTGTAAGTAGGGATTGTTTCTGTAAAACTCGCACATGTAAGTGTGGTTTTTGGGTAAATCAAGGATAACTAAGCACTCCTCTTGGAAGGGGATTGGAAGCTGACCCCATGGAACTCTGAGAGAATTCCATTTGGGAGGGGCCAGCAGCAAGAGGAGTTTGGAGGAGAATTCTGAAGGTCCTCAGCTGTCACTTCACTCCTGACTGGATGAGGAGCTGGGGGGTTGGTGCTTCGGTTGGGAGGTTGAGATTTGGGGGTAGATCTTGAGTGAATTGGGTTCCTCTGTACTTTTATGAGTGACTTTTGGGAGATCACAAATACCAACAAAGAAGACATTGAACAGCAATTTTCCAGTTTGGCCAGAGAGCCTGAACTTTTGGAGGGTTCCCTTCCCTTGAACCAATTTATCCTGTTACCTCCCTCATATATTTAGTTTACAGATATTTGATAGGAGATTGTAGGGGGAAGAGAATGACCAAGCCTCTGAAGAAGTCCAGAGCTGCTATCCTTGGGAGAAGACATAGTTGATAGAGTAGTTTATCTTTTCCCTTTTTTCTTGATTCTCCTATACCAGTGATGGGCAAACTATTCCCCACGGACCAGATCCAGGGCGTAGTTTGCCCATCACTGCCTTAATCAATTCCCTAATCACTATGCCCTCACATCCAGATGTAGTGATTAGGGAATTGATTAAGGCAGTGATGGGCAAACTACGGCCTGGATCTGGTCCGTGGGGAATAGTTTGCCCATCACTGTCCTATACCGTTTCCCCTATACCCTGAAATTAAGTTACCCTTTAATAAACCCCTGTTAGTTTGATACTTAAAGTGTGGAGCATTGAGGGGGGTGGTGAACTGATCTTGTGGTAAAGTTTCTGTCGTTGTGTTTTGATTTTACATGTCTATGGATTCTTTTTTCTTTATGTATTGCAGATTTGAGGTTTGTCTTTGCTTTTTATTGTGATTTGCTTTGATTTATGTCTTTGCTTTTGCTTTTTCCCCATTATCATGTCTCTTGTACTCTCGTTCCATGTTTTTATATTTCTTAATATGTCTGTTTGTATATTGTTTTGATTTTCCTTTATTATCTTTGCTGTTTCTGTCCTATAAATGTCATTTTTTATACTTGGCAATTCTTTCTATAACTGCATTTTTCATCTAAGGTTTCTTTGCTTTTAGTCATTGTTCCACCATCCCCATCCACTATTTTAAAGTTCCAATTTTTGTCTAATTAGCTTTTTGTCCCTTCCTTGCCTTTGTACTCTTTCCCTATGATTTTGAGTGCTAACACAGAGTCCTGGCTTCATGCACTAGATTGTGTACCTGAATATCGTGGTCTTGTTCCTTGTGATATGTACCTCTCCATTGTACCCAAGTCTGGTGATTTGCTGTGTGTATTTCTTGCACCCCTACATTCATGATCGCAGCATCTATTGTTTTTCCTAGCATAAGAATTATTTTGATTGTATTTTGAATTGGAATAGCTATTAGAGTAAGTTTTCCTTTGATTATTAGTGCTATTTGGGTTTTTGAAATTAATTTGTTGTTTATGTCAACAATCTTTTACAAAATGGCTCCTTTTCTCACAAAGATAGCATTTTCCTATGTCAGTGTTCTATCTAGGTTAGTATTGTGATCTATGCATGTTCTTAGCTTGCAGGGCTGCTAAATTTTTTATTTCCTCAATCTCTTTTTGTTTAAGTATAGATTTTGCTTTTTTCAGTTGCTTCTGAAGGTCACTAATCATGTCGTCCTTTGATTTCTCACTCTGTTTATTCTCTACCATCCCCTGTGATCCTGACTGGATATAGTTTACTATTTTCCTCAATTCTTCCAAAGGCAATTCCCCCCACCCAGGACATTGAATCTAGAAGTAAGACTTGATGGGTAAACTACTTCCCTTGATGAATTGTCTGTGTATGTGTTGCAAGTTTTGCCCCCACCCCAAACCGGTGGACCCAAGAATGAGTTACCCAGCTTCAAGGACCCAGTCAAGAAAGGTATTGGGGTGTTCTCCAACTTTCTGCCTAAGTGCCTCAAACTGAGTCCAGACATTTGGTCTTTTAGCTAGTTTTGCCATTCCCCCCATTAAATCTTCCCTACAGCATTTCAAATAAGCATGGTTTTGTGGGTTAGACAACTCCATGTCATTATATACTTCTGGCCATAATGTCAAGTGATTATTTTCCCTGGTCTCCCTAATAAATTGTTGGGTTTGGGCTGGGCTAAATAATTCTTCCATAAGGATTTCAAGTCACGGTAAGACGGATCATAAATCTTGAGGGCACACCTAAACTCTTTTAAAGCATTGTTGGGGTTGTGAATTCCATTTGCACCAAATCTCTTTTTTAGGTTGTCTAGATCACTGCTGGTAAATGGGGTATGTGTTTTTAAATGGACAATCCCCTGGTCTTGCTTCAAAATCGCCTTGTCATGTAAAGGAAGGAGAGGAATGGTTGATTCTGCCCCTTTTACTGTGGTGTCTTTGCCTTCAGTATCATTGCCCTGCTTGTCTGTATTCTCTTTGTCATTAGTCTCCGTAATTATTAATATATTGTCCTGGCCATTTGTCTTTCCCCCCATTTTAGCTATTTCTTCCTTTATCATTTTAGCTAACTCAGCTTTTAGAGTTGCTAAAGTCACTTGTGTCCCAATAACTATTCCATCAGCTTTTTTAGCACCCAGTACATCTGCATAAATGAAGCAATAGCTGCCATAAATGATGGAGTAAGTGCTATCAGTTTTTCTATTTCCATCTTTAACTAGTTGTAAGAAACTATTAAATGAATGAAGTTTAATATGTAATTCAGTATAGTCTTTGTCCAGAGTCCATACATCATAGTTCCAAAAGATATAACATAACAGTTATATACATACATACATACATACATACATACATACATACATACAACACATAACATCTCAGTACCATAAATAAAGCTCTTCCCATTTCCCAAGCCATGTTTCAATATATCTGCTTCAATGTATCTGCTTAGCTAGGAAGGCTTTTTACTTTCTGTCCTTGTGAGGCTTCTATAACTAGAGAGAATCTAATCTAAAATGGCTGCATTCTGACTGCTTTTCTGAATTTGGTTCAATAAATGGCTTTTTAAAAATTATTAAATTAGGTTCTTTTCTTGGTTCTGGCTTGCCACATATGTATGGGTGAGCACTGATGGGGGGGGGGTGTCTAGACTTGATAGCTTTCAATGGGCCAGTATAACTAACATCTCACTCACACACACAGGAGACTTATGAGGGAATAATTCTCAAGGCAGTTCCCAAAATCTGGTAGGCTATAGTGGGGATGATGAGGGAAGGTGTTGGGGTTCAGTTGTGACCCTAATGGATGGGATCCCACCCTCAGAGCCAGCCCTGTTGTGACAAGCCTCTCCCCAACTTCTAAGTCCCAGTAGCTTTACTCCTCAAGATGGACTTTGGAACTAGTCTTCTCCTCAGCCACAAGATCAGTTCACCTCCCCCATCAATGTAACTGCTCCAGACTTTAAGTATCAAACTAACAGGGGTTTATTAAAGGGTAACTTAATTTCGGGGTACAGGGGAAATGATATAGGAGAATCAAGGAAAAAGGGAAAGGATGAACTACTCTATCAACTATGTCTTCTCCCTAGGATAACAGCTCTGGACTTCTTCAGAAGCTTGGTCACTCTTCCCCCTACAATCTCCTATTAAATATCTGTAAACTAAATATATGAGGGAGGTAACAGGATAAATTGGTTCAGGCAGGATCAGGGAAAGGAACCCTCCAGAAGTTCAGGCTCTCTGGCCAATTCACTCAGGGTCCACCCCAAAATCTCAACCTCCCAACCGAAGCACCAACCCCCCAGCTCCTCATCCAGTCAGGAGTGAAGTGACAGCTGAGGATCTTCAGAATTCTCCTCCAAACTCCTCTTGCTGCTGGCCCTTCCCAAATGGAATTCTCTCAGAGTTCCATGGGGTCAGCTTCCAATCCCCTTCCAAGAGGAGTGCTTAGTTATCCTTGATTTACCCAAAATCCACACTTACACACAGGGTTTGAAATATAATCTATGTTTAATAAATGTGTGTTGATTCATTAATCTATAGGATCATTTCCCATGATGATGGCAGAATCTATTGGCAAACAAGCATGCATTATCTTACACTGTCTTATAATTGATGAAAACATTTATCTGTGTTATATCTTTTAATAAATTTTATATAATTTTGACATATACATGTTGGAAAGAAGCTTTTAAGGGAACATTTTGCTCTGTTACATCAAATGATTTTGTATAGTCACAAACAGTGGGACCTTGTTTTATCTTTATCTTTTTGTCATTTGTGTAACTATAAGTATGTGGTCACTGGGTATCATTTGTAAAAGCTGATACCAGACTTGGGGCAAAAAGGCTTACCATGAACAAGCAGGGATCTAGCAGTGCCTGAACCAGATCCTCACAATTATATAGGAGCCAAATTGGCCCTCTGCTGTCTTCCCGTCCAGAAATTCTTCCTGTCTTCCCCTCACACTCTTAGTATTCAAAGTATTTATGATTTCATAAAATTAAAATCCTTATCTAAAAACATTAAGTATACATCCTAACTACAGAAGGCAGAGAGCTGTGGGAGTAAAAGGTTATTGCTTTTGAATCAGCTGTGATAGATCACACCCAACACATGGAGTGGGATGAGGCCACTTGCCTCAGCTGTTCCTAAGCACACCCTGCCCTGAATGTATTTGCTAGGTTTTGGGGTTCAGATTTCTCTAAGGCCACATCTGCCCCTGACAGTCTGTCTTTGTTCACCATGTTCCATTAATTTCCTGCTTCTATTCTCTATCTAACTCCTAGCTTATTATTTCAGGTAAGAGGATAGACATACCTTAAATCCATCATACTATTTTTATATCAGATTGCCAGTTTTGGCCATTCCCCTAGGTTTTTATTGACATTCTCTATATGTTGAAAGGAGAATGATTTGCCAAATTTCTAGCTTAAATTTATATGATCACAATTTATGTCATAGTAACTAACATTTACATACCATGTAAAGTTTTGCCATTATTATTTTTTAACTCAAACTTTCCATCTCAAAATAAATACTTGTATTGGTTCAAAGGCAGAAGAGCAATAAAGGCTAGTCAGTGGGGTGACTTGCCCAGGGTCACACAACTAAGAAGTGTCTGAGACCATATTTGAACCCAAGATCTCCCATCTCTATACGTCAATTCACTAAGCCACCTACCTGCCCCAAGTTTTACCATTATTATTATTATTAATAATATTCCAAGTACATGGTCAATCTTTACGTATGTGTCATGTGCTGCTGAAAAGAAGGGATATTCATATATATATATAAATACATAATAATATATAAAATATTCCTTTTTAAAATATACCTTATATTATTATATAATTTTATGCTATATTATTATTATATATTTATATAATATTAATGTATATTATATAAATAAAATATTCAAAGATTGACCATGTACTAGCACATAAAAACATGGCAAACAACTGTAGGAAAGCAGAAATAATAAGTGCAATTTTTTCAGACCATGATGCAGTGAAAGTCATAATCAATAACAGCTTATAGAAAGGCAAATTTAAAATTAATTGGAAATTATATCTTAATTCCTCAAAACTGGTGGGTCAAAGAACAAATCAAAGAAACAATTACTGATTTCAGTGAAGAGAATGACAATGAGAAAACAACATATCAAAATCTATGGGATGCAGCCAAAGCAGTACTCAGGGAGAAATTTATATCCCTGAATACATATATCAGCAAATCAGAGAGGGAAGAAGTCAATGAATTGGGCTTGCAACTTTAAAAACTAGAAAGAGAATAAATGAAAAATGCCAAGATAAAAACCAAATTGGAAATCCTAAAAATTAAAGGAAAAATTAATAAAATTGAAAGTAAAAGAACTGTTGAACTAATAAATAAGACTAGGAGCTGGTAGTTTGAAAAAAAACCAAATAAAATAGATAAAGTACTGATTAATAAAAAAAAAGAAAATCAAATTAACAGTATCAAAGATGAAAAGGACAACCTCATCTCAAATGAAGAGGAAATTAAGGTAATTATTAAGAACTATTTTGCTCAATTATATGGCAATAAATATGATGATCTAGGTGAAATGGGTGAATATTTACAAAAATATAAACTGCCTATATTAACAAAAGAAGAAATAGAATACTTAAACAATCCCATCTCAGAAAAAGAAATTGAACAATCCATTAAAGAACTCCCTAAGTAAAAATCCCCAGGGCCAGATGGATTCACAAGTGAAGTCTATCAAACATTTAAAGAATAACTAATCCCAATATTTTGCAAACCGTTTGACAAAATAAGTAAAGAAAGTTTTACCAAATTTCTTTTATGACACATTGATTGATTCTAAAGCCAGGAAGACCAAAAACAGAGAAAGAAAACTATAGATCAGTCTCCTTAATGAACATAGATGCAAAAATCCTAAATAGAATACTAGCAAAAAGACTACAGCAAGTTATCACAAGGATTATTCACTATGACCAGGTGGGATTTATACCAGGAATGTGGCACAATTGGATGTAACAGACTTTGCTACTAAAAGCAATGTAATGATCAAGGACAATCCAGAAGAACTTATGAGAAAGAACACTATCTACATCCAGAGAAACAACTGTAGGGACAGAAATGCAGAAGAAAAACATGATTGATCACGTAGTTTGATGGGGATGCAATTGGGAATGTTGACTTTAAAGGATTACTCTATTGCAAATATTAATAATATGAAAATAGATTTTGAACAAATGATGCATGTAAAACACAATAGAATTGCTCATCAGCTCAGGGAAGGGGGAGGAAGGAGGGGAGGGAAGAACATGAATCATGTAACCATGGAAAAATATTCTAAATAAATTAATTAATAGAAAAATAAAAATTTTTTAAAAGAATAATATTCCATTATTTCAGTGTCATCATATATTCGTATAAAGGTCTTGTTTCTATCAGTGTAAGTCCTACTTTTGACCTTATCACTCATCTGAAACTGCTTTTTTCGAAGTAACTAATGATTTTTAATTGCTAAATCAGATATGTTTCTCAGTACTAATCCTTCTCAGCTATCTGCTCCCTTTGACACGCTCATTCCCCAATATGAAACTATTATTTTCTACCATATTTTTCGTTCCTCTGGCGTATGCTGTTGTTGAATTGAAGTCCCTGAATAACAAAGTACATATTGATTTAATATGGAGAATCTCATCCTTTACCTCTTCACCCTTTGAAACAGATGTTGACATCTATGCTGCAATTATTTTAATGGTTATCTTTTGACAAATACTTATCATGAGCACTGCAATACTAAAATACTAAATGCCCCATGAAATGATGTTTCTTATTGCCTTTGAATGAAGATAAAAAGATCAATTCAGCTAATTTGTTTTACACACACACATGTGTGTGTGTGTGTGTGTGTGTGTGTATCTTTACTACTTATTTTGTATACTTGTATAAGTAGATATTTATCTTTTCTTATTGAAGGTAAGCTCCTTGAGGCCATGGACTTTCATTTTGTTTTTGTGTCCCCAGTACCCAGCATATTGTAGTTGGCATTTAATTAATGCTCATTTATTGATTGCCATATTTCCCCTAAGAAAACCTAGAGCCACCCTTCTATTTAGTTGCATCTTCCTTTCTGGTTTTGTTTTTAGCAACAATATCAAGAATGATTCAGTTTAATATTAACAGTAGTATGTGCAGTCATTGGATATTTGTAAACAATCTAAAAAATATATGCTTTTAGTAACTTCTGCCACTACATATTGGAAAAGGGCCACAAAAAGACTGAGGTTATTTTTGTATTTTTCTTTATTTCATTGTTTACAGTGGCTAAAGAATGTATCAGCAAGTGGCCAACTTGGTAGTGATGCACTCTGTGTACTCCACTGTCCTTGCTCTTAGAAAATGGACATGGTCCAAATTAAAGCAGTTCAGAGATTCTATCTCATACCTACCAGATTTGCAAAGATGACAGAAGAAAAGGAAATAAAAAATGTTGGAGAGGTTGTAGGAAAACAGGCACATTAATGCATGAGTGTTGGACCTATGAATAGGTATAAACATTTTGGAAAGCATTTTGAGATTATTATACAAAAAGCTTAACAGTGATCCAACTAAAAGACAGAGGAAAAGGCCTTTTATATACAAAAAATATTTATTGTAGTTCTTTTTGTGGTGGGAAAAAAACTGGAAACTTAACAGGATGTTGATCAGTTGAGGAATGGCTGAATAAGATGTGGTTAATCAATGCACTATTGTGCCTTAAATGATGGAATAAATAATTTCATAATCACATGGAAAGGTTTATATGAACTGATGCTGAATAAAGTAAGCAGAGTCAGAAGAACAGTTTTTCCTGACACCAATATTTTAAGAATAAACAATTTTGAGGACTTTAAAAATAAACAAATGAAGAATAAAATGAGCAGAACTGAGAGAACAGTTTATACAATAACAACACTTTAAAAACAAACTTTGAAAGCTGTAAGAACTCTGATCAATGCGGTGACCATTTATGATCCCAGAGAACTGATGATTAAATATGCCGACCTTGAGAGAGGTGATGAATTCAAGGTGAAGAATGAGATATACAGCCATTGAGGGAATTTACTTTGCTTGACTATGCCTATTTGGTACAAGAAATTGCCTCCCCTCCGCTGCCCAATGGGGACAAAGAGGAAGAGAAAAAATAGAGCGGGGAGGGTGTTATGGATTTTAGTTTCTTTTTTTAAAATTATTTTGAATATTTTCCCATAGTTACATGTTTCATGTTCTTTCCCTCTCCCCAAAACCCCTTAGCTGATGTACAATTCCATTGGGTTTTCCATGTATCATCAATCAAGACCTAATTCCATATTATTGATAGTTGGACTAGAGTTACCGTTTAGTGTCTTCATCCCCAATAACATCCCCATCAGCCCATGTGTTCAAACAGTTGTTTTTCTTCTGTATTTCTCCTCCCACAGCTCTTCCTCTGAATGTGGCTAGTTTTCTTTCTCATAAGTCCCTCAGCCTTGCTCTGGATCCTTGCATTGCTGCTAGTAGAGAAGTCCATTATGTTCGATTGCACCAGATTTTTTTTTTTTATAAATTTTTTTTTAAATTTTAAACCCTTAACTTCTGTGTATTGACTTATAGGTGGAAGAGTGGTAAGGGTAGGCAATGGGGGTCAAGTGACTTGCCCAGGGTCACACAGCTGGGAAGTGTCTGAGGCCGGATTTGAACCTAGGACCTCCCATCTCTAGGCCTGGCTCTCAATCCACTGAGCTACCCAGTTGCCCCCGATTGCACCAGATTTTAATGTTGCATGCATTTTCAAATTAAGTCATTGCACTAGTTTTACTTAATTGCTTTACTATATTACAAGCAACATGTTATAAATAATCTGTAAATGTTTGTAATGTAAACACAAAGCACAATTTAAGTACAATTTAGGAGGGAACTAAAAGTAAATAGATACAATCTATTGTTGAGGCTATATTTAGCCTTTCTAGTTTGGTAGAACCTCTCTAAGCTTGCATTCAGTTGGCATAGCTTTTGAAACTCAGGGTCATCCACGTGCTATAGTGGTATATCAGACTGTGTAGCCCAAGATGGAGTTAATTTTTTCAGTTGCTATGCCCTACTTATTGACATTTTGGAGCTTAAAATCCACTACAATCCCCAGATCTTTTTTATACAAACTCCTACTTAATTATATTCTCCCCACCTGCAAATTTGATTTTTGAACCCATGGGAGATGTTTTACATTGTTCCCAATTAAGTTTTACTTATTAGATTTAGCCTAACATTCTGGACTATAAAAATCTTTTTGGACTCTTCTACCCACTATGTTAGCTATCTCTCCCTGCTTAGTATTCTTTGCAGATCTAATTAGCATACTGTCTATATGCCCTTACCCTCATTATTAGTAAATATGGTGAAAAGCACAACTCCTGGACTTCTCCACAACAGACCTTATTACAAGTTGATATCAAATATTGATGATTCTTTTTGGGGGTTGTTCACTTAACCAGTTTTTAGCGCACATTTCTTAAGTTAAAATGGAGGGAAATGTTTATCTTCTGTTTTTTAATTGCTTTCCTCTTATAAGAATTCCCTAAACTGGCTGACTTTAATATCTCTTTCAGCTTTAAAATGATATTTTTTCTGTTGCAGCTGAAGTTTCCACTTAAGTCCTACTTCCCTTATGCCTCTCCATCTCTTATCATGATATTACTCCAAAACCCAAAAGGTAAGTTGAACTAGATTTTAGGAGTGATGATATTATCTCTGGGAACATTTCGGAACATTGATATTGAGATATATGTTTTCTCAGGTAGATTTGCCTATAAAATGGAAAAAGGAAAAAAGAAAACTGTCTAGTATTTGAAACACTCCCACAGATAGCTCCAGTAATATTTTACAAAATTTATCCCTAAACAGAGAATATTTTGATGTTCAGGATAGCTGGTAGAGGAGCAGAAGTGGGAGTAGATACCTGATATCTTTCCCTCATAATGCCAACTATTTCACTATAATGTGCAGCCTCACATTTGAACATAGATTTTCCAGATTTCATTTTTGCCCTCTTTTGGACAAAAAATATTTGATACGTGCTTGAACATGGAATTGTGAGACAAAGCTTTTAAAAATGGGGAAGCATTGAGACTTCCGGTTAAGATGGAGGCAGAGTAAGGAGCAGCTGCTTGATCTCTCCTAACGGAAGCATACAGGAGTCCTCAAGGGGACATAAAAACGAATCCAGATGAACGAAAGAACCCCACAACAGGGTGCAGCATTGAAGGTATGTGGAATCGGGGCATTTCCACGCTATAAAGGGGTGAAACAGCGCTTACTAAAACGCAAGAGAAAGAAGCCCCTCCACCACCACCCACACCACGCACAGCGCCAAGGCCAACGCACAACAGTGAAAGCAGGATTGGGGCAACCAGTAAATCGCTGGCAGCTCCAGGGCTTGTACCTGAGAGCTGCAAGACGTAGGACCCCAAATGGCTAAAGAACAAGCACGGACTTTCCTGAACATCTGCGCGGGTGAAGACATTGCCCTAGGCGCGGACAAAGATCTTGAGCACATGGACTTTCCCGAGCATCTGAGCAGGTGAAGGCAGTGCCCTAGGTGCAGACAAAGATTTCGAGCCCAGGCTTGGACCTCGAGTGGGGACCCAGTGCAGATGGGAGCGCGACTGTGGAAGCAGCCCTTGAGACTGCTGAAGGAGCCTCGGGCAGAGGGGCAGACCAGGGACAACCAGGAGGCTTGACCCCGAGGACAAGGAGACCGGAGCCCTCGGGAGCTTAGAAAGAGCAGGCAGACCCTGAGTGTGAAGACAAAGCTGAAAAGGGGCGGGGCTAACAATGGCAAGCCGAGAACCCCAGAAGAAAAAGATTATCAAGAAAAACTCTGTAACACTCAACAACTTTTACACAGAGAAAATCCAGACAACAGAGGAGGACAAACAAGTATCCAAACCTTCCCAAAACAATGAAAACTGGTCACAAGCTATTGAAGAGTTCAAAAATGAGATGTTGAGGAAGATGGAGGAGATCTGGCAAGAAAATAACAGTTTAAAAGCAGAATTTCACAATTGGAAAGTGAGGCAAATCAACTGAAGACCAGAAATGACCAGATTGAAAAGGAAAACCAGTCGCTAAAGGCTAGAATTGAGCAATTAGAAGCCAATGATCTCTCAAGACAACAAGAACAAATAAAACAAAGTCAAAAGACTGATAAAATAGAAGGAAACATGAAATATCTCAATGAAAATGTGACAGACCAAGAAAACCGGTCTAGAAGAGACAATTTGAGAATCATTGGTCTTCCAGAAAAAAGCAGAAATTAATAGAAACTTGGACTCCATACTTAAAGAAATTATTCAGCAAAATTGCCCCGAAGTCCTACAACAAGAGGGCAATATAGACATTGAAAGGATCCATAGATCACCCTCTACACTAGACCCAGAAAAGACAACACCCAGGAATATAATAGCCAAATTCAAGAGCTTTCAAGTAAAAGAAAAATCTTACAAGAAGCCAGAAAGAGACAATTCAAATATCAAGGAGCAGCAATAAGGATCACACAGGATCTGGCAGCCTCCAAGCTAAAAGACCGCAATTCTTGGAATACGATATTCAGAAAGGCAAGAGAGCTGGGCCTTCAGCCACAGATCAACTACCCATCAAAACTGACTATATAATTCCAGGGGAAAGTATGGGCATTCAACAAAATTGAAGATTTCCAAGTTTTTGCACAAAAGAGACCAGGACTAAATGGAAAGTTTGATATCCAACCACAAAAATCAAGAGAAACATGAAAAGGTAAATAAGAAACAGAGGGGAAAAAAAAGAAAACTCATAATTTTTTAAATTTGACTCTTTAAGGGCTTAAATAAGATCTAATTATCTACTATGTAGAGAAATGCTATGTATAATTCTCTGTAGTGAGCTCTATTCACTATTATAGCAACCAGAAGAATAATTCATAGGGAGAAGACAGGATACTAAATGGTCTAAGATGACATGGGAGGTGTGAAAGAGGTGGGGGGGGGGGGGAATAGAAGGGGACACCAAGAGAAATCTGAGTAAATAAGAAAAATAGGATATTCTATTACACACAAAGAGGGCATGGGAAGGGGAGGGGATAAATACTATTATAAGAAGGCGAGGAAGAGAGCATTAAGAGGTAATAATCAAACCTTACTCTCAGTATAATTAACCCAGAGAGGGAAGAGTAGCTTTATTATCCATTGGGATAAAAAACTCTATCTAACCCTACTGAGAAAGTCAGAAGGGATAAACCAAGGGGAGCAGGGGAGTGGGGGGGGTCAAAAAAGGGAGGGGAGAAGAAGGGGGAGGGAATTCATTAGGGCTTTAAAAACAAAAATAGGGGAATAACAAGGGAGGAGGCAGAAAGGGAAGTCAATCAACGGAGGGGATAAGGGATACCGGCTCAAAGCAAACCACTGGTTTAAAAGAAAATAGTGTAAAAAGAAGGGGTGGGTCTAGGGGAGGATACAAAAATGTCAGTGAATGCACAACTGATAATTATAACTCTGAATCTGAATGGGGTGAACTCGCTCATAAAACAGAAGCAAATAGAGTGGATCAGAAACCAACATCCTACCATATGTTGTCTACAAGAAACACATATGAGGCGGGTAGACATACACAAGTTTAAGGTTAAGAGCTTGAGCAAAATCTTTTGGGCATCAAATGAGAAAAAGAAGGCAGGAGTGGCTATTATGATCTCTGACAAAGCCAAAGTTAAAATAGATACGATTAAAAAAGACAGGGAAGGTCATTACATCCTGATTAAAAGTAGTATAAACAATGAGGAAATAACACTACTCAATATGTATGCACCAAGTGGTATAGCATCCAAATTCATAAAGGAGAAACTGGCAGAGCTCAAGAAGGAAATAGATAGTAAAACCATAATAGTGGGAGATCTAAATATTCCTCTTTCAGATCTAGATAAATCAAACCAAAAAATAAATAAGAAAGAGGTAAGAGAGGTGAATGAAGTCCTAGAAAAATTAGATTTAATTGATATGTGGAGAAAAATAAATAGGAACAAAAAGGAATACACCTTCTTTTCAGCTGCACATGGTACATTTACAAAGATTGACCATGTAATAGGGCATAGAATCATGGCAAACAAATGCAAAAGAGCAGATATAATAAATGTAACCTTCTCAGATCATAACGCGATAAAAATAATAATCAGTAAGGGCACCTGGACAGGCAAATCAAAAGCCAATTGGAAATTAAACAATATGATTCTCCAAAACCAATTTTTCAAAGAAGAAATCATAGAAACAATCAACAATTTCATTGAAGAGAATGACAATGATGAGACATCCTATCAAACTCTGTGGGATGCAGCTAAGGCAGTACTCAGGGGGAAATTTATATCCTTGAGTGCATATAATAACAAATTAAGGAGGGCAGAGATTAATGAATTGGGTATCCAACTCAAAAAAATTAGAAAGTGAGCAAATTAAAAACCCCCAGATGAAAACTAAATTAGAAATACTAAAAATTAAGGGAGAAATTAATAAAATCGAAAGTAAAAGAACTATTGAATTAATAAATAAGACTAGAAGCTGGTATTTTGAAAAAACAGATAAAATAGACAAAGTACTGGTCAATCTAATAAGAAAAAGGAAAGAAAAAAACCAAATTGACAGTATTAAAGATGAAAAGGGAGACCTCACCTCTAATGAAGGGGAAATTAAGGCAATCATTAAAAATGATTTCACCCAATTATATGGCAACAAATATAATAATTTAGGAGATATGAATGAATATTTACAAAAATATAAATTGCCTAGATTAACAGCAGAAGAAATAGAATACCTAAATTATCCCATGTCAGAAATAGAAATTGAACAAGCCATCAAAGAACTCCCTAAGAAAAAATCACCAGGACCTGATGGATTCACAAGTGAATTCTATCAGACATTCAAAGAGCAACTAATCCCAATACTATACAAATTATTTGATATGATAAGCAAAGAAGGAGTCCTACCAGATTCCTTTTATGACACAAATATGGTACTGATTCCAAAGCCAGGTAGACCAAAAACAGAGAAAGAAAACTATAGACCAATCTCCCTAATGAACATAGATGCAAAAATCTTAAATAGAATATTAGCAAAGAGACTCCAGCAAGTAATTAAGAAGATCATCCACCATGATCAGGTGGGATTTATACCAGGAATGCAAGGATGGTTCAACATTAGGAAAACCATGCACATAATTGACCATATCAACAGTTTAACAAACAAGAATCACATGATTATCTCAATAGATGCTGAAAAAGCCTTTGACAAAATACAGCATCCATTCCTATTGAAAACACTGAAAAGTATAGGAATAGAAGGACCTTTCCTAAAAATAATAAACAGTATATACCTAAAAGCATCAATAAGCATTATATGCAATGGGGATAAATTAGAAGCCTTCCCAATAAGATCAGGAGTGAAACAAGGATGCCCATTATCACCTCTATTGTTCAACATAGTACTAGAAACACTAGCAGTAGCAATTAGAGAAGAAAAAAGAAATTGAAGGTATCAAAATAGGCAATGAGGAGACTAAGCTATCTCTCTTTGCAGATGATATGATGGTATACTTAAAAAATCCTAGAGAATCAACTAAGAAGCTTGTAGAAATAATCAACAACTTTAGCAAAGTTGCAGGATACAAAATAAATGCACATAAATCATCAGCATTTCTATACATTTCCAACACATCACAGCAGCAAGAGGTAGAAAGAGAAATACCATTTAAAATCACCCTAGACAATATAAAATACTTAGGAATCTACCTACCAAAACAAACACAGGAATTATACAAAAACAACTACAAAACACTTTCCAAACAAATAAAACTGGATCTCAACAATTGGAAAGTCATTAATTGTTCATGGGTAGGATGAGCTAACATAATAAAAATGACCATCCTACCCAAATTAATATACCTATTTAGTGCCATACCTATCAAATTACCAAAAAACTTCTTTACTGAATTAGGAAAAACTTTAACAAATTTCATTTGGAATAACAAAAGATCAAGAATATCAAGGGAAATAATGAAAAAAAATGTGAAGGAAGGGGGCCTAGCAGTACCAGATATTAAACTATACTAATAAAGCAGCAGTCATTGAAACAATATGGTTCTGGCTAAGAGATAGAAGGGAGGATCAGTGGAATAGACTTGGGGTAAATGACATCAGCAAGACAGTATATGATAAACCCAAAGAGCCCAACTTTTGGGACTTGAATCCACTATTTGACAAAAACTGCTGGGAAATTTGGAAAACAATATGGGAGAGATTAGGTCTAGATCAACATCTCACACCCTACACCAAGATAAATTCAGAATGGGTTGATGACTTGAATATAAAGAGGGAAACTATAAATAAGTTAAGTGAACACAAAATAGTATACCTGTCAGATCTCTGGGAAAGGAAAGATTTTAAAACCAAGCAAGATTTAGAGAAAATTACAAAATGTAAATTAAAAAGCTAAAAAGCTTTTGTACAAACAAAAACAATGTAGTCAAAATCAGAAGGGAAACAACAAATTGGGAAAAAATCTTTATAACGAAAAACTCTGAGAGATGTCTAATTACTCAAATATACAAGGAGTTAAATCAATTGTACAAAAATTCAAGCCATTCCCCAAATGATAAATGGGCAAGAGACATGAATAGGCAATTTTCAGGTAAAGGAATCAAAAGTATCAATAAGCACATGAGAAAGTGTTCTAAATCTCTAATAATTAGAGAAATGCAAATCAAAACAACTCTGAGGTATCACCTCACACCTAGCAGATTGGCTAAAATGAAAGAAGGGGAGAGTAATGAATGTTGGAGGGGATGTGGCAAAATTGGGACATTAATGCATTGCTGGTGGAGTTGTGAACTGATCCAAGCATTCTGGCTGGCAATTTGGAACTATGCTCAAAGGGCTATAAAAGACTGCCTGACCTTTGATCCAGCCATTCCATTGTTGGGTTTTTACCCCAAAGAGATCATAGATAAACAGACTTGTACGAAAATATTTATAGCTGCGCTTTTTGTGGTGGAAAAAAACTGGAAAAGGAGGGTATGTCCTTCAATTGGGGAATGGCTGAACAAACTGTGGTATATGCTGGTGATGGAATACTATTGTGCTAAAAGGAATAATAAACTGGAGGAGTTCCATGTGAACTGGAAAGACCTCCGGGAACAGATGCAGAGAGAAAGGAGCAGAGCCAGAAGAACATTGTACACAGAGACCAATAACACTGTGGTAAAATTGAATGTAATGGGTCTCTGTACCAGCAGAAATACAATGACACAGGACAGCTCTGAGAGATTTATGGTAAGGATGCTACCCACATTCAGAGGAAGGACTGCAGGAGAGGAAACATATAAGAAAAGCAACTGCTTGAACGCATGGGCTGGGGTGGACGTGATTGGGGATGTGGACTCGAAACTACCACACCAATGCAACTATCAACAATTTGGAAAAAGGTCTTGAACAAGGACACATGTTAAAACCAGTGGAAATGTGCATCAGCCATGGGTGGGGGGAGAGTGGGGGGGGTGAAGGGGAAAGTAGGAGCATGAATCATGTAACCATGTTAAAAATGAATATTAATAAATGATTTTTAAAAAATGGGGAAGCATTGTTCTTAATAATCAAAAGCTTGAAATCTAAAGGAAAGATAGTATTGACCCAGACAATTAGAAAGGAGTCCAATGTATCCGAACCTCGAAGAAAGGGAAAGGTGAAAAAATTAACAAAATATTTCCCTTTAGTGCTTTTTTCCTTCAATAAATTTAATTTTACATTAAAAATGCAATTGTGAAATAATTTCCCAGAGACTGGTAAAGGTTTATATGACCTGATGCTGAATGAAATAAGCAGAACCCAAAGAACAATTTTTACTGACACCAGTATTTTCAAAATAAATTATTTTGAGGACTTTAAAAATAAACAAATGAAGAATTAATGCAGTTGTAGAAAACAGATAGTTCTAGAATTGATTAGATATAGGTAGTAGATAGTTCTATTGGATTTATTTGATTGGCTTGGAAATCCCTTCTGATTCCCTGTGATACTCCCATTATAACATGTTGCTAAAGCAATGGAAAAAGGAAAGGTTGGCTTTCTTTGAGTATGACTGCCTTACATAAGGATAGACCTATTTGCATATGTATTGGTTCATCTCATGCCAGCTAAATCAAAATGATTATGTATTGGATACAAAATAATCTCTGAAGAAAGTATTCCTGTAAGATCTGATAGCTTCACAAGGCAGATGGATGTGTTAGTATTTTTAAGTTTCCTGGATCACAAAATAAATAAGGAGAAAGGAAGTTGATGGGTATCAAAATTATTCTTAATTCCCTTCAAATAATTAGCTAGGCTTATCAGAATTTTAAAGATTATTGAGCCAACTCTTAAATTCTCAGCCTCAGAATCTAATATGCCTTCATGGAAGATTGTAGGGATTGGTGTCAGGTATTGGTAGTAATTTGCAGAAAACAGATTCATTTAGAACTGTTGTCTAGTGATTATTTTTTAAAACACAACTTAAATAAAGGTCCAGCACCTTTAATTTCCTAAGCTGTAATATAATGTTAATGACTTCAGATTTGGGTTTTTGTTTATATTGTGCTAGTCACCTCTGTGATATATAACTAAGAAATAATGATAAAATATATTTCATGCATTTGGCTATATGCTTCATATAAATTTGAGGGATATTGGTTTTAGACTATATGAAAATGCCAGAACTTTTTATTCCATGTGATTTTAAACTGTAGGCATTCAAATATTTGGACATGTTCAAAATCATAACATAGTCATGAAACAATAAATGTAAACTTCAGAGAAGAGGGTTGTTTTTATATCATTCTACCCATATACTGAGATATTGTAGACTGAGTTAGATCATAATTATAAAAGAGTTAATTGGATAGTTTGTTCCTAATCCCCAATTGAATGTTTTGGAAAGTCACCACATATTTTGATATAATTGGTCTTTTATGATCAGAGGAGGCATAGAATTGGGAAAACAGGGACACAGTAACTCTGAATTCCAGGAAGCTTATACGATCTCTGCCCACACTGTGCCTGATTTGAAGAATCCTTTGAACTCTAGCCCTGTGTAATACAGATGAAACTCTGTTCCATGGGCTTTATAACAAGGATACATAATAGATATGACTGGGGGAAAAATAGTATGTATTTGATGTGGTTTTCATAACTGAAAAATAGCATAAAGCTTGCTATAGATAAGATTTCTAGATTTTAATTAGAGCTTTTACCTCCAATATATTTTATTTCTCCTTTTTTTAAATTTTTCTTCCTAGATTTACCACGTGGACTTTGGTGCCAGCACTTGAATCACATTTCAAAAATACTCAAAAAAATAGTTGAGGACCAGAGTACTCAGTGAGCCATAATACCTTTTGTATTTTGCTTCTTTTGTATTTTTATATTTACCCCATATTTTTGGAAGTGGAGCTGGGGCTGGGGGTTATAGGAGTTAAGCACTTGATCTATGGTCATCATGAAGGATTTAGTAGTTTTATTCTTTAAGCAGTAGGGAGCTACAGAAGATGATTTCAGTTTTTGTTTTCCAGCAAAGAGTGAAGATTAATCTAGGAAGATTCAGTAAAATGGATTAGAGTGAAGAAAGATCAAAAGCAGAGAGTCCAGTTAGGAAGTTACTGTATTAATCCAAGTAAGAAGCAATGAAAGCCTAAACTGGGGTGAGTAATAACTGTAGAATGAGAAAAGGAGAGGAGAGAAAATAATAGTATTATTAGAAGTTAGAAAATCAATAGGGGGATCAGGTTTTAAAGGAGAAATGATCAATTAAGTTTTGGTCATGGTAGAGGGAGATAGAAAAGGGTAAAGTTTCCACTGCAGATTTGGAAGGAAGGACAAGGCCAAGGTTAGAGGTAGAGAGTTTGGTCTAGTCATACTCATTGGGATGGTGGTTGAAACTATAGACAGGGATCACCAAGAGATTGAAATAGAGGGGAGGATTAGGAAGAGGATATGCATTTAGTGTGTAAGAGGAGCTAGAAGAACCAGCAAAGGAGGCAAATAAGGAATGAACAGAATAAAAAAGGATTATCAGGAGAGTCTATGTCATAAAAGTCAAGGAAAGAGAATGAAAGGAAAGCCTGGCATTTAACAGTGGCAGATGTGTCAGAAATGTCAAGGATCAGGAAATGCCTTTGCATTTATTGTTTAGTCAGATATTCAAGTGTAACCTTTGAGAGAAGTTTTGATATAGTGGTAGAGGTGGACACCAAAGTACAAGTTGAAGAATGAATGTGTGCTAAGAAAGTAATAAAGAAATGAATTTCTGCTATTCTTTTGAGAACTGTGGCAATGAAGACAAGAGGACTTCATGATAGTGTATAGGAACCTCTTTGTAGACAGAAACAAAGGAACAAATTAAGAGGAAAAGAAAGCCTAAAGAGAGAGATCCTTGATGCAGCAGGATTGTGGAGGAAACCAAAGGGGAGGGATTGTGAATGTAAATGAAGGCACTTAGATTTGAAAAAAAGGGGAGAGCTACTTCCTCTTAGACAGGAGGGAAGAATGAGAAAGATTTTGAGGCAAAGAGGGGGAGAAGATGAGGAGGCTCAAACTGAACCATCTCAATCTTTATTGAATAAGGCCATACACTAAGAGGAAGAAGAACATGGTAATATTGAGCAAAGTAGAAAAGGTTTGAAATGGGCTTTGTGAGGTTATAGAAAAAAAATCTTTCTGCTAAGGATGCATAAAAGGATTTCAGAGAAAACAGATTTTTCTGTCTACTCCGACTACAAAATCAGTGCTGTCTTCCATAGCAACTGTGCCTCTAGAACATCTTCCCTTGTCACTGAGTGACCAGGGCAGCCATTTTTCTAGATTCTATATAGATTCTATGTGAAGCCTCTTTCTCATTTGTTAGCTGTTTAGCCAGCTGAAAGACAGACACGTACCTCTAGTGAGGCCCGTTCCCATCAGGTAGAACAGTTTTATGGCCCAGAGGTGCTATGTACAGATTTAATTTTACAGCATTTCTGTTCATCATTACAAGAAAATTATTTTTCAAAGTCCATGTACAATCAATCACAGAAGTCTCTGAAGATTGGAAATTGGTAAATACTTAGTGGAAATTGTGCCTGGAGTTCCCAAGAAGAGAACTATCCTCCTGAATGCCTTTGATTGGGAACAAGCTGGAACTGTTAGTTGTTTACCAAAAGCTAAACGGGTACGCCCCTTGAGTGAGGGTCCTGAGTACTGCAGTGAGGGGGGAACATAAGGGACTTCACAAATATTAAGTTAATTTAAGAACTAAGGGGCGGGGGGAGAAGAAGTGAATTTGACAAGCTGCCATTTATCTTGTTTCTGTTCCAGATCCTGTGGAAGTCCCTTTGAGCACTGGTTTTTATTTATTCATTTTGGAGAATGGGCTGATATTGCTGCTGAGGAATTACTGAGAGCTGAATCCCCCGAGGCCTTGCTGTGGCTCTTGGCTTTCTACTATAACCCACATGATCAAAATCAAGTGAGGATTCAGACAATGGTGGGTGGCAGAATTGTCTTAGTAGTATTCAGAATCCATCAGGACAGTGATGGTGAACCCTTTAGAGACCAGTGCCATGTGCCATGCCCCACCCTGCTTACCCCAGGCAGGGGAAGAAGAAAGCCAGGGGCGAGGCCAAGTGCTCCGCCCAGGGGAGGGAGTAAGGCAGAGGGGAGGGGGGAGCAGAGGAGGGAAGTGGGGGTGGCATCAGGGGACTGTGCACATGCCTACAGAGAGGTCTCTGCATGCTGTCTTTGACATGCCTGCCATAGGTTCACCAGGGCTAATGGAGGGATGGGGGAATGTTCTGTAGGAAGTTGCCAAAAGATGAGTGTTTACCAGAATGTCATGGTTTCATCCAAGGTCTGCCTAGGTTCTTGCTGTGGCCATTTTGGTGATATTTAGTATTGTGCTGATGATTCCTACCTATGTCTACCTTTTGTTTTATCCATAAAATTGGCCCAAGGAAACAAGATTTCCTTAAAAGACAGTAGAAATTACCTACCTAGGAACATAAAGAAGATGAAGTATAATCTTTTTGTCCTTATAAGCCTTTTAAAAACTTTATCTTAATTACCCCATAGGTAGCTCAATGAATTGAGAGCCAGACCCAGGTTCACATTCAGCCAGGAGGTCCTGGGTTCAAATCTGGCCTCACACACTTCTAGTTCTTTGACTCTGGGCAAGTCACTTCACCCCCATTTGCCTAGCCCTTACCACTCTTCTGCCTTAGAACCAATACACAGAATTGATTCTAAGACAGGAGGTAAGGGTTTAAAAAAACCAACTTCTTATTTGCCAGGACTGTGCTAGACTCTACTGGGAATGCAAAGGCAGCCCTAGCCCTGAATTAGTAAACATTGTCTTAAAAAAGAGAAATTGATTCACTAAAGGTCACTGACTAACCTTAGTGGCAGAGCAAGGTCTGCAACCCAAGTTCTCAGGTTAAAGCATCAGTCACATTATGGCAGTACTTTCCATTCATCCAGTGGTGGTCCTTCTCATTTGATATTACTTTATAACAGAATACCCTCGTCCCAAAGCTTCGGCTTGAGGCTCTTAGAATCAGAGCCCTTCCCAGATGGTCTTAATATTAACTTTGATAGCTAAAGGGTCTTCAAGCAGATGCCAATCCCCAAATATGTATTTGAGTTAGGACCACTTCTTCCCGTGGCAATCGTGATTCTTAAAACAATGTTCAATATTTTTAACAAGAAATAAAATTGGTGCCATATTTTCACTTTTTCTAAGGCAAAATTCTCCTTTCATATGTCAGGACAGAGGAAAAAAAAGACCTACAAACAATTATCTATCTTTGTGTTTCCTTTTTTCAAGCAACAGAAAAACCAGAGCAAGCACATCCTTTGCCCAACACTCAAGAAAAGTTTCTTCATTCTGTTAAAATCTGAATATGAAAAAGTGTCAGCAGAAGAAAATATTGATATTTTCAGTTTAAGTTTTGTAGTCCTGTCAGCAAGAGATATCAATACCTTTAATCTAAGCATTATTGCTTTTGTTATCCATTATGATACAAAATAACTCTTATCTTTAGCACAGTTAATCAGGATTGTGCTTACTGATATATCAGGAAATGGCAGAGTTCCTTTTCAGAAACAAAGTGTTAGCTATCATGTGATTACTTTATTTTCTAGTTCTGAAAAAGGTTTCTAACCTGAGGATCTGTTTACTGATTGAAAAAGCCAATCCAGACCTCAAACAGAAAACAGGCTGCTTGTTAGAGAGGAAAGGCAGATGAATGGCGGTACCCTTTACACTAGACCTGACTAGAATCACAGGATCCCAAGTTTAGAGCTGGAAAGACCTTAGAGGTCATCTAATCCAACTGCCTCTTTTCTTTTTCAAAAGTTGCCAACTTGACAAACATCCACAAATATGAATATTTCCTAATATAAACAAGAACTGAATAAAAATATTGTATTTTTACTGAATTTCTTTTTTCCGTTTCGGATTTTTAAAGGAAATATTCAGTTTAATATTAGTAATTCCATCACTGCCTTACTTGCCTGTGTATGTCTCCTCAACTTCCTTCTGCCCTCTTCTGTGTATCTTTTTAATATTTCATTGATGCTTTTTATCTTTTTCCATTTTTTTCTTCTTCACTATGACTAGCCTCCTTCTCACTTGTAACTCTCCCTTCCCTCCTCCAGAAGCTCTCCTTTGTAATAAATAAGTATAATCTGGCAAATAAATCCCCACAAATTGGCCATGTCTGAAAGCATATACATTATGCTTACATTATACACTTCTGATCTATCTCTTCTCTTTCAGGAAGTAGAAATCCTGGTTCATTTGTCATCATTCTTTTGGAGTTATGATCAGCCATTGCATTGATCTCATTAATAGTTGCTTTTGTTCTCTCTTCATTTTGCTTTATCTCATACTAATCCTCCCAGGTTTTTCTAAATCCATTTCTTTTTCCATTTCTTATTGTATAAAAATATTCAAGTGCTATTCTTGTTCAGTCATTCCTTCAGTTGATGGGCTTCCTCTTCCAATCCTGTCTTTTTACAGAAGATAAAGCTAATGTAAAGGGAAATTAAGTGAAACCCAAGATCACATAGGTAGCAAGTGGCAAAGACAGGCTAAGGATCTCTGATTACATATTCAATTATCTTTCTACTATCTCTTTAAACTGTGTATTTACCAATGAGGAGAAAAAAAGAAGATATGATAGCAACAAGTAAGTTTACTTAGCAGTTTGTAATAGAAACACCTCTTTTTTATCTAAGTGCTTAGCTTAAAAGTAAGGATCTTATGAGCTTTTTAAAACTGTAAATCCTAAAGCTCTAGTGTTGTCTTTGTCAAGGTGTGCTTCAGAGAGTTATGGTCCAGAATTAGAGGTATTTGGCATTCTTGGCACATTTATGACATGTTCTCTCCTCACCACTACCACCATTTCTTCCTGCAAAATCATTTTTACCCTTCTGCCCCAGCTTTCCTAGTGGAAAGGTTCCCTCCCTTTTCCTGCTGATCTCATTTCATTAAAACAGTAGCTTCATTGGTGATTGTGAATCTAAGAAGAATCTTTAATTTCCACCCCTAACTGATTCATTCCCTTCTCTAGAAAAATTTTATTTAAAAGCCTGTAGTAGCAGTTTATAGCAATGCAGTATATTGAAGGGCAGAGGGTTGTGGGGAATAGTGCCCAGGTAACTTGCCAGGCATGGTAGTGAGGAAGCTGGTAGAGGGAATCCATCCCGGAGGGAAATGAAATTTTAATAGGAGTCAGTAACAAAGTGGGATAAGAAAACAAAGGCAAATGTTTTAAACTATGAAGTTGCCACAAATAACTTTAGAGAGCCCAGAAAGTCCCTGGATGCAAAAGTGAGGAGATTTACAACAGGAAAGTTATGATAGAGAAAAGACAGTGAGAATACAAGCAACATGAGAAGAGGTAATAATCAAAATCTTCTCTGCTTCTTTTGGGGTCAGTGGAAGAAGGTTTCATAGTTTCTCACAGTTTTGTGTGGTGTCAGAAGGATTTCAGACAGCAGCCCTAGTGTATTGGTGTTTGTGACAGTCCTCATCGAGGGAGGTCTGTCTTTCCAACAACAATAACAAAAATGGATTCTTTCAAACTACATAAAATCAGTCATGGGAATTCTCAGCACAGAATGAAGTATTCTTTAGAACACGGGTTGAAGATAGTTCTCCCAGGATCCCTGTGGCATTTCAGAATCATGTCTTTAAATACTTGTCTTGTTTTCCATTCACAACTTGATATGCTTTTTTGGTGGCAAGCATATATCCAAGCATGAAATTTGTATTTTTCTCCCTCTTGCAATAACTGCTTGCAGTCTTGCAACAGTTTTCCATTATTGTGCTGACTCTTGAAGCCCTTTTTGTCTTCTATTTATGCTGTAAAAAATGTATGTATTAATTTCAAAACACATGTATTAGCTATTACAAAGTAAAAACTAAAACTTCTGAATAGGGTCTAAACAAGCTGGAAAAGTACAAAAAGAGAAAAAAAGGAAAACTTGCCCTGTTATCAGAGTGTTTGATCAGGAAAGAAGGAGGTCAGATCACACAGGGCTTTAATTGACTTGTAGTTGTGATCCTGAAGTGAGTCCTCTGTTCTTTTTCCCACAATGTAAAAATCTTGCTGCATTCTGCTAAAGGACTTTCTTCATTCCCTTTCATTACCTAAAAAAAGTCAAATTTTGGCATAATGCCCTGACTGCTTAACGTGTAAGACCAAAGAAGTCAAGAAATTTCCATTGCACCAATTTAGGTTTGTGTGGGGGAAGCAGTGTGTAAACTCAGATATGCATTGCTTCTTCCATATACTTTAGTTCTTTTGATTTTAAAGTGAGGGGCTATTCGGATAACCTTGTTTGTCTAGTACTGAACCAATCCTAGAAACAGATTTCCAGTTTGCTTGTCTTTGCATTCTCTAACCTGCTACCCTTTGTTATTGCTCCCCCCAGGTAGACGTGAGAGTAGTACATGGGCATATCATGAAACTTTTCAACAGAACTCCCCTCTCGGTGAAGGATCTGCAGGCTGTGGCTGGCGAGAGCAATGAGGAAGATACAAGACACCCTTATATTCAACAATTAACCAGGCACCTCCTTCTAAATTTCCTGCTCTTCTCTGCTGAAGGACATAAGATTGCCCGAGAATTCATTGTAAGTGTTTACCTTTTTTTTGCCTTCTGGTTCTTGCCAATCCAGGGAACAGCTCCATGGATTCAGAGACCAAACAAAACGTCCATCCTCTGGGAAGAGTGGCACCAAACTGAAGAAGACTGCTGCTATCCAAATAGCTTCTTGAAGAAAGAGAGCTTTTAAGGGGGCATTTATTTACAAAGCATTCATCTTGCCATTCAGAAATAATTTATGAATCATGGAATACATCGATTACAGCACCATATAACTAAAGGGTGACTGCAAAGAGCCCCAAACATTTAGGAAGTGCATTTTTCTTTTTCTCTCCTTATGTTGCAACTTTGTCATCTCTCTCTAGTTGCAGTTCTAAAGCGTCTGTAGGAAGGCTTGTGTGTAGACTTGAAGAAAAACCAAGAGCAAAAGTTACTTGCTTTCCTTCCTTCTGTAGCACTTCATCCTTAGAAGGGCCCTGCTTCTGCTAAAATTTGGTTTCTGGAACTCTATGAATTTCTTTTTGTATGTAGGATGAGTATGCTTCCAGAATAATTAAAAGCTGGAAGACTCTTTTAGGTCAGAGCTCAAAAATATATAAAAAACCAGGTAGCTCCCAAATATCTTACTAGCTAACTCTAAGTCATAACAATTGCTTGAGATACCTGGTGTCAGTGTAAGGTGTGGGACTCTATTCACACGCATATTCCTTTCACTCTTTCCAAAGAAAGTGCTAAACATGCTTCTGGCAGCTGTGGAAGAAAGTAGGAAGACAGTGGGGCAGTAATTAGCTAAGGAGGTATAGACTTTGTTTTGGAGAAAAACAGACTAGAAAGAGGAAAATTAGAGATGCTAAGGGAAGAGGAATAGTGGCAATAGAGGGTGATGCTCCAATGAGGGCTTTATAATGTTATGAAACTCAAAAAAAGAAGAGAAATTATGAAATGCCAAAAGCAATATTCTTTTCAGAATAGTCACTCTTGTTGACTAATTTGTTTAGCTGTTAGATAGATGTCTGTTTCCAATTGTCATCTAAAGCTATTTCAGCAATGAACCAAATCAGTTGTCATTCTATTTGAGCACCTCTATGTATCCAGCCCTCATCTCTCTCCTTGAGCTCTAGTACCACATTGCCTGTCGGCTATTTCCAACTATATGTCCCATGTGCATCTCATCTCAATATGTGAAAAATAGAACTAATTCTCTTTCCACCAAAGCCCAGCCTTACTCCTAAAACTTTATATTCTGTCTGTCAAGGCAACCACCATTTCTCTCATCAGTCTTCTCCTTCCCATCACACTGCATCCACCTTAATTTGGGCTCTTGTCACCTTTCACTTTGAATATTGTAGTAGTTTGCTAATTGGCTTTCCTGAATCCATTCCCTTTCTATCCACTCCATCCTCTGTATAGATATCAAATATATTCCAAAAGTACAGATGTGGCCATCTTCATGAAGCTCCACTTGCTTTTGCCTTCTTTTATCCCCTTCCAGGGCTCACCATCACTCTCCAGCTGATTACACATTCCTACACCCGAGGTGCATTATGTTCCCTTTACTTGACATCCTGTCAGCCACCTCCTTACCTGTGCCTCCTGGAACCATCAGCCTCTTCAGAGCCTCTTCATCTCACCACACAAGGGCAGCTACTCTTCTGTGAGGCCTTTTCTGATCCCCTTGGTTGACTCCTGCTTCTTGAGCTTGCTTCCAACGCCACATTCCCATTTCTTCCCATTCTTTTTCCTTGCTCTACTCATATATGCAAGATAATTACTTTGTATTTAGTTGTTTATTTATTCATTCATTCATGTGTATGATTCCTGTTGTACATATAAAATGAAATGTAACTTCCTTGAGGAGAGGGAGGGTTTCATTTTTGTTTAAATATAACCTTTCTTGAAGGTAGGAGAAAACATGACATTTTCTATTCATTTACAAGGGTATGAAATTCTATACCCATAGCCTTTCTAATACTGTGGTTTGATGATTTCAATTTAACAAGAATTTATTTTAAGTATTGCTATATATGAGGTGTTAGAGGTACAGTGATAAAGACATCTTAAGTTTAGGCTTCAGAATGAATTTAAACAGGGTCGTTTTGGTATGTAGCATCTAATAGATTGTAGTTTCTCCATTTTTTTTAGTTCATTGGTTTTAAATTAGATAAATTATTAAGTACTCATAAGCAATTTTAAAATTTACCATGTGAAAAACATTCATGTAAGAAAAAATATGTTCAGTACAATAATAAAAGTAGTATGTGGCCAAAGGAAAAAGCTGAGAGGACATGGGACAGCTGAAGGAAACTGTGAGGGAGGAAGGAATTGATCTGAACCTTGGGCCAGAGGGGTGGGTCCTCTACACTCCTCCCAGGCAGCCCACCTCATTTTTCCTTGGCCTTAAGAGGTGAGAAGCAGGAGCTCCGATTTCCAGCATGTTGGGCAGCAGGAACCCTAGATCTGGTTGGTCTTAGCTATGTCTGAGTGAGCTCATAGGTAATTTAGCACATTTCCCATGGTGGAGTGGTTCCCCTGCCAGCTTTTGCAACATTCCAGGTAGGGAATCTTCATTACCAAGAGCTCCTTCACAACCCCCCAATCCAAGCCCATATTTATAATCTCTAATTAATTAGAAGGCAGAGTATATCTTTCTAGCCTTCTTCAGAGATATTCCCACATCCCCACCATAATTTAAATTACATAAAGTACCATTAAAAATTGGGTATCCCAGAACTTCATGAGGTGGCAGGGGGAGGCCTTCCTTTCAGTGATCCATGTTGCTTCTTAGGAACACAGGCATTTAGTGGCAAATGAATAGCTGCTGCTTTTCATTTCTTTTTTCCCTTTTCTCATAAACAAAATCCATTCAGATCATTTTTTTAGTAAATCAACAATGAAGCATATTAGAAGGCTTTGTCAGCATTTTCATTGTTTGCTCTTCTGACTTCCATTTCCACGCCTGTCGGCATCTGTTAGAAGCAACACTAGCCTTGCAAGAACTCGCCTGCGGGCCTTGTTGCTTATGTAGAAAATATCAGCACAAGGCATTTCCTCCTTTCTGCTCTCTTTGCCCCTTTCATTCCTCCAGGGAAACACACATCCTCTACTGTACTGCTAATCCCTGCCACCCATGGGAATGGGAGAACAGGCCCACAATTTGACCTCAGTTTTCTTGAGGGTCAGGGATAACATGGGAGTTTTATTAGTCCCCAGATTGGGCAGTATTCCACTGACCATGTACTACTGCTGGGGTGACACACTCAATGTGGGATAAAGAAACAGAAAACCAGATAGGAAAAATACATAGAAACTCTGCTTTAGTTATTTCTATTGTGGGGGTAGGGAAGTGTGATGGGGAGGGGATCCACTTTCTTGAAGTGTCCATAGCAAAATTCAGCCTTCTTGTCAGAAATTATTGTAAAAGGGGAGTCCTACACTTTAATTATATTCTGAAGTTTGCTACTTTCAATGAGCAGCTCATTCCCACAGAAGAGAATTCAGCTCTAGCTATAAATTAATGCTGCTAAGCTAACCCTGAGACTGATGGAAATCAGTAACTCAATGGAAAATCCCAGTGTATCCTCATTAAATTTAATAAATCAAGTCAGTTGTAAAGAATATATTCACTGAAGATAGTCAAGAAGTTCATTAAGTGATAAAAAGCTGATATTTCTCTTCATGCCTTGGCTTCTGAAACTAAAAACAAATATGCATCCTTAACAGCTGGGTACCATCTGGACATCTTGTTGCTCATCGTAGTAGAACGTGCCTTCTGGATACCATCCATACAGATGTTTTGAAAACCAACTTTATTGTTATCAGTATTTGAAATTAGAGGGCTTTGCAACAGTGGTTAAACTGGCATTCAGAAGCCCCTGAGTGATGCAACTAAATATAATTGGCAAAGGACTTTCTAGGTAACCATCTCCGAAGTCCCTGTGACGAGGTTTTCTTGTGGCATTCTATAGGATCATTGGCTCTTCCTTTCTGGGAGCTGCCCTTGACAGCTGTCTGAGCTGTGGCTGCTCATCCCAAGGAGCAGGTGGTTACCAGCTGTATCAGTCTACAGAGAGGGTTCTAAGACAGGCGAAGCAAGGGCTTCGTGTTAGAGCTCTTTTATTATGATTTAAATGTGAATCTAGGGCCATTCTGACAAGACTGAGTGCTACTCCTGTCCATTCCAGCCCTAACTTCTGGATTTAATTGAAGGTGCAATCTTGGAGAGTATGGAAGGGAAGTATTGTACACATTGGACACAAGGGACATGATTTGTGTTATAAGAGCAGCCAGCAAGAGATGAAATACCTTCTTGTAAAACAGCCAGAAGGTGATTTTGGATCTCTCTATTTTGTCCTAATTCAGTTCCTTCCTCAGTTAGAACCCTGAATAGTCAACCATTTGAGCCTTCCATTAGAGCAGGGACCAATTATATGTCTGCAGAATATTCCGATTTTGTAGGTAAATAATGGCCTCTTCATAGGTCCTTTTGTATACTCTGTACAACCTTTACCACATTTTAGAATTCCGTAAACCCTAAACAACTTGCCTTATTTTTTTCTCTCTTCTGTACAAACTGCCAGCTCTCTCAGCCTCTTTCATATAATCTTACTAGTTCAGTCAATCCAGGGTTATTTTATCCTTGCCTTAGTCTTTTTTAGTTCATCTTAATTTTGCCCCTCATAGCTCCCTTCTCTTTTCCACCTAAAACTTCATATCTCTCACTTTTCTTTCTCTCCTCTCACAACTTCTCCCCCCACCCCTGCCTCCCTTGGCTCTCTGTCTCCTTTGCCACAGCCTTCAAGTTGGTCCTTCTTTCTTTGTGTTCTGTTATTTCTGCTTTCTGCCAGATGCTGGAGATAAAAGGAAAGGCACAAGAGAGTTTCTGCTTTTAAGGATCTTATGGGTCTAATGGGGCAGTGAACGTGCAAACAACTAGGTACCAAGAAGCTATCTGCAGGATAAATAGGAAATAATCAACAGAAGGAAGGCACTAGAATTAAGGGCAATCAGGAAAGGCTTCCTGGAAGAGGTCATTTTAGCTGGGATTTGAGGGAAGCCTGGAATGGAATTGAGAAGAGAGAATATTCCAGGCATATGGGACACCCAGTGAAAATGCCTGGAATTAGGAGATGGAGTGTATTTTTCAAGGAATATCAAAGAAGCCAGTGTCATTAGATTATAGGGAATATGGGAGGGGTGAGGTATAAAACGACTAGGAAGGCAGGAAGAGGCCAGGCTATATAGGGCTTTGAGTGCCAAATAGCATCTTATATTTGATTCTGGAAGTAAGAGGGAGCCCCTGGAGCTTGGCAGCTGTTTTAGCTACATTGAGTTTACGATGTCTATGTGATAATCTAGTTTGGGATATTGAATTAGTAATTGAATATGCAAAACTGAGGTTAGCAGAAAGGTTAGTGCTATAAAAGCTGTAAAATGATACATAAGATTTTAAAAAGGGTAGGGGGCAGACCTACTTGTACAAAAATATTTAAGCTGCTCTTGTTGTGTTGGCAAAGAATTAGAAATTGGAGGGATGCCCATCCACTGGGGAATAGCTGGAAAGAGCTAGAAAGACCTCCATGAACTGATGCAGAGTGAAATAAGCAGACCCAGGAGAACATTGTACATAGTAACTGCAATATTGTATGATGAACAACTATGAAAGACTTAGCATTATCAGCAACCCTATCCACTGCCACAGAAAGAACCATTAGTGTCAGAATGCAGATCAAAGCATTTTTTAAACTTTATTTTGTGGTTTTGGTTTTATATAAATATTCTCTCACAGAAATGACCAATATGGAAATATGTTTTACACGATCATACACATATAAACCAGATTAAATTGCTTACCATCTCCAGAAGGGGGGAGGGATACAATTTAGATCTTATGCTTTTGGAAAATATATGTTGAAAATTGTTATTACATGTAATTGGGAAAATAAAGTATTTTTAAAAAGGCTAGGGCTAGATAAGTAGATATGAAAATTGCTAGTATATAGATTATAATTGAATCCATAGAAGCTGATGAGATTTTATTTTCAGTTCCAAATTCTCAACCCCTTCTTCATCCCATTCTTGAAAAAATAAAGAAACATGATACTCTTTATACATATGAAGTCATGCAAAATGTATTTCCCCATTAGCCTTTTTTTTTTTAAAGGAAAGAAAAATAAGGAAAGGAAAAATATACTGCACTCTGAGTCCATCAATTTCCTATCTGGAGGTAGAAAACATTTTTCTCCTGACTCTCTTTACTTTGCATCAATTCCTATAAGTCTTACCAGTTTTTTCTGAATTCATCCCTTTCATCATTTCTTATAGCATAAAGGATTTCATCATATTCATATACCATAATTTTTTTCAATCATTCCTCAAATGATAGACACCTCTCTGAGTTCCCAATTCTTTGCCACTACCAAAGGGGCTATTATCGATGTTTTCTTAATTCTTCTTCATTCTATATTAATTCATATAAATCTTCCTATTTTTTTGGCCCTTCATATTCATCATTTTTTATGCTACAGTATATTCTATTCATGTATCTCAATTTATTCAGCCATTCTCCAAACAATGGGTATCTGCTTATTTTCTAGTTCCTTATTACCATAAAAAGTTGAGCAATGAATATGTAGGACATTTCTTTCTATCTTTAGTTTTCTTGGGATACCTTGCCTAGGAGATTGATAGGAATTCTCTGGAGCTTAGTACTATACTTAACTAGGACCTATGCTCTAAGAGACAAGACTAGTTTAAAGTCCAACCCCCCTCTGTTCCCTTGCAGTCAGACTGACAAGAACAGTAAGCTCCATTTGGGAACATAAACTTCTAGAGGTTGGAGAATGTGTTGTGAGAACAGTGCCATGAGATGAGGCTACAGGGATGTATACCGATGATGTCTAATAACATTGTCACATGAGCATGCATATAAGAAGACTATGAAGTTCCAGGTTCAGTAGGAATTTTTCATTTGTTGCAGCTATTAAGCTATCTGCTCTCTTCTAATGAAACTTTGCATTTAAGGATAAAATCTCATATTTAGAGCTGAAAAGATCACAGGTAGAGCTCGCAGGGACATAAAAGGTCATCAAGGCCGGCTCTCATTTAAAAGATGAAACTGAATCTGAGAGAAGCTAAGCAGCTAGCCTATGATCTCATAGGTGGCAGAGATGGGATTTGAACTCAAGTCCTCTGACTTTAGATCCTGGTGTTATTTTCAATGTTCTGTGCTTTTTCACATGAATTCACACGTAAATGTCAGACTTTTACTTCCTATCCTCCCCTGCTAACAGGCACCAAACTTTTCCCAGCAGAGGTGTTGCTTGCAGTGGCCGCTATGTTCTTTCCCACCATCCACACCCTTTCTGCTTCTGACCCTGGTTGTTGAAGGGCCAGAGGAAGGAGCAGCCCTGAGACCCAGAGTTGTGATAGGGCTGTTACTGTCCCAGGTTTCTATGATTGAGAATTTAATTGTACAAAACATCACATACAGAAACCAGTCTTTTTCAAATCTAGGACTTCCTATTTTATTTCTGTGTCTGGAAAGCATGTACTCCCATTAATCTTCCCCCACAGCTGAATTTAGATTTTCTTTGTTTTTTGTGTTTTTTTCCTCCCACTAATTGACATAGGAAAATGCTTTCAGGCACAAACAGAACTAGTTAGTCCTCTGGGCTCTATTATATAGAATAAACATTTCTCTGTTTCTTGTTTCCCAGATGGTTAGCGTGTTAGAAATCTTGGACATGTCCTAAGACATGACCACAGGTGAGTCATTAGCCTAAAAATATCATATTTAAGGTTTGCATGGAAATAGGCAGAATTTTTCCTTCTACTTTCAATATTTTTCCCTTCTCATCTATGCTTGAACTTTAAGCAAGGTGACAACACATTCATCTGGCTTTGCTATAGCAGATAATCCAAAAGTTTACCACAGAAATCCCATTAAATATTTTTCTCTAATTTGTATGTAGCCTATTTAGAGTCCAACACATTTCAAAGCTATAGCTTTCCATGGGAGAGGGTGATCATTAGAAAATGACTTTGCTAATTTTGTAATATTCCTGGGAGAGTCTTCATTTAAAAAACAAATACGGGAACAAGATCTTTTGCCATATTGCTATTTTTTAGAGATAGAAACGAATGCTGTAACTAGTTAAAAGATAGCTAGTTTGTCTAGGAAATTTTTAAATTTGGCTTTCTGTTTTGCTTCTATTTCAGATCATTCAAACTGATGAAATAATCAATGAATTTTTGAATCTCATTGCCCGTGCTAAATACAGATGGAATCGTCTTGGCATGGAAACCCCCAGGACAGGAAAACTGGCAAGAGACCTCCTTCAAGAACTACAGTGTTACAGAACAAAAAATGTATTGTGATCATTTTATTACTGTTGCCATCATTTTTTTGTATGAAAGAGTTGCCTCCATGTTTGTAGTAATAGTAAAATTAGTTAAGCATCACAACTCCTGGTTATGAGACTAGAGAATCAGTCACTAATGTGTGCCAGGCTAGGGAGCTGAGACTCTACCTGGGGGAGACAACAAGTATGTAGATTAATAAATATGTAACATAGCCATAAAGGGAATAAATACAAATCTGCACAAAGTAGTTTGGGAGGGAGGACACCAGAAGTTAGAGATCAGGGAAGGCTTCCTGTAGGAGGTGTGAATCCTGGCTTAAAGGAGGAGCAAGCTAGGTACAGTGGAGAAACATGGCCCAGGACAGAGTCCGAGGGACAAAGAGAAGGCCAGGCTGGCTAGAACACACAATGCCAGGGAGTCCACTGAGCCCAAAAAGCTGAGTTCCAGTCAGCTTGGCAGGACCAAGCTTCCTATGGAAGGAGAGATGACAGAAGGAGAAATTGCAATCGAGTTGCCATGTGGTTGAAGGAGAGCAAAGAGTTGGTGGTGGGAGGTGTGTGGCGGAGAGAGAGAGAACACATGTGAGGTAGGGAGTCAGCAAGGTGAAAGTCATCTGCTCTGAGGCCACAGGTAGGACTGTGGAAGTTACCAAGAAAAAAGATTCCAGAGAAAGGAAAGAATATTTAGGAGAAAAGCTGAAAGAGGCCAGTTCAGGGGGTGGGAGAGCCTCAAGAGAGTAATGCAGCAAACCCCCTGAGGAGAGCTGAGAAAGGGGACAGCATGAAGAGAAACTCCCAGACATGGCCATCAGACATTAAAAGAATAATACTTTGAAAAAAATAGGAAAAGGAAGAGCTCTTGGCCCGTTCCTTCCAGGATTCACATATAGTCCTGGTAGCTATGTCGGGGAGATCCAGAACAGAGAGAGCAGCATCCCCACACATAGTCAGTCAATCCATAAAGGTGGCGGGTCTATACTCAGTGTCGGGATGCCCACAGAGGCAACGAGCTCATGTGAAAACTTGATAAAATACTAGCAAAGAGACTGCATCAACATAGCCCAAAGATTATCCTCTAGGAGCAGTTATTGCTGTACTGCAAAAATCAAAGGATTACTATATAGAACTAGAAAAAACAACAATGAAATTCATCCTGAAAAGCATCTCAAAGGAAATGAGAAAAAATAAGTGAAAAAGGAGCCTCAGCATCAAGCCAACCAGATACCAAAAGATCTTACAAAGCAATCATCATTTGGTAAAAATAGGCTGGTCAGTGGGACAAATTAAATACATCACTTACAAAAGCAAATGAGACAAATAGACTTGTATTTCATAAATGCAAATATTTCAGCTACTCCCCATTGGATAAAAATTACTGAGGAATCTGGCAGAAACCATGCACACCCCAGCCTTCTGCAGGAGGCTCCCAAGAGCTAAATCAGACCTAAATCAAGGTCAGGGAAGAAATTCCCTTTCAGGCCTGTGGATGTGGGTACAGTTCATAACCGAACAAGGGATGGGTAAGATCTCAGAAGAAAATAGACAGTTTTGATTACATAAAATTAAAGGGCTTTTTAAAACCAAAAAAAAAAAGAGTGTAGCTAAAATTATAGTCACTAGAATCACAGTCCCTGCCCTCCATGAGCTTATGTTCTATTAAGGAAAGATGCACAATGGCTAGGGGTAGCTGACTGGGGCAAGAAGTAAAGTCCCAGCAAATCCCCCCCATTCTGAAGGAAATTTCTCAATTTCTCCAAATTCCAGTGCCTTCCCTTTTTTGATTACTTGTTTGTCCTGCATATATTATTTGTACACAGTTATTTGTATGTCATTTCCCCTTTTAGACTGTGAACTGCTCAAGGGCAAAGTCTATCTTTTGCCGTTCTTGGAATGCTTAGTGCCTGGCCCATCGAAGCACTTTATAAATCAGTGCTCATTGACCAACATGCAAAAATGTTTGTAGCAACTGTTTTTGTGGTGGCAAAGAACTTAAACTAAGAGAGTACCTGTTAATTAGGGAGGGCTGAATTTATTAGGAATCATATAATGGAGTATTATTGTGCCACAAGATTTTATTCTAATCTAATTCATTAAATTGCAAGCTCTTTGAGGACAAGGACTGTCTTTCTTTTTTTTGTATCTAGTACATAAGTGTCTTGACTCATAATAAATTTTTTTGACCAACTCACCATAAGACATGACAAAAGGGATTATTTCAGAGAAGTCTATGAAGACTCAACTTGATACAGAGTAAAATGAAAAAAGCCAGAACAGCAATTTATACAGTAACAACACGGTGAAGACAAACAATGCTACGTCCAACCATGATTTCAGAGGAATGATGAGACGTGACTTACCTTGGTATTGTGATTTTTTATTTGCTTGACTGACTGCATGGTTTGGCAAAAGTTTCCTTTTTCTTTGCTCCCCAGTGAAGTTGGGGAGAGGTGGATGGGAAAAAATAGATTTTTTAATCATTGAAAAAATGTTTTAATTAAAAAATAATGCTGCTAAGTCTGAGGGAAGGAAATTCATAGAAATCAATGAAGGGACCAGTTACAGAGTAGGTCAGTGGTTTCAGATAAAGAAATACTAGTCCTAAGGAATATGAACACCATCAGTTGGTTTAATTCCAATTCAGAGCATGGCCAGAATACCTTAGAGGTATTAATATAATAATATATATTATGTACATTATATGTTATATAATAAAGTATTAGATTCCAAATATTTCATTTTATAGTAAGTAGACACAGTCTGCTGGTAGACAGTAGCAGAGCCAGGAATAGGATCTAGGTCTCCTGGTGGACTAGAATCTGGTGTTCTTTTTTGTAGGAGATTAAAAGCATTAAAAAACAAACAAAACAAAAAACCAACCTGACTTCACCACTTAGTTAAAATTTAACATGTCATTCATTAGTACTTTTTTTCCTTTTAGAAAGATGTTAAGAAGAAATCTTTTACCAAACTCAGCCCATATCGCCATCTTATTCTGATGTTAGTTCACAACCTCATGTTTTCTTTCTCCCACTCTCAGACCTCCACACATTTCTCTGGAGAGTCGTGATAAATGGTGGATTGCCTGCTCTCTCTACCTGAGCGTCACAGCGGCTGCCTACTAAGCTCAGCAAACCTAGGCTGGACCGAGTCTCATTTTACTGCAGCCAAACATCTTCTATGGGCTTTCAGAATAATCAATCTGCTTCCTGATGGAGGGCACCAGGGGCCTCTTTGCAAGCCAGGGAAGCATTCCTTCAAGCAGATGGTAAAGTGGACATGGCAGTCATCAGTTTCTACCAAAACCACCTTGCCCTGACCTGTGTCCCATCGGCTGACTATACTGCCTTGTTGTTTATTAGCAGCTCTGTGTTTCTGGGCCCCATTTTCTGAGAAAAGAAGATCTTTCTGTTGTAGGGAGTGATAAGTTTCATTTTCTGTTGAAGAAGGCCCTGCTTATTACATTTGAGACAGAAGGAAAAATCAAACAGAAGAGACTGTGCTGTCCCCGTGTTACCCAGAGGGGGAGGAAAAACCCTGAAGAATTTGTCCAGTGGGAACAAATGTGAGGAATGTTCTTCCTCATGGAATCAGGAATCTAAAATTATTTTGCCTTCCAAGGAAAAGAAAACAGTTTTAGTAGCTTTACCCCAGCCTCCCTAGCTGGTTCTCTTAATGAAACTTTTCCTCTGACAGTATTTTAGTGTTTATGAATTTTAAAAAAAAGTTACTAATGGCATTAATCACTGAACTTTGAGGCACACAAAGATCAGAAAGATAGAATTAGGGGGGCAGCTGGATAGCTCAGTGGATTGAGAGTCAGGCCTAGAGACAGGAGGTCCTAGGTTCAAATCCGGCCTCAGACACTTCCCAGCTGTGTGACCCTGGGCAAGTCACTTGACCCCCATTGCCCACCCTTACCACTCTTCCACCTAGGAGCCAATACACAGAAGTTAAGGGTTAAAACAACAACAAAAAAAAGATAGAATTAGGGATAGAGACTAGAGCTATAATTTCATTGGTATGGTTAGGAAAACTCTCTGCATCAGCTCAGGTCAGCATCTTCTCTGCCTCTAAAGAGGTGGCTAAATTACCGACAGGATAAAGTGACTTGTCCAGGTCACAGCTAGGAGTCAGTGCCAGGTCTCTACACTATTCCCGACTACTTCCAAAACTATAATGAGATAAAAGTAAATAGGCATGATAAAGCATCGTTTATAAAGTGCTGTTCCACAATTCTACTTCTGCCTTGGGTCAAAGATCATATTATTTTGGATTGTATAACGTACAATCCATCCCTCTAACCAAAATTTATGTGACTATTTTCCTTGGCCCTGATACTGCTGTGCCAGTGGTTCCTGTTGTATTTGACTTTTAGATTCAAGGACTGGTTTAAACAAGAAGGAGATTTCCATTCATTGTGGGCCCCTGCCTCCTGCACAGAAAAGATTCTGCCTCTGAAAGAGCCTCGCTCAAAAAATGGGCAGTCAAATGTGACATTCTTTTGGACCATAACTAATACCCAATAAGGACCTCAGAACCTAAAACAGGAGGGGGCAAGAAGACGAGAGAAGTTGCTTTTTAGACTCATTTTTGTTGGCCCCTAAAGGAAAACGTCTCGCTTGCCTGTTCCAAAATAGGGTTACTGTGAAGAGATACTTTAAAGGAAACTAGGCCCTAAGTGCCATCTGTAACTTTAAAAGGAGACATCTGCACTCACATTCCTTGAACTTTAGTCAGCATTGTCGTTATAAATCTCTGGTATTTTTATTGCTCATTCACACTGCTTGTCTGATTACTAGCTTTAGAAATCAAGTTTTTCTCAAAAATGTTTCTGGCTGCAATTAAATCTAGGTATCTCAAAAGACGGAGGGTGGGTGGGGATCCATGCTTACATGGCTGCAGGAGTTTTTTCTCCACAGTGGAAAAGATTACAGAGCCATGACTCAAATTTTCCTAAATATAAATTTGAAACTTATGGAGATTTATGGGTTCATCCTCCACCTGAGATAGTGATTTAGCGATCACTATCCCTTTCCCTTCTCTGTCTAGCAACCTGCTCTGTATGTCCTCATGGGAAGAAAAATCTAGATTTCTTAAAATTCTCTCCTCAACTTGTTACACTTTATTGCCAAATCTAAGCTTTTTTCGACTAACCCAAACAATTGATTTTTCTCCCTTAAATTAGCATTTATCTTTTTACATGGAAATCTCAGGTACCATCCTGTCTACCCAATCAGTTTTAGTAATTCCAACTTATTTTTTAAACCAAAAGGAAAATCTCACAACGCTTCAACTTTTGAAGGTTAAAAAGACTTTAGAGGAGTTTGAGGTGTAAAGAGTCCACGTGAGGCTCACAGAATAAGAGGCCATTTTAGAGGATATCAAATCCAAACCTCATTTTATAGATGAGGATTTTATTGACTGATGAGCCCCAGAAGGACTTGCCCACCGTCAGTACGTGGCAGAGCTGGGATTTCCACCCAGGTCTTCCTAACTCCAAATCCTGTCTGCTGTACCAGACTGCCTCGCTGCTGAATCTAATCGAAATAGCACTTGTTGGAGCTGCCAGTATTTTAACTGGAAATGGAACTCAATTGCCTTTCCTTCAGAAATGATTCTCAAAATTCTGCTCACTTTCCTCTCCCTTCTGCCTCAAAGGCAAGAAGAGACTTATGAATTTGAGAGAAAGAAATCTCAGTAGCTTGGTAGTTATTGTTGCTGTCAGGATGTTACTGTTTGATGGGTTGTGTGGTTGCTGCCCAACGATGCTTATCTGATAAATTCAACTTTTGCCTTCCTCTATCAAATTAAAAAACAACAACAACAACAACAACAACAACAACAACCCTCCTCAATCAGCTTTTTTAATGTGGCTGGATAGTGTCCAAGTGACTCAGCCTAGAAAAGTTAGGGGCAGAAGGACAGCAAAAAATGTTTGGGAAAACAAGCCACAGCATGCTCAAGATCCCTTCTGTACCCCTCAACAAAAACCAGAGAATAGTTAAAACCTCAAATATTGCCCTTTATGTTATGCTGCTATGAAAATAGTCTCTGTAGCTTATCCTCGGGCAGAATCTGGTCACAACCCAGGTGATAATAAAGGTGTTCAGTCCTATGAAAATTATTGGGTGAGAAGGTGCCCTATTCATCCCCTCTTTGACTAACTTTATTGGGCAGTGAGGTGGCACAGTAAATAGACCTAGAATTAGGAAGACCCCAGTTTGAACGTGGCCTCAGACACTTATTAGCTGTATGACCCTGGGCATGTCTCTTGACCCTGTTTGCTTCAGTTCCCTCATCTCTCAAATAAGCTAGAGAATGAAATGGCAAACCTCTCTAGTATCTTTGCCAAGAAGACCCCAAATGGTCTCATGAAGAATCAAATATGACTGAATTGATGATAATGATATTTATTTTTAAAGCTTTATCTTTTATTAGATGTAGTGGAGTATCAACTGCATTTCCTTTAACCTCTGCTAAGATAAAACTCTACAATAGCCATTTTTGTTCCTTGTCAGTGACCTAGTAAATTTACTAAATTTGCTTTACTAGTAAATGAGAGGGAACTTGAACTCATTTTTCTGTATCTTTACTTGTGCATATCTAGATCTCGGGGATCTCTGTGCCTCCATTATTATTGTCAAAGAGCAAAGGCTGCTTCCAGTGCCATCATCAAGACTTACAAGCCCACAACATTGTGTCTCTCTGGTATTCTGTCTGGGATAATCCATTTAGACCAGTGATTCCCAACGTGGGCACCACTGCCCCCTGGTGGGTGCTGCAGCAATCCAGAGAGACAGTGATGGCCACAGGTGCATTTATCTTTCTTATTAATTGCTATTAAAATTTTTTAAAAATTAATTTCCAGGGGGCTAAGTAATATTTTTTTCTGGAAAGGGGGCGGTAGGCCAAAAAAGTTTGGGAACCACCGATTTAGACATTCTCTTTTCTGAAAAGGACTTTTTTTTGCTGGTGACCCGTTTTTGCCTGAGGCTTTCAATCAGATGTTTTGGCCAGAAGTCCCACCATCTTCTTTTATCAACATTTCCAGATAATTCCTATCTTGCGAGTGTTTTATCCATCAGTCATTGGAAAGTGGCAAATACCCTGAAACTTTTTAGTACATGTGCTCAAACTGGCAAAATCAGCCAGGCAGAAGAAAACTGCCATCTCCTTCTTCTTCCAGAGTTTCTCCTATATAATCCAACACTGGAAGCCCATGGCTGTCTAGAAGACAATTGAGAGCATCTTGCCCTTGATTGTTTAGTCTATTCACATTCACATTCTCCCACTCTTCTGTGTTGGCATTGTAGGTAATGTATGTGATTGATGATGTTCACCGATGTTTCTTTCACACAGTCTTCCATAAAGGAGTTTTCTTTGGAATGGCCAGGAGTTTGCAGAGTAGCGTCATTGGGTTGCTCCTTTGTCATACGCACATGCTGCTCATGCAATGGGATCCCCCTTCTGCGGAACATTCTGCTGCCACTGGAAAGTTACCAAAGTCGGACTCCTCAGTATCTACTTCTATGCTTGAAAAAAAAACAGGCATCTCTTGGAAGTTGAATAAAATCCCTCGCCCCCATCTTGATGTATCTACCACGTGTATGACTGTGTAGCCCACATTTGTAACATATTCCTCTTTGGTGTTATCCTCCTTGGGGATTCTCAAATCAAACTCTTATCCTCTGTTCCTTTGGTCCAAGGGGAAGAGTTTTATCCATCCAACAGTTGTGTTTTGTAGACTTCTGCCTTCAAACCTGTGCCATTTATGGACTCTCCTGATTTGCCTCTATGGCCCAAACATGAGAAGATGTATCGAAAGTCAAAACTGAGTTATTCTTAACTGTATTACTTGGTGTACCTTCAATTCATTTTTCAAAAACTTTTATTTTTCCCAGCAATTGCCTAAAAATCAAGTTAATTTTTCTTGTTACAACATTTGTAAAATTATTATTTAGCTCAGGCCATCCTTGTAGATATCTGCCCAGTGGAGACATTCTATAGCTTCTCTTGAACTGTATCATTCCTCATTATAAATATCTCAATATCAGGCAATTCCACTTGCAGCAGACATTTGGAGGGCAATTCCATGCTGAATGATATTTACTGAACTTAGAGAATGCTAGCATTTAGGCCAGGTCAATAGAGCTAATCTCAATTTTTGCAAGCATGCATGATAAGTGATTTCCATTTTTTCTGCCCTCAGAGACTACACAAAGTTAAAAATAGGTCCTCTAATACTTTACATCAAACTATGCATTTTATCTGCTTCTGGCTTTTTATCTTCTTCTAGCTTTTTAGCTGCTGTTCTATGCCCAGTCCAAATCTTTAACAGTTACACAGGTCTATCATTGAACTATCTGAACACTATGAAAAAAATGGATCTAGATATCTTATGTCAAGAAGTCTTTAAAGAAAACTGCCTAGACCTCTTAGAATCAGATGCCAAAGAGAAGGTAGAAGAATCTATATGCCTTTTCTCTAAAGAAACCTAAAATGAAAAGTACTAGAAACATAACAGCCAAAATCCAGAATTTCCAGGTCAAAGAAGAAATACTGTGAGCTAGAAAGAATGAATTCAAGTACCAAGGAGCAGCAGACATAAAGGATCCAGAGAAGTTAGAATATAGTATTCCAGAAGGCAGAAGATGTGTGTTTATAGTCAAGAATATATTATCCAGTAAAATAGTACTACAGGAGAAAAATGGATTTTTAGAGAAATAGAAGGCTGCTAAACATTAATAATCAAAAGATCAGAGCTATGGAAAAATTGTGAAATACAAACTCAGAAGCAAAAAGAAACATAAAAAGATAAACATGAATAAATAATGATAATGGATAAGGATAAAGTGCTTACATTCAATAATGGGGAGATGATAGATGTGCCTTTCTGAACTTTATCATCAGAAAAGGTCATAGAGGAAGTCTAACTTGACAATGCTTAGGAGTAGTTCTGTTATCTCTCGATCTTAAGAAAAGAATGGAGAGAAGAGGCAGGAGGAATACACTATGGAAAGGGAAAATGGAAGAAGTTAAGAGAAATTAATTAAAGAGTTTAGAAATATGTTTCACTCAACAGGAAAAGGAGAGATGGGAGGAATCAGCTCTAATAAAAATAAACTATGTACAAAAAACATACCTCTTTTTGACATGACAAAAAGTGGGAATCTACCACATATTGGAGAATGGCTGGCCAAACAAGTTATGATAAATATGACAGAATACTCTTGTCCATCTGCCAACAAATTTATTAATACTATATGCCAGGCACTGTGCTGAACTTTGAGAAGACAAAAAGAAGCAAAACACAGTCACTGCCCTTGTGTTCCCAGTGTAATAGGAGAGACAACAAGCAAACAAGTATGTACAAACAACCTTTGTGCAAAATAAATAGTAAATTAAGAGAAAGAAGACACTAGACAAATTTTCGTTGAGACTTAAAGGAAGTCAGGAAAGGCAGTAGGTGGAGAAAAGGAAGGAGAGTAAACGCTGCAGCCTAGGGATGGATTGCTTGTTTGTGGAACAGTAAAAGGTGGCCGGTGTCCAGAGATCAGGACATGTGCTAGGGAGTAACATGTAAGAAGACTGGAAAGGTCAGAAAGGACTTTGAAGGTCAAACAAGGATCCTTAAAGTGACAGGGAGCTGTTGGAGTTCATTGAGTCGGAGGAGGAGTGACATGATGGAAGCTGTACTTTAGGAAAATTACTTCGGTGGCTGGATAGAGTTTAGAGCAGGGGGAGACTTCAGGCAAGCAGATCTACCAACAGGCTGTTAGGACAGTCCAGACGTGGGGTTCACAGGGGCTTGTTACAGGATGGAGGCAGTTTCAGAGGGGAGAAAGGAGCACATTTGAGAGGTGTTGCAAAAGTGCCGCTGATTAATTTCTTTATATGAGAACTTTCATATCCTTTGACCATCTATCAGTCTAATCAATCAACCCCATAAAATTATGCTCAATTTTATTAAATAAGTTATTCTTTGTTGTAAATCCATATTCTTTGCCTTCTTGGAATACTGTATTCTAAACTTTTTTCTCCTTTGTAGTGGAGGCTGGTTTATGTGTGGTCCTGACTGGTTCCTTATTCCAACAGGCAGTTCTCAGATAAAGAAATTAAAACTTTTCATAGTCATATAAAAATGCTTCAAATCACTACTGACTAGAGAAATGCAAATTAAAACAATTCTGAGATGCTACCTCATATTTACCAAATTCGCTAATATGACCAAAAAAAGAAAATGATAAATGTTGGACAGGATGCGTAAAAATTTGGTACACATACATTGTTGGTGCAGCTGTGAACTGATACAACCACTCTAGAGGAACAATTTGGAGCTATGTTCAAAGATACATAAAAACTGTGCATACCCTTTATCCAGCAATATCACTACTAGTCTGTATCCCAAAAGTATCAAAGAAACTGGAAAAGGGCCTTTCTATGATTGTAATGGAATACTACTGCAGCAAATGGCAAATAGGACAGTTTTCAGAAAAACCTGAAAGACACATATGAACTGGTGCAAAATGAAGTGAGCAGAACCAGAAGAATATTGTAGCAATTTTGTACAATGATCAACTGTGAATGACATAACTTTTATCAGCAATGCAAGAATCTAAGACAACTCCAAGGGACTCATGATGAAAAATGCTCTCCATCACCATAGAAGGAACTGTTTTGAGTCTGAATGCAGAAAAAAAAAAACATTTTCACTTATTTCCTTTATGAGCTTTTTCTTGTATATGAAACATGTGTTTTCCATAACATGACAAATATAGAAATATGAATTGTATGATAGCACATATATAACCTATGTCAGGTTATCTGCTGTCATGGGGACAAAGGGAGGATATAGAGGGAGAAAAGAAGAGAATTTGGATCACAAAATATAAAAAATATTATTAAGAAATTTTTCTTTATGTAATTGGGGAAAAGTACAATAAAAAATTCCTAGGGGAAAACCAAGCAATAATCATGGAGTGGTGGTGGTAGAAATGAGCCTTTAATGAAAAAGGACTTCCAAAAATTCCTGATAAAAAGTCCAGAGCTAAATAGAAATCCTGAAATTCAAAAGTAGGAATGAAGAGAAACATAAAAAGGTAAACACGAATGAACAATAACAAGGAATTACACAAGGATAAACTGCTTATATTGTAATATGGGGAGATGATATGTGCTCCCTTTAAAACCTATTATCTTTGGGGTCATAAAAGGAATGTAATTAGAAAACTAATTATGTTCTGTTATGTCTTGATGACTATAAAAGAAGAATGGGAGGGGAGGAAATACATTGGCTGGGGAGGAAAAAGGGAGAGGAAGGATAAAGGAAATTATTTCACATAATCAGGGTGTATAAGTATTAGTCTACAAAAAAAGAGGAAGGGGTGGAAGCAGTAGCTGACATTTGACTCTTGCTTATGTAAACTAGTCAAAGCACAGAGTGGGGCCACAGGAATACATTTCACTTAATAATTTCTCATTAAATATTTTTATTAAATAAGGGAAATTTGAGGAGAGAGAAAGGGGCAGGGATTATAGAGATGAAAGACTAAGGGATGGATTAGTACTAAATCAAAACTAATTAAGGTTGCACAAAAATATTTGTAGTTCTTTTTATGGTGGCAAAGAATAGGAACCTGAAGGTACCCACTAGTCATGGAATGATTGAACAAATTATAGTATATAACTGATGAAAAACTATTGTGCTATAAAAAATGAAGTTCCAGGGAAATAACAGTTATATGAACTGATAAATGAAGTGAACTAGATCAATTGATAGAAAATTATTGTAAAGTCAAACAACTTTCAAAGACTTGTGAACTTTGGCCAGCCACTATTCCGGGGACTAATACTACCCACTTCCTGGTAGAGAGGTGAAATACTCGGAGGGCAAATGAGACTTTTCATTTCTGAAATGGTCAGTGCAGAAATGTTTGATTTTTCATATTTCTAACAGGGGTTTTGTTTTCTTTCTCAAAGAAGGGGGAAGGGTGTGTGTGTAAGAGAAGACTGGTTTTTAGTGAGTTAAAAATTTTTAAGAAAGAAAACATAAGCTAAAAAAAATTTCCCTAGAAAACAGCTCAAAAAGAGATAATTTAAGAATCACTGGATTCCTTGGGGAGAAAAAACCTGGACACTACATTTCAAGAAGGCATAAATGAAAAATTTTTAGATCTGTTAGAACCAAAGAGCGAAGTGAGAATGAAAGAACCTAACATCAGCTCATGAAAATCACCCCAAAAGGAAAAGTTCCAGGAATGTCAAAGACAAAATCCAAAATTATTTTACCAAATTAACAAATAAATAAGAAAGATACTGCAAGTATTCAGAAAGAAGTTCAAATAGCAACTAACTAGATCACACAAGACCTTGCAGTTTCTAACATAAATGAGAAAATACCTAGGAATACAATATTCCAAAAAGCAGAAGCTATAGGCTTTCAAGTCAACTGAATAAGTATTTACTATATTTTAGGCACTGTGCCAACCAAGAATAACTTCCCTGAAAAGCTAAGTATAATCCCAGAGGGAAAAGATGAATGTTTAATGAAATAGAGCACTTTTAAGCATTTTTGATGAAAACACCAGAGCTGAGTAAGAACTTGGAAAGGCAAACATAAAGAGTTAAGAGAAACCTATAATGGAAAATTTATTTGAGTAATTGAAAGGAGCTGTCTGATAATGTGGTATTAACACTAATAGGGAGAGAAGACATTCCTCTCAGAATATCAATCTAATAAATAAATAAAGGACCTGGAGGTGGATTGGTCCTGTTCTGAGGGTTTCAAGAGGGAAAACAAAATGAGGGAGAGTAAAAGGGGGGAAACAGAGTAGAAAGGAAGAAGAAAGGTGGAATATGGTATTATATTTGAGGTGAATGGGAAGAAGAGATTTCAAATGAATTCACTTTTATAGGAAATAGATGGAGAATTGAACACATACAAATAGTTTGGTGTAGAAATACATAAAATTCAACAGAGAAACAAATAGGAAGGGAGAGTGTTAAGAATGGAAAAGAAAAAGGTAAAATTGTCAAGTCATGGTATATGGATGTAATGAAATAGTAGTGTGTTAGTAGAGATAAGAAAAAATTATTTTAGAGAATCATGGTAATTTGAACTGATAAAAATTGAAATGAACAATATCAAGATTACAAATTATATAATAACATCTTGACAACAATTTTGAAAGATTTAATTTTGATCAGTGTAATGACCAACTAGGTCATCATTCCAGAGAAATGATAATAAAACATGCTACTCACCTCCTGATGGGCAGGTGATGGGCACAGGGTACAGAAAAAGATACACATTTTTTTGGATATGGCCACCTTGTGGATTTCTTTTAATTGGCTATGCTTATGTATTCAAAGGTTGTTTGGTTGGTTGTTTGTTTTTTCCCCTATTGGGAAGCAGGATTAGGGAGAAGTGGGTAAGCAATAATAACCTGAAAAATAAGAGACATGGAAAAATTTTTAACGTACAGAAGAAAATAGAAAGAAGTCCAAAGGGAAACAGAGAAGCAGGACAATTTGGAAGATAATAAGTAGAATTTATTCTAGATACTTACAAAAAAAGAAATGGCATATAACACAGGTTCATAATTTCATTTACAAACTTCCTTTTGTGTTATACTCTTATGTGGAAATCATATTTGGAACTTAGATTGAGATTTTAAAATAAAATTAATTTAAATAATAAGAAAGTGGAAGAAACTGATGAAAGTGTTCAATTAACGAAACCAGTACCAGTTCTGAAGAGACCCTGTTAAGTGTTTTGGTCACTTAAGTTTTCAACAAGATAAATGAACTTCTAACTGGTCACATTCAAAGAACCTGAAAGAAATAAGAACTTTTCTGGGATTTGGAGGCCACAATCATGAACTTGGTGAGAATATGTTATGGTTTCTAATCCACTGAATCATCTCATGCATGTATATGGCACTGGAGAGAACACAAGAAGGAAAAAGACAAGAAAGGTAAATTACTCTAACCAATGAAGTCATTTGGATGTTCCTGGCCAGAAAATGTGAAAAAAGCTTTCAAAGGCTTGATCAGTACATGTATCCCAGAAAGCCTTTTGTACTGCATACTGAGGCTATTTTGGAGGGGTTTGGAGAAGTCAAGAGAGTGATGGTCACCAGAAACCCAATGCACTAGCTAGCTGGCTTGGAGACTCACTTTCTCATTTGTAGTGGAAGTTCCTGGCTTTGAAGAGAGCCATCACTGAAAAGTTCAAAGAGGATACTCTGATCTATCTTGGGAAGTGCGAGGTTAGATGCTATTTGCTAGAGATAAGTGGGCAATATTAGCTATCTATGAACTTGATATCTATTCTATGTCAGAGAAGACTCACGAGAACATGGATGCTCTATCCCAGAGGCCACCTGACAACAAAACGACAGTGATGCCTGAGGAAGGAATAAAGGCTATCAGGGATACTCAGGGGTTGGACTTCAGGCTCAAAGAAGCACAGCTGAGAATTTGGTACTTCCACGAGAGTGTACTAGCTGGGTATTTATGCCTTGTTTCATTAAACAAATTTTCTTTGCCTCAGTTGTTTGTGGCTGCTAATGGGGAAGAGCAGGTGGCAAATGGAGGACTCAGGAAGTAATTTTTGTTTTGTTTTTCAGTTGTTCAATTGTGTCTGACTTTTCCTAACCCCACAAGCTATCTCATGGGGTTTTCTAGATAAGGATACTGGAGTGATTTGCCATTTTCTTCTCCAATGGAAATAATACAAATAAAAAAAAATAAAATGAAACAAAAAAGTATTGCTAAAAGACTCAACTTCCATTCTCTAGAAGGCAGCTTATTATTGAGACAATAGCAGAAGTAGAAACTGCAATAGTGTACCTGTTTGGACTGTAACTGATCCCAAACATAGTACCAGGAAGTATTTGGTATTGCCAGCACATATTACTCTATAGTTATGAAAGGTTTATATAAAGTCATCAGACTTTGGACATATGGGTTGAGAGAGAATTCGAGAGCTAGTAAGAATCACATTTTGTTAATCAAAGGCACCAAAGATAATTTCATAATTATTATTCATAATACTATCATAATTATGTATTATATAATAATAAATAATATTCATAATAATGTCTTTTGCATAATATGTCTAAAGAAAAATGTTACTGATTCATGCTTAATATATTGAAAATATCTTACTATCAAACCTTTAGAACTTGTCTGCATTGGCCTCCATTTTTGAAAAAAAAAGATAGTAAAAGTATCAGACATGCCATAGTGGAGAATGACTAGTGCTTTAGTAGTGCACATTAGAAGACTCAACTGGAGCCAAATTCTTCCAGAGCTGCCAAAGTGTATTTCTGAGTTCTTGAAAGGATTCTTTCTGAACAAGATACTAACTTTGAGAGCAAGTTACTCAAATGTTAGATCTGGTGAAGACCAAGAAGTGAAAGACTATATATTATCAATTCCCTTGGAAGCCTGAACATTTCAATCACAAATTGACTAGAACATCAGGTACAGACACTTGAACAAAAATCTCAGTGGAGCAAACATGTGGCATTGATAGTAATATTCACTTAATAACTCTACCTGGAATGATGCCTTGACACTAAGCTTCCTTTCTGAAGTTTGGGTGGAAGACATTTGTATCTTTACATTTACATGGAGAAGATACAAGTATTCACAAAGAGCATGTATCTCAGCTAAGAGAGATGGAAGGAAGTCTTATAACATTGGGGAACAAAGAAGCTACTGATTTCTGAAGCATGGGTTCATATCAAGTTTTTGGAGACTGCACCTTGTCGGTTTATAAAATAATGAGAGAATAATGGGGTTTCTATAAAGACAGTCCATCTGTTTATTGAATAGAAGGGATTAAATGCTGGACAGTTAGTTCAGCAGTCTCTGAGGAGAAGACACTACCAACAAGGAGTAGAAAGCCTGAGCTAGATAAAAGGACTGAAAGAGATTCCATTTCAGATGAAGGCAGCAGCCAAGGGCTGAACCCAGAGATATTTTTTTGCGTAAAATCCCAGCTATAGGGACTTCTGGGGTGCAGAAACAATCTATAGAGCTTAAAAATGGTGATAACCAATAGCCACATGAAAAAAAATTATCTAAAACATAAAAATGAAAGCAATTCTGAGATTATTACACCCATTAGACTGGGGAAATGAAAAATATGGTAGGAAAACTAGGACTGTGAAGTAGTCCAGCCATTTCTAAATAATACCCCAAAACGATCAAAGAAAAGAAATCATATCTAGAAAAAATTTATCCCTCCTTTATTCATAGTGGCAAAGAGCCTGCCCATTCACTGGATAATGGTTGAACAAATTATGGCATATAAATATTGTGGCATAAGAAATTATTAAAAAAACTGGGAAAACTTAAGTGAACTGTTGCAGATTAAGATGAGCAAATACATACAGTAACTATGCTATAAAGACAAAAACTTTGAAAGACTTAACTCTGATCATTGCAATGACCAACTGTGATTGTAGAGAAATCATCATGAGGCATATTATCCATCTCCTAAAAGAGTGGTGAGGAGACAAGATACAGAATGAGACATACATATTTAGACATGGCCATTGGGAAATTTGCTTTGTTTGACTATTCATATTTGTTACATGGCTTTCCTTTTTTCTTTTTCACTGGAGGAGGGGAAAGGAGGAAGAAGGAAAAAATGCTTATTTCAAATAAAATGTTAAACATATATGATTCTAGCTAACAGGATCCCTCAAGAAATTTAGGGCTTGGATTGCAGAATCAGAACAGAATTTTGTCAGCCTGCTCCATAAATCAGTTCAGGTATAGACGTATTGGTCAACAGGTTATCAAAAAAAAAACTAAAAAAAAAAATCTAACCAAGTGTCACCAAGCTAACTTGTGATGCTACAGGAGAAACATGAGAAATGATTCCTGATTTCATCTGAATACCTTGCATGTAATTGCATTTGATGGTATATGTTGTGTAAATGGAATTAACTCTAGCTGATTCATAGTCAAAACTCTACTCATCCTAGGTATAGAAATGATGTCATTCCCACTTCCCTTAGTGGGGAGGGGAGACGAGTTACCCACACGTGACAATAAGTAACAAATCAAGAACAAAAGACTGCCCTTTGGGCAGTCCAAATCAGTGCAGAGGCTGCCATTTGTCCACTTGAATTAGAGGTGGACCCACGGGAAGTGACGAGACATACTATCTCTTTAAGTATGTTACTGACTTCCTGTGGAGGCAGTTCCCGCCTTGAACTTGGTGCTGAAGAACCTCCCTTGAGACCTCAGGCAGCTTCTACTCTGAATTGTCATGTGGGTAAGTTAGGCTGACTTCCTTGGCCTACCTTGGTGTTTCCAAACTCTGCCTTAAGCAGGCACTAGCCTATCTGGTTGCTGGGCCTTGTGGCTTGCAGCTTCATTTATTTAGCCTTTTAACCTTCTCTCTCACCCAAGCCTCTGCAGGCCTGGACCAGCCTCTCCCTTCCTCTTCATTCCTATACTTTTACCTTCCTAACTGTAAATAAACTGCCTTAACCCGATGCTGACTTGGGTCTGATTTAATTATGGAATCAACCTGATACAATACATATCTATAAATACCTAAAATTTCCCTCCTACAATGTTACTATTGCTAATGTCCTGCACAAACTATAACCACATCTCTTTTAGTATGCATCTTTGTTTGCTTTTATAGACACTAAATAGGTGTGTGTATTATTGCTATCAAGGTCAATCAATATTGTCATTATAAGGTTATTTATTTATTTATTTGCTTTTGCTATTTATGCTTGTGGGATATCCAGCTGGGAATACAAAACCAGCAAAACATATGGTCCCTACCCTCAAAGAGTTTAGATTTTAATGGAGGAGACAACATGAAAATAATGATGTACATATGAATGGAAGGTAAGCTCAGAGAGACTATCCCAGCAGTGATGGGGAAGAAGAAAGTAACTCTGGGGATCCACTGAGGAATTGCAGAAAGGGGAGGTACCTCGGGTCCTTCCTTCCTTTCTCTGTTTGTCTCTCCCTTTCCCTCCCTCCCTCCCTCCCTGAATTTAGCTGAAATGCTTTGTTTCTATTTCTGTTCATCCATTCTTTCCTGTTTCCAGGCAAAGGAGATGGGAAATGGCTGTGAAACTGGAAGTGGCAAGGTTTTGAGTCCAGACAGTCTAGCACCCGATCTCACAGGGACCTACCTTCAGTTTCCAGCCCAATGAAGAGGCCTGTTGTGTTTTTGTCTTTGTATCATCAGTGCCTTGTGTAAAATTGTCTATGTAAAAGAACTTAAAGGCAAAAAGCCTCCTGAGGAAATATGAACATGAAGTAGATTTAGTTCTAACTAATTGCAAAATTGGTCCTTTTAGGAATAGGCAAATCACATACAAGGAGAACAGGTCACCTTTCTTTACAAGAATCTGGGTGGGGAGAGGTTTGGCCAATTTTTCATTTAAAATATGATTTGATGCTCAATATACATACTTGGAAAATTGACCTCTCAATCTAAATGAGTATTTCTTATATCTTTGAATGAGAAACTTTTTAGTCTCTAGGTAAAGCAGGATGGAGTAAAATGAATTCTACATTTAGCTTCAAGGCTAGCTCCATGTTCCCTAAAGGGTTCTAGATGTACCCTTGAGGAGCTGAAATGGCTTTCTCTAAAGTCCCTGTTCCAGTGTAGGTCCCTTCTGCTGTTAACTCAGATTAGATGACATAAATTCTGTTACACGGGGCGATTTACTTAGAAACTATAGCAATAACAGAAATACAAATATATTCCTGCAACACCTCTGGGTTACACACTTCCATATACCATCATGGAACCAAGGGAAAGTAGGCTCAGACTCATTGTTCTTAGATGGGGAGAGCAGGAGACTTTTCCCTCTTACAGCATTCCCCCCCACCCCCCCTAAATCTATTCAGGTAGGAAGGAGATAGACCAAGGAGTAGAGGCTCTGAATACCTAATGCTTTTAAAATGCATGGCAGTTCTGCCTTCATAGTCAAAGAAGCAACTCATCATCACTGGTTATCAGACCAGAATCCAATGATGTGATGCCTTCTTTGCTGTTAAGTCTTGTCCCACTCTTTTGTGATCCCATTTGGTGTTTTCTTGGCAGATATACTGGAGTGGTTTATTGTTTCCTTCTCCAGCTCAGGAAACTGGGGCAAATGGGTTTGTGACATGACCAGGGTCACACAGCTGGTATCTCAGGCTGGATTTGGGCTTGGGTCCTCGACTCTAGGATCAGAGATCTGTCCACTGCATGTGCTCTAAAGTTTATGTGGGACTTGCCTTCACAGAGCATTTTGAGCATGTTTATAAATGTTGAGCCCAATGGGTTGGTTCCCTGTTATACATACACATTGAAAATCTTTCTTTTAAAATCTAACGAAGAGTTCCTTTAATAAACAGAATGGACTCAATGGAGAAAAAGGCAAAAAAATCCAATGAAGAAAAGAGTGCCATGAAAAGTAGAATGGGCCAAAGGGAAAAGGACAATCAAAAGGTCATAAAAGAAATTCAGTCTTTAAAATCTTTCTTTTTCTAGGTTTTTTAAAGGTAAGATTTAGTGTTTTTAAAAGCAGATTATTCTTAATTCCTACATTTGTTTATATAGGAATATTCATTTTGGTCTTTTGACTTTTTTACTTCCATGAATTAACATGAAATTCTTGCAAAAACAAATGCTTTCAGTCCTTTAATCCTTAAAATAGAGGTCAAGTCAAAGTAGAGAACTGAGGGACTCTGGTCTCCTTAGTTCCTTCATGGATCCCACCCATTTCCTGCCCTTTTCTTTCTGTGAGTCATTCCAGCACTCCTCTTTCCTTTGCTGGATCCCAAACAAAGCCTGGGTGGTGACTGAGGGTCACGCCAGGGATGCAGGAAGGAAAGGATTTCCGGGAGATGGACACTGGGGGCAGTTCTGGTCTGCAGTGTTAGCTCGTTTCATCTTTCCTCCACACAGCTCTTCCTCAGACACCCGTGTTCCTGGCAGCATCTCACATTTCTCTGGAAGATTTTTTGTTCCAAGAATTGAAATGAGAAACAAGTGAATAAGTTTTAACCAGTGTGTGGGTGTAGACAGGCGCTGTCTCCCCTAGAACTCCTGGCTATTTCTCCATTTTAGGTTGGCCCAAGCAGTGAGTTCTGTGATGATTAATTGGGAGGTCAGTGGCAAAGAAAGTGTGGGGGAATGAGTACCACTTCTACTTCCTTGCAAGTATGTGGGAGAACAGCAGGCCCAAGAATGTGCACATGATGGCTTAATAAAGTCAAGAATTACTGCAGTTTCCTTTTCCTCTTGCTAATAATTTGGCATGTTTCATGGTCATGGCATAGGCCATGAATTCTGAGGAATAGGGTGATAACATGTGAATAGTAAATACCACTATATTCTTCAGCAACAGGAAGAAAAACTAAAACCATTTCCATAAATGCTGCTTAATTCTCTTTGCTGCTGAACTGGCTTAATTATCCCAGGTAGTGAAGGATGAAGAATCTTACCTACAACACCAGTCAATTTTCAACTAACTCACAGAGCTGGGGGGGGGTAGTGGGGATGGATAATTTGTACTATTTTCTAACCATTTTCCCCCACCAAAATACAGAGTAGACACCTAAAAATATGGCAGTGAAGAAGAGCTAAAAACACAGAAACAAGAAGAGAGCTTAAAATATGGAAATACTGGCTCTCAATCCACTGAGCTACCCAGCTGCCCCCTCCTCTCTTTTTAAAGTGACATTATCTACTCACTAAAGCTGTCATGGGGGTGGGGGGAACAGAGGGAAGACCAAAAGACCACTCTGGGTTTCTATTTCATCTCAAAGGACCAGGTATTTCAGTGCTGAACCAAAACACACATGGTTTTACTGAAAGCCCAAAGCCCCACAATTCACAAGGTGGTCGGGGGGGGGGGGGAGGGCAGAAGCATAACTGTTAACACTTATCATATTAACGCATGACGTATTCTTTCCTGGTAGAAAGTAAAATCCTCAAGGACGGGGACTATTTCATTTTTGTTTTGCTGAATTCCTAGTGTCTAGTGGAGTGCCTGGCACGTAGTAGATGTTTCATAAAAACTTGTTGATTTAAAAAAGAAGAAAGGATGTATTTGCACCAAAATACTTTGAGCAGCTCTTTTTGTGGTGGCAAAGAATTGGAACTTGAGGAGATGTCCATCAGTTGAGGAATGGCTAAACTAGCTGTGGTATACAGGTGTAATGAATGTGCTATAGGGAATAACTGGCAGGATGATTTCAGAAAAATCTGGAAGACCTGAGATAAAACTGAGGCAGAATGAAATAAACAGCATCAGAAGAACATTGTACATAACAGCAATATTGAACAATGATCAATTGTAAATGAGTTGACAATTGTCAGTGGATTGAGAGCCAGACCTAGAAATGGGAGGTCCTAGGATCAAATCTGGCCTCAGACACTTTCCAGCTGTGAGACCCTGGGCAAGTCACTTGACCCCCATTGCCTACCCTTACTATTCTTCTGCTTTAGAGCCAATACACAGTATTGACTCCAAGATGGAAGGTTAAGGGTTTAAAAAAATAAAAAGAGAGGACACAAAAGACATGTTTGTCTTTTGTGTTTTAAGCATTTATTTTCTAAGGAAAAAATGAATATCTGTCCTAGATCTCATCTACATTGCAGATTGAGTACCTTTCTACTCTCCTTTTTGGGATACCTTAAATTAAAAAAAAAAGTCTCAACTTTCAAGCTTCAGGGCTCTGAGACCTTGAGAAAAAGACCAGGACCCCTCTCTTTAGAGTCTAGGATCGTTTAGAACTGAACATGGTCAGTATGAGTAGGTCCAAAGCTGAGGACACACCTTTACTTGGAGAGAGCAAGTGTCCAAGTTCCAGAGGAGTATAGGAATTGTTCTAGAAATCTATAGAAAATAAAGATGAAATAATGAGGGGTGTGGGGGTAACTAGACCTTAAGGTCTTTCATAGTTCTGGATGGTCCCTAAACTACTGACCTCTTTAAACTGTGATACCCAGAAATGAACATAATATTTCAGAGATTTGGCAAGAAGAAAACACAGAGGGACCATCATATCTGGAAGCTATTCCTTTCAATACAGACAAAGACTGTTTCATTTGGGGTCTTCAGCCCACTAAAACCCCACCAGATATTTTCCAAACTTCTATCTAACCATTTCTCTTTGTCTTGTATCTATAAAGTAGAGTTTTGTACCGAAGTGTTAAGACTTAACAGTTATTCATTTGCTCTCGTTCAGTCATTTTTTAGTGGTGTCTGATTCTTCATGACTCCTTTTGGGGTTTTCTTTCCAGAGATACTGGAATGGTTTGCCATTTACTTCCTGTGCTCATTTTCCAGATGAAGAAACTGAGACAAATAGGCTTAAATGACTTGCCCAGGGTCATATAGCTAGTGTCTAAGGCCAGTTTTGAACTTGTTTTCCTGACTGGCGCTCTATTTACTATGCCACCAAGTTGCCCTTTTGAGTTGTTTTTCAGTCATTTTAGTCATGTCCGACCCTTTATGATCATATTAGGGAATTTCTTGGCAAAGATACTGGAGTACTTTATTTCCTTCTCCAGTTCAGTTTCCAGATGAGGAAACTAGTTAAATGACTTTCTCAGGATCAGTGTTTAGAGTCAAATTTTAACACAGCAATCTACTCACTGCCATCATATTAACTTTTATTATCGTATATTCAAGTGTATGCTGGCCACAGCTCTTATCAGCTACCAAGAGCCAATTGTTAAATATCACTTTGAGTATTTACACCTTGGAAATCAGTACATTCTACAAACCTCTTAGCTTATTATTTCATTGATTATTTAGTGATGGAGAAATAATGCTCGTTAAAGCATACCGTGCATACAACTTCTTTTTTTCCCCATTAGAGAGCTAGGTGGCGAACATTTACTAGTACACTTCTTTATCTAATCCATATCTCTCCATCTTCTTGAAAAGAATACCTTATCAAAAGTCCTGCTAGAATACAGGTATAAGATAAGTGAAAAGCTTTTAGTACAGTGTCTGGCACATCACAGGCACTGAATAAATGTGCTCTCTTCACGTCCCCTGTAAGACTATCTAAATTAACCCCTTCTCCCCATCTACCAGTTTAGGTAGTTTGTGACATCTACCTCAAGGTAAAAAAAAGAAAAAAAAAAGAAATGAGGTTAGATTGGGATGACTTATTCTTAACAAAGCCATTCTGCTCTTTGCAATCACAAATTTCCAATCAAGATATTTACCAACCATCAATCTCTTTTATGATCCTCTCTAAAATTTTCCTAAGAATTGAGGTCAATATTGCTGGCCTATAATTATCCATCATTAAAAAAATATCAGGACATTTTCTTTTTTAACAATCTTGGGGCACCCCTCTTTATTTCCACCTTTCAAATATTACAGTGGTTCAGCAATCATATCTGTCAGGTCTTCATCTAGTTGAAGTGACTTCTTCCTTATCCCCAGTATCTCTTCCCTATTATCGATTTTTGTCAAAACCTAAAAAAAAAAAAAGGCTCATACTTTTTGGCAGAGAAAACAAAAGCAAAATAAAAATTGGGCAGCTCTACCTTCTATTGTCAGTTTATTGTACATCTACTACAACCTATCCCTTATCTTTTTCCTTCATTAAAAATGATATAAAACATTTTTAAAATTCTCTCTCCCCCTTTCCCCTTCTTAGCTTCCCTTGCTAGCTTCAGCTCATTCTGAATTTTAGCACTTAACACTTTTTTAAGAACTGAGCCATGATTCATTCTCTTTTATTGGGCCTTACTTTCATCTCAACATTTCTCTATTATAACTGATTATTGAATTCTCTGTACATTCATCGATCTTTTTTCAATTCCAATTTTTACTTCTAGTTGGAATTATTTCACTTTCTTTCATCAGTTTCATTCATTCTTCCCTTCCTATCTGAAGGGCTGATTTCCCACATATTTTAGAGGCCCTATTATTCTTTTGAAACCTGCTTTCCAAAAATCTAGGATGCAAGACATGGATTTCCAATGCTCTATTATAGTCCTAGGAGGAGGAGGTCATGCCTCAGGTTTCCCATCATTTCTACCCCACAACAACAATTCCTCCCTTTTAGTGAGAATCAGATCCAGAGTAGAATTTTCCCTTGTTGATTTCTTCATGTTTAGAAGGATAAAATTATCATTAAGGCAAGTAAGAGAGTTATTAGCTATTCTGATTTTGGCAGAGAACTTCAGCAGATGTCTGGATAATTAAAATCCCCCATCATTACTATATCATGCTTTGGTGCCAGACTTGTGAACTGTTTCCTAAACTCATTTCCTTTTTCAATTAACCAACAAGAATTTATTAAGTATCTGCTCAGGGCTAGGCACTCACTAGGTGACAGGTGGTCTGTGGTATATTCCAGTGATAAAACTGCTTGTTTTTATCTCCATTAACCTTTACCCATATGCCTTCCACACTCCATTCCTCTCATTGTGGCTGAATTTTCTTACGTGAAATACCTTAATATACAATATAACCCCTGTTCCTTCCCTCTCACCCATCTCCAACTTTGACTCGTCCAAGTCTCAAAAATAGCTACAAAGTTAAATTTTTATACATTAACGAGGATCTGCAGTTCTTCTTGTCTTTTTGTTTTTACCTAAACGTTGAGCATTTGGTAGACATGCAGATATTTTGGGTCAATTAAAAATTTTAAAAGAAACTTTTCTACTGCCTTTTTTGAAGTTTTGTTTTCTATGAATTTCTGAGTGTTTCAACTTCTATTCTGTCATCATAGGTACTCTGGGGCATCTAACTTAGAGGCTTATAGAGACAGCCAATTTAAAGCACTGTTGATTAGAATAATACCTGGAAATATATTCCCATCAGCCTTTGTCAGTTAGGTCCACTTCATCTTTGGCCAGGAATCTGTCATCCCTCCCTATATTTTAAGCTCTGGTTCAGAAGCCCAAATCCTATCCTATTCTTAGGCACCACCTTCTTGGCCAACTGTTCACTCCTAATCTCTTCATGCAATCTACATTCCAGCCACACTGACCTACTTGATGTTTCTTCTCCATGTTTTCTCCTCCATCTTTATGCCTTTCTACATGCATCCTCTATATCCAGAAAGGTATCAATCTGAACCTCTGTTCTTGGAATCCCTGGCTCCCTTTAAGGGTCAGCTCAAATCCCTCTTCATCAACATGGCCTTTTTGCTGACCCATCCCAGTTGTTAGTGGGCAGATAGGAGTGGGAGCAGCTAAAGTGCTGGGTCTGGAGTCAGGAGGACCCGAGCTATAATCAGGATTTGCGCACATACTATCTCTGTGAGCCTAAGACCTTTTTGCCTCAGCTTTCCCCATATGTGAGATAGGGATAATAAAAACACCCACCTTCCAGGGTTGTCATGAGGAACGAATGCAATAATTTTAGTGCCCATCTCCCTAAGAATATTTTGTACCTTATATTTACTTACTACTTGTGTACATATTGTTTACTCCTACTGGAATATAAGCTCCTTGAGGGCAGGGATTGCCATTTGTTATCTCTTATAACAAGAATAATTTGTTGAATGGAATTTAAAGTAAGAGAGAAAAGTTCCCTGACAAATTAACTGACAATTAAATTTCCTATCAGAAGTGGAGAAGCAGAATAAAATGACTGGATTCCCCATTCATGAGAGTCTTCAAACAAAGAACCTTTATATGGCTCATTTTTATATTTGTGCCAGGCACTGCACTAGTACGGCATTTTACAAATGTTCTCATTTATTCCTCATAAGATCCCTGCAAGGAAAGTGATGTTATGATCCTCATGTTACATTGAAAAAAATGGAGGGAAAGAGAAGTAAGGTGACTTTCCCAGGTTCACACAGCTAGAAAGTATCTGAGGCTATATTTGAACCTAGGACCTCCTGACGCTTGTCCTGGTGCTCTACCCACTGGGCTACTTCACTGTCCCTCTGCCACTTTAAATTGAAGACATACAGTCTCACAAGTGTCATATTTTCTTCTTCACCCACCATCCTTAAAGGACACATCAGATCAAAGGCATGCATCTCAATTGATATCAGGGAATAAATAACCTGTGAAGTTATCACCACTTGATGGAAAACAGGTTATGAAAGTTTCATTTATACCTTAGAGTAGACAACACCTAGCATTTTACAGAGTACTTTTGTACATTATTTCAAGTTACGTCCTCTAGCTTCCAGATCCAAATTTTATCAATTACTTTATTCAGCACCTGGGGGATAAAGGCTCAAAAAAGGGTCCCTAACCCTTTCTTCCCTCCTTCTCCAATTCTCTATTTTCCTAGGAAAAAAATATTTCTCAAAGTCTGAATTGGAAACCATCTTGTATAAGTGTATTGCACATATTGGTAAGCATACTGTAGTTACAGCTAGTCAATCTTGCACTTCTGTCTTATTCTGCTTTCAAATATTATACTTTCTGACATGTTTTTGTTTTTACGTATATCTAAAAATGGAAATGATTACTTCTAATTAATAACATACATGTAAGGAATCAATCCCTATCCATGTGGACAAAGAAACAGTACTATACCCAAACTAAAGATGAACAGCTGAAAACAATTTTTCCCCCTCTTTCTTGCACACGTTTAGGAGGATAGAAATCTATACATGTTTACTTTCTACTGCACAGGACCTGTAATATTACTACATAACACAAGGCATTATCTCAATGATAACAGTAATTTATTATTTCATTTTTATCCTTTTCTTGAAATTTTGTTTCTCAGGCTGAAGGTGGTCAATATTGTCATATCTAGTTACAATAACACTTTGCACAGTATCTGAATGGGGTGGTCATTTGGTGGAAAAACAGAAAAGTTTATGGATATTTGTCCTTTCCTCATTTGAAGGCAAGATCCTTATGATCGAAGTCTATGCTGGATCTATTTTTGTATCTCCATTACTTAAATATGCCTTTTCATGTTGTAGACATTTAACACACATTCAAAGAATTAAATAAAACATATAAAACTTACCATCTTTATCCCTGATAGGTCTTCTCTACATGCCTATAAATATTAGCTAGCTAGCTATCTTTCTACTTTCAAATCATTCACCTCTTATTCTCTCCTTTCTCCGAACATAAATTAGTCTGGGCATCCTGTACACTCTTTGTAAAGGCATACTTTTGAAATGTTATCAACTCCTCTGAATGTGAATGGTGAAGTCCATGAAGTCCAAAGAATAATGTTTTTAAATGCATAAAAAGAAATACAAACGATTATAATGGAACCCCAAAGTTAGTAAAAATAAAAATGTCATTTTCCTCCAACCAAAATTGAGGCCCCCTAACCCCCTGCAAAAATCTATCCAAAGAACCTTTGCTTTAAAACTAATTAGGTTGATCTGAAGACTACTCTTTGTTTGGAGAGAGATTAAAATAGTAAGAGAACTGAACTATACAATCACATAACTTTAACATTCTATGACTCTTTGACCCATTATTTGATTGAACAATATGCAACAGAAATGTTATTTTCTTTGGCAAGTTTTAAATCTCAACTTACATCCCACCTGTTGGCTTGGTTTTGGATTCTCAAAATGTCACTGCCTTCTGGCATGTGTCTGTTTCAGTATTCTTTCTCTCCTCCAATTAAACATGACTACCTTTAGAACTTATTAACAGTCTTACAATCCATCACTCTGCCATCTCCTCATTTTCCTCTATTATCTTTTAGCCCTTCCAACAACATTTTTTTCTTGGTCAGATGGAATGTATCATATATATGGCAATTTTAGTTAAAATAATGATATTCCATAAATGTTGGAGGGGATGTGGCAAAATTGGGATATTAATTAATGCACTGCTGGTTGAGTTATGAACTGATCCAACCATTCTGGAAGGCAATTTGGAATTATGCCCAAATTGCTTTAAAAGACTGCCTGTCCTTTGATCCAGTAATACCACTGCTGGGTTTATACCCCAAAGAGATAAGGAAAAATACTTTTTCAAAAGTATTTATTGCTGCGTTTTTTATAGTGGCAAAAAATTGGAAAATGAGAGGGTATCCTTCAATTGGGGAATGGCTGAAGAAACTGTGGTATATGATGGTGATGGAATACTATTGTGCTACAAGATATGATGAACAGGATGATTTCAGAAAGAGCTGGGAAGACCTACATGAACTGATGCAGAATGAAATAAGCAGAACCAGGAGAACATTATTCACAGTCACAACAATATTATGGAATGATCAAATGTGAAAGATTTAGCTAATATCAGCAATAATATGATCCAGGACAATTCTGAATGATTTACAACAAAGAATACAATCCATCTTTAGATAAAGAACTGTTGGGAATCAGAATGCAGATCAAAGCATACAACTTTTCACTTTAGTTTATTTGTGTTTTTATTTTAGAGTTTTGGTTTTATGCAAATATTCTCTTGCAACAACAAACAATATGGAAATGTTTTGCATGATAATACATGTATGATCCAGATCAAACTGCTTGCCATCTCCAGAAGGGGGGGAGGGAAGGGAGGAAGACAATTTAGATCTTATGAGGGAGACAATTTAGATCTTATAACTTCAGAAAACATATGTGGAAAATTGTTGTTACATGTAATTGGGAAAATAAAATATCTTTAAAAATAAAATGATACCATTAATAAAGAATCCCTGCTAGCCCAATCAACCAGTCTTTAATTTCCAACCATAAACTATTCATTCCAAAGAAAGTTACCAATGGTTTTTCATTTGATGGTTTATTTCTAAGTGGAAGATGCCAATACTATGTTTCCTTAAAAGTTATCAATCTCTTCAAAAGAGATTCCAGGTTATTTCCTGGAAGGTTCTGGCAAGGTGTCTATTTGCATGCTGCTGCCTTTGCTACTTGAGGGAAGAAAGTTGCTGAGTTGTGCCAGGAAGCAGCTTACATACCCCTCTCTTGTTATGAATAGTATTTATGTCAGGCTCTTATCACTTCTGTTCTATCCAGTCATATCCAGTGTAGAACATTGGTTTTTTTATGACAGTAATATGTAGTGGTTTTATATTTGTGTGCAATATCCCCTCTTCTGCTGAAGATATTTGATGTAAAAGAAACAAATTCTGTTCCACAATATAATACAAATGTGGTAAAAAGGGGGAAAAAAAGGGAAAGCTATTCTAGATTGATACACAAAACAATTAAGAACTACTGGACTAGATGATAACCTAAGTTCTTTTCTAACTCTACAATCATTGGACCTGGCATGATTCTGATGACATTAATGCTTGCTATGAGAAACTCATATTTATCAAGATGGTTTAGAGCTAAGCTATAGACTTATGAAGGACACAAGAATGAACCTTTGCTCATTTTTGAGCCAAGCTATTTTCCATAATTTTTAAGGTTATTCTTTGGGTGTTGGCCTCTCTATTGTAATTATTGCTGAATACTTTTTTTTAAACAATGAAAGATATAACTTTTATTGGCAATAAAAGTTTAAAAACAAGTTGTTAAGTAAAATAAAAAATTCCTAGCCCAAAGGGCAAGGAAATGGTCCCACCCTACTAGATACAATTTGAAAGTTGTTTTTTTTAAAAGTCTTGTCTTCTTTTTTGCCTCCAAGAAAATCCTTAGTATAACAAGGTGGCCATAGAATCTAGGGAATCTCCGTGAATCCCTTCCTAGTATTTAGAACTGGAAGCTTTTCTGTTTTTTCTATTTATACAAAGAAAAAGTAGCAAAGCTGTACTCCCCATAACCTCTGGGAAAACATGTGAAATGGGGCATAAAACTCTAATGAATAGCAGTCTGTAAGTCCATTTGATGGTACAACTACTCTGGTAACCAGTGCAGGAGCTGGCTCAGCAGGGCAGGGAACTATCTTCTAATCCTTACTGAGTCTAAAAGACTGAACTTTCAAGTTGCTGACTGGCCATAACCCAGGTAATTAAAAGCAAGTTTGGGGACTTTGGTGAGGCATGGCATTAAAGAGAAAGGAGATTTAAAAAAATCCCTGTATACAATCCTACTGAATCACCAGCAGGAATCTGCCTTAATGATTGGGACATAAAGAAAGTTTTGGCTTTGATTTCTGGAAAGAAAACACTGGGGTGTTTAAGTTTCTACCATTCCATCTGAGGTAAGTGCTGATTTGGGTTCAATACACTGTGGAAAAACTGCCAAAAAAATGTGATGTTAAATATAAGTTATCTTTGCTTCATACAAACACAGCCATTGTACCCCCTTCCTTATTTCACATCAGAGTCAATTAGACACACGATACTGCAGGGGAAAAAAAAAGGTTTATTCTGTTGTAATCTTAAAAAAAGTAGATTTTCTTTATTAAAAAAATTGTATAAAAGTCTAATTTATACACTTTCCCTATTATTGTGGCATAAGATATTTAAAGACATTTTCACAAGGTAAAAACACATATAGTTATTTGTAAAGCTCAATAGGGCAAATTTTTGAAGGAAACTCGTCTTTTGAGGAGTATGGGAAAATTTGCTACTAAAGCAAGACATCATATGACTGGTTGATAGACCTGGAAGTAAGGGGCCTCTAACAACTTCTAGACTCTTAGAACAAATATCTGATTTCCTCTTTTTGAGGTTCAGCTTTCCATTTCTGCTCTGGGGCTCAAGATATCCCACAGCATATTCAAAGCACCAAAAGTCTATTCAATAGTCCCAGGGCAAGTTCTGTTGGCTTGTCCTTCCCTAGGCAAGAGAGGGAAACTGCTCTTTTTGCATTAAATCACTCCTTTCTCTCTTCCCACAGAAATGTGCTACTACCTGATTGGAATCCTTATGAATTTAGAAGAAATTCTTTCCCTTTCCATATAGTTATTTTAAATAAGCTACTAAGTCCTTTTTATTTGAGAGTTAGACAGTAATATTTCAAAGAAACATCTTAAGAGATATTTTACTTTTTTTGGTAAAACAGCTACCTAATGAGTGAACAAATTCTATCTATCTATCTATCTATCTATCTATCTATCTATCTATCTATCTATCTATCTATATTATGTATATATGTTATCTGGAGTTCACTTAAGTCTCGTTCTATGTATCTGAGTAACCCATTAAAAATATTATGAAAAATTCAGAACAAAATTTTATAGAAAACAAACAATTCAGGAATGATTGGCTGAAAGGTCATGAAGGAAGAATACCAAATACATCTGCCTACTGGCTGGCCCCACTAGATAGAAACCATGTGCTTTCTGGAAATTCCAAACTATATCTATTCAGTCCCATATGTTGAAGGAACCAGTACTTTTCAGCAGGTTTTACCAGATGCTTGAATGTCTGCATAGGGATTGTCATGGCAGATGGCACGCAATACTCTGGAGTGGGCATGTTGTGTGGAGTAAGCCGGGGCTCTCACAATGAGGTCCTGTGTGTAAGCTTATATGTACACTTGTGTGTGGAGTTTCTTTTTCTATATGTTCAGTTGAAACAAGCCTATGGAAGAGATAAGCAAAAAAGAAATAAAAGTCTGTCAGATGATTGTTTTAGCAGTCATATAATCCTTCCTTTGATGTCCAGGGTCAATGAAATTCTAGTACCACCAGGGTTTAGGAGTAGATATATTAAAAGAATCTCTGTGATCTTTCCTGCAAAGGAAACAGCAATAAAATTTATTACTCAGTCCTAAGGAAGGAATTCTTGTAAAGGGTCTCAATAAAGAGGTATCTTTGTACCTCACCATTTGGATTGTGGGAGGGAGGAGAGTCATTGGAGGGTGCAGGAGAGGAAAGGTGTCTAGAGCTCAGGACTCTGAAGTCTAGGGCATGTGCCATCTCACTGCTTTGTATCCAAAATACATGATGAGAGTCTGACCATCACATGGAGTGCTGGAGGATGAAAAGAAATTACAGCCAAAGTTTCCTTTGGTAGAAACACAATAGAAACACACCTGCATTCATTCTTCATGACTTTTGAGGGAGGTAAGCAACAGGAGACAAAGAAACCCAACCTATATTAAAAGAAAATGACCTTAAATGAACCCAGCCAATGTGTTGGGGGCTTACACTCTTTTCACAGCCATACAATATAGCTTTGTGATCCTGCAAACAACATACACAAAATTATCTCACAGAAGCGGTTAGTACTTTTCCCCCTTCTTCTGTGAACCACTGGCACTTTCCATCAAAGTTGGTGCAGGGGGTGCTTGGGGACATCTTTCCCCTGGGCAGGTTCTCCTCCACTCGGCATCTGGGCCCTTTACAAAAGGCTCGGGCTCCTCCTTTTTGCTCTCGGGCTCGACTCCTGTTCCTGCTGAACTGAGCCAGTGTGTAAAATCAGAACTGTTATCAGCTCAGTAGGCACCGGAGGGCGGGTCCAATCGACAGCTCAGAACCTCAGAACCAGCGGCTGCTCCTGCAACCAGGAAGCTCCGCCCCGGAAGCTCCAGGTAAGGGGCCCATCCCAGGGCCAGGTAATAGAGGCTACAAACACAAAGGACATTCTGCCAAAGCATCAGACCGGAAGATGAGCAATGGTGCCAGTAGAGCCCCCGCGCCCATACGTACCCTCCCAATCGCGCTCCATGGCTTTCTAAGGGTTCTGGAGTTTCCATCTTGATGCTTCTTCTTGCCCGCTTCTGGCCAACATTAAGCGAGGCTTTCTAAGATCTAAGCTGAGCCCCTGACCAAGCCAAGCACGCTCTCCCATGGGCAGCTTCTGGGCTCCTCTTTCTGTCCTTCGGGCATGCGCAGGGACTTCACACCTGGCAAGTGTCTTAGAGCAGGGCCGGTTCTGATCGCCGCGGCGCCCACGGATGTTCCCATCTCACCTTCTCTTCAGGTGCAGAACTTAGCCACTGTGAACAAAGAGGAAATCAATGACTGTTCACCAATCAGCTAAGCTCTGCACCTTGTCAGAGAGGTCGTCCTCTGAGCATTAGCAAAGGGCCGGAGAGGAGTTTCCACGGTGGCTTCTTTGGTTTCCGAGTCAGTCCTACCGCCTGGATGTGTTCTCGGCACCTCTAGAGAGACTATCTATGGATTCTGGAGGAGCAGCCAAGGTCATGGTTGCGTGGTAATCCCTGGCAATGTGATTTTTATCTTAAGTCACAAATCAGCATGCCAGGAACCCAAGCAGCCAGAGCACTCAAGAATACCGTTGTGTCCTCAGGAGTTCAGACTTGCACAACAGAGGGTTCACCCTACGGCCGTCTCCCGTCTTACATGGTTGTTAATTTACCAAATGGGCGAATGGTTTGAATTTGTTTTGTTTGTTTTGCTGGTGGTTAGTCCATTTTCTATGAAGATCTTGAAATTAAATTTTTTTTTTTTAAAGAAGTCAGTTACAAATACATCATCGTGACTGTGGAACAGAAAAAAAAAAGTCCTGACAGTCATCACAACCAGATAAATGGCTGGTCTTTAGCCCTTGAAATTCGGTTAGTTTCTCAGATAAATATTTCCAAGGCAGTTGAGTAGTCCATTTGGTACTCTGCTAGGTTGGGAAGAAATTTTCTTTATTATTGGAAACTGAGACAGGTCAAACAGAGAAGAAAACCCTTTCACATGAATCCATCCTCTACCAAGTCCCTAATATTATCAGTAATCAACCCATGTCATTCAGGGGAAAAAATGAGCACAAAGGGCCCCAGGTTATACCCTGTATCAGGCTAGTCAAGAGGCAGGGAAAGTAGGAGAGTGAGAATAAAACAAAGATTGTATAAAGAAGGAAAGAGCAAAGGAATGCTCCCAGGTCAGTCCTTGGAACCAAACCCTGAGAATCATGGCTCCTTGACATTGGAAGTATTCTGTAAGATTCTTGTCTACAAAAGCATGGCTAAGAGATAAAGCAATGGACTGGGCTCCATGTTTCTGCTTTGGTGTAACTTAAAGAACATGAAGAAATATTAATTCTCTGTATAATTAAAAAATTGGCAATGTGATTTATACTAATGACTCTAAAGTATAAACAAGGGGCTTGTGCAATTGAGACTTTTTCAACTGCTCTCTATTAAAATATACATTTGGCTCACTGAGCTGGTAAGTACATTTTGTTTTGATCTTTTAAGATACTGTCCCTAATGCACCAAGCAAAGCATCATAATTATCAGCCTATTATCAATGAGCTCCTGTCTCCATGCTAAAAGAACAGTCATTCATAATTAACTTAAATTCTTGGTATTATAAGCTCTTTGATCTAAATATTATGTTTTAAAGCAATCCATAGAAAGCCAATGGACCTGAGTACGCCTAAAAGGGAAAGTAAATTCAAAGGTTTAGGGTTCTTTCTTAAAAACAAGCCACAATAGAAATTTGCTAAAGTGAGAAGCCTGAATTCTGATCTCACAAATTGAAGCTGAAAAAAAAAAGAAAGAAAAATACCACCAAAAAAATATCCCCCCCAACAAGAAGAGCAGACAGGCAAGATGTGTTATATCATTAAGCAAAAATGTGAAATATGTTGGGCTAGAAAGGCCTCTCATTCCAAACCTAATCAGTTATGTGCTGAGCATGCTGGTGCAAAGATACTCTCTCACAACTTAAGAAGAGAAAACATTTTCCTGTAAAAATCCCAAGATTCCGGTGTGTGGGGAAGTAATATGCATTTCCGTGAGAAAAAAAATCTTACTATGTGGTAGGATTTCTTGCATTTAGATTCTAGTAGTCTCTCTTTAAAATGACCCCTCTATTGCTTTTCTCTGGTTTAGGTCTAAATATAGCTAGAAGTAAACTTGATTGAAGCTTTAAATATAAAGGCATTTCATTGGAAGGCATGATTCTTAGCTTTCCCAAATTACTGAAGACTCAAAAAAGATGTTGCTAAAAATTGCTTGAAGATATCCTTTGCTTTCTCTACCTCCTGTCCATTCTACCAATTTCACAAGAAGGCAAAACACAAATGTTAGTGGTTCAGGGGACAGGCCTCACCCATCTCTTGGCTCACTACATACTTATTTGGTTCCAAGAAGCTGGGTGGCTATTTTATTTTCGCATCAAACAAAGGAGAGAAGGAGGGAAAAATAATCACCTCTTTAAAATAACATCTCTGCCACCACCTTGGCTGAAGATATATCCATGTGTTCCTTGGTCATCTCAAAGCACTTGTGAGCAAGCTGTTGTTGTTTTGCATTCTCACTCACCATCAACTCTCCATAGAGATATACACCCATAGCCTGTGAAGGAAAACACACATAGCATAATAATAGCTTAAACCCTGAGGATATTATGATATACGTATACATACACATATGTTTTGTATGTGTACAAGAGAGAATTTTTAAGAGGCCCAAGCTTATACAAGTTCCCTAAATGCAAAAACTGCACCAGTTCTAGAGATGAACAGATTCATTTGTGCATCTTAATATTACTATTAGAACCCACTGTTTTTAGTGTTTTTCTCCCTCTTTCTTGTCACCAAGAAGTGTGTGTGTGGGGGAATGAAATAATTAATCTATGATTTTTTTCAGTCATTGGAACTTGGGGATTTAATCAACTGTTGGGTTCTTATTTCTAGAGGGATATCTTTTTTTTTGGTTAAGAGATAGGACCTTAGAGATTATCATAGTCTGATTCACTCACCTTACAGATAAGAAAAATGTGCACCAGAGAACTGAAGTCACTTGCCCCAGGTCACATAAATGCTAGTGAGAACATAACATAGACTACTTCCAAATAGAAGATATCAAAGTTCTTGCTTTTATTGGCTTGGATGAACACCTCAGTTGACAGAAACATACATGCGCATACCAGTGTAATTTAGGTTTCCTTTTTTGTAAAGACTCTCTGTTGGTCTTAATGACTCCTGGTGGAGACCCAAAATTTCAGATGCATTTCAGCCAGTTCACACACAAGTTATTCTTCCAAGCTATAACAAACTAGAGAAATGACAAATTTCCCATCCAACGCACAGTGATGCTAACATGACATCATGTGGCAGCCAGTGCCAGGAAGAATAATCAAGATGCAATTAGGAAAGATGCATTTTGGTTCCTTACAGCTTGATAGCCTTCCATATAAGTGTCCAAAACAAGGCTGCAAACACTGGCTTTTCTGTTTCAACAAACATGCTGAAAACAGTCACATTTGCATTTTTCCCAGACTTTTAAAATAGCCAAGTCAATTATGATCTGGACAAGCTAAGAACCACTTTAATTTCACATGCAATCTTAGTCCAAAGCTCATTTATGCCACAGATTGCACCCTGCTGGAGCAAATTAAAAGGATCTAAAAAGATAGTAGGATAAAACCTTAGTAGTTAGAGTTTCCAAAAATTCTTTTCCTTAAAAAAAAAAAAGCTGAAAACTGTTCATCTTTATTTGGGAAAAAATTTATTATTCTAAATATATAACAGTTAAACTTAAATTTTTTTAGTATAGAGCTTAAGGAAAGAGTTGCTTTTGAATCTTATTCTTCTTGTTTTCCTACTGTACTCCCAACTATTTCTTTCTTACTCCAGTGGGGCACATGTGACATTTCATAATGGCTAGAAATTGTATGGTACTCTTTGTGGGGATAATTGGCCTTTGTTTATTGCTTGTCCCCAAACACTAGGAATGCTATCAAAAGTCCTTTTGTTTTATTCTTCATTTTTAAAATGGATACATTCTGTCTAACTCTTTAATGCTTGCCATCTCATTCAAAAGCTGCATTCCAAGGGAGCCCTGATGCACATAGAGAAGCAAAGTTTACATCACTGAAAACAACCATGTTAATTGCAGCAAAACCAGAAATGGTCAGCTGTTAGTACCAGATTGGATGGATGGCAGAGAAACCACTTCAAAAGGCATATACCATAAAAGTCATAGCAAGGAAGGGAGTAAGTGGTGGTAATGAGCTATTTGAAACACAAAGAGGGATATGAACGTGTTTATCTAAAGATGAAAGAGAACTATAACCTTTTAAAGACTGGGGACACATACATGTCTGTAAGTACATTCCCAGATCCATGTGTGTATTTTCTGAGACTCTTGGAGAGTGACAACAGACCTAATGGTAAAAGGTTGTTCTGTAGACAGGAAGGAATGATAACCACAAAGTTTCTGTTCTGGTGTCTTGTATATGAAGGGCATTAAATAACATTGTTAAGTATAATAGTATTAACATCCCAGACAGCACACTTCAAATACTCCTAAAAGTAGACTGAATTGACTGAGATTTGCTTATTAGTAATAATGAAGATCAAATAGGAAAAAATTCAATGACCATCATGGTCGTATAACTTAATAAGCACAGTGGACAAAGTGACAAATAAAAATTTGTTCAAAAATTCAACAGCAATATAAAATATTATAAGGAGTGTGCTTCATCTTGGGGAGCTTTTGAAAGTCTTATGGATGACACAAAAGAGATATTAAAGGAGACACCTGCAAACCTAAAATAACAGTTCCTGATCCCTATCAAATGTAACTTGCCTGATCCTCCTGAAGAAATCTCTCAACGTCTTCATATGCTTTGGTGTATTTGTGTTTAATGACAAGTTCACACCAACGATGTCGAACCTAAACAGGGCAAAATGGAGAAACTCTTAGGAAGCAATGCACTTTTTGGTCAAGCAAGATAGTGTTTTTAGTATTCATATTTTTCAAAAGAACTAGAATGAGATTTGTCACCCAATGAGAAATGAATCACATTCCTATTTTACCAAAAAAAATATGGAAAGAAGGAAAGTCAGTTAGCAAATAACATTTTCAGTCTGCTGTTTTATTACTTTAAAATATTACTGCAAAACAAAGTCAAAGAGTAAAGTGATAATTCCTCAACCAAACTGACTACCTTGCTTATTTAAACACTCATGTCACTGATGCAAATTTGCTTTTATTCAAACCTGAAACTGATTTTTTATTATTCTGTATCACAATTTAATCTGGTTCCACACTACTGACTTTAAGAATAAACAATGTCACAAAGAGGAAGTTATGCCATACATATTCCCAAGCAAAGGCACTTTACAATACTATAATTTCCCATTGTTTTGTTTCTAAAGAGAAAGCAAATAAAAACAGAAATATTAAGAGTAAAACAGCTCTCTTTAAAAAGAATACAGTTGTAATGTACTTAAAGGAGCTAAAATTTGCATTTTAAAAGTTTCCCCCTCCCCAAAAAGATAGTCTTCAGTTTTGCAAGGTTAGGTTTGCCAAAAGAAAAACCTAAAATCTAACTGACAATACAGAAAAGCTTATTTGCTGCAGAGCCTACTTTCTAAGGATAAAATGTGAAAGTAGTTTTGAGCAGTCAAATATAAAAAGTTTGTTCCTTATCATCTGATAGGATTGCTGGTTAAACAGCTAAGCTGAACTGTGCAGGACCTAACTAGTGATTCTTTATACTTACATGTTTTAAACTACTTGAATTTAAAAAGAAAAAAAATCTAGTGCTGTTGCTTTAAGTGTCATTTCCCAGTGTATCAAAGCTTCCTCAATTATAGTCAATGAGCAGTCTAACGTTTTATATTCCATTATTGGTTCAACATCAGTCCTAAAGGGAAGTAGTTAAGTGCATTAAAAAACCTACTTACATTACAGCTTGCTTTTATAGCCTTTGAGAGTGGGAGGCACTTTATAATAATCAGCTTTTTGTGGCAACAGTAAAATGTAAGCAGTTTCGATATTTTCTGGCAGTGCAACTCCAAATTATATTATTATCTACTATCTTAGCAAGATCTCTTCTTGAAGACAAATTTATACACAATTAAGAAGGAAGGCAAGACTATTTTTCAGAGTTTTCATTTTCCTCTGGATGTCCTAGCACAGTCCATTTCTTAAACAAGGATGGTATAACATGGGAATTCTGTTGTTCTGCACCCTCTAATAAAGGAGACAAATACTTTGAATTTTAAGGAAAGGGATACTATCCTCAGTATTTTTACAGTGATGGAGAGATTTCAGAAGGTCATGTGAATAAAGAGACAGTCTCATTATAATCACTTAACAAGAGAAGAATGGTTTGGAGAAGCGAGGAATGTGAGTGAGATCTTTATGTCTTTAACAAATGGTCCCCTTCAATAGAACTAATGGAAAACAGCTCTGGCATACAAAGAGAACAAAGACCCATCTCCTAAAATAGTCTGAGTGCAACTTCCCAATGAGCAGCCTGGACAAAAAGGTACAGCAGTTAGGTCTAATTCAAGGGTAGTGTGAATGTTCATCTATTCCTCTCAACACACATACCTTTCATCTCTTATTCAAAAATCAAGTACTATCAGTGGGGAAAAACCCCTCTTCTCACTGATTGTCAACATATCTAAATGTACATATATAGCAGACACAGATCAACTAAACAGAAAAAGATTAATTTATGTCCTTTGATGGACTGACTTGTTATTTTGGCCTATAGCTATTTGAAAAAGAGAAGAAAAGGATGTGAGTCTCTACTTGGCTTAAACTTGAAAAGAATGAAGACTTTTTGCTTGCTCTCAGTGAATTTTTCTTATTGTCATGAAGATCTTGACCCTTCCTCCTCTGGAGTGGCAAGATTCTAAGTACGAGAAAGTATCAAAGGGTGCCAGCCTTGGTGGTACAGATGCAGCATGTATCTATCCCACCGTTAAGATCTTGTTCAATGCCTTTTCACTTAGAGAAAGCTCTAGAATGATACAGAAAAGCTTTCAGAAGTTTTCTGTAGCAAATTTGAAATCATTTCCACTTCTCAGACTACAAAAATGATTTTTATTGTGCTTAATAAGAAGTTGAATTTATTTTTAGGAATTCTATGTAGCATCTGGAAAAACTATACCCTCCTCCATCTTAGGTCAGAACTAAGGAACAGGAAAGCTAAAAGGAACAACAGAAAAGTTAAAAACAAGATCCCTTCACAGAGCTAAAAGTGTTAACTCTAGACAGGATGTTTAAAAATAAGTACAAGGATGAGATATGGACAACCGAGTGCCTACTAGATGTTTCCTGTTTAGATACTTGGTATTTTACTTTCACATATATCTGAGGTGAAATCTTGGGAAAAATTCAACAAAAATCTGGATGGGTCATTGCCCACCCACCTGAAATTTGCATTATACATCAGATGATGATATACAAAATGATCAAGAATGAAATACTTGGCAAACCATGGCTATCTCCCCCAGTTTCATTGATAAAATTAGAGATATTTTCAACTCGAAAAACAAACAACTTCATATCTTAAAGAAGATTAGTGTATGTGGAAAGGGAACAAACATTTATTAAGTGCCTACTATGTGCCAAACATTTTATAAATATTTCCTCATTTGAGGTGATGCTTGAACAAATGGAGAGGAAAAACAAAACCTGAACAACATCATGGTGGCAGTAGCTGAAGCAGCAACTATGAATTAAATGATAGAGTATAACACAGTGTCTGTTCTTGAATTCCTCCTCCATCTACTTGTATTTTCCCATTTCTGGGAGGGCTCACCTGTTTCCCTGGTAACTAATTCAGAAATAACTAATTCACAAAATCCCCCCCTTTCTCAAGTTACAAAGTCAATAAAAAGTTAAATATTGAGCTGTCACATAAGGGAGGATACCTATATATTAATTTACCCCAAATGTATCCTTTTTCTGTGTCTATTCTTATTTTCCAGGATGAATATAGGCTCTCCTTTAGGACAGGAAGTCTATCTTCTCTTCCTTTAACATCTCATAACACATAAGAGAATGTTTTTCACAGAGTGGTTATTAAACTAAATGATGCCCACTGTTCCTCTTATGGATTTTTCAATTCTAAAGAGCTGGTGACCCACAAAAGCAGGTAAAGTACACAGAAATTCCTTTATCTGAAGATGGCACTGCTTTCCTCCCCAAAATGGTCTTTAGTAATGTTGCTTTACCCCCTCATCTGTGAGGAGGGAGGTACCATAAAAGTCAAACCTAACCACAGAGAGTAATTAACGGCGACAGCCTCATTCTTTGCTGTTGGAAAAGTAGCTTACTGCATCATGGTCTTCAGTTCTACCCATAATATTCAGTGACTCCCCTAATAGAGCACAGGCACATAGGACACTCCTCCCAAACCCCAGTTATTTACATATCCTGCCAGTGACAGAAAAGCACATGATAAGGAGGGGAAGATAACGGATTTTTTTTTAACCCTTAACTTCTGTGTATTGGCTCCTAGGTGGAAGAGTGGTAAGGGTGGGCAATGGGGGTCAAGTGACTTGCCCAGGATCACACAGCTGGGAAGTGTCTGAGGCCGGATTTGAACCTAGGACCTCCCATCTCTAGGCCTGACTCTCAATACACTGAGCTACCCAGCTGCCCCAAGATAACTGATTTTTAAAAGTGAGAATGCAAGTTTTTATTTGTCCTTTAATTTATACCTATCCACCATCAACTATGTGGAAGCACAATGGAAAACCAGGACCTATTTTGTAGAACTAGCAGCTAACTTAGATGTATACAATAAATGCTACCCAGCTGGAGGGGAAAAGACATCTTCCTTTCTTTAAGACATCATCCTTACCCCCTCACAATACAATTTTCCCTTTCTAACACAACTACATTAGAAATTTGTTGATTATGAAATCTGGTAAACATGTTAGGCATTAAAAAAAAGAACCTACCAACAGAATTTTTGAGGTTATCCACTAAATTTATACCTGAAATGAACATTTAATAAGACAACAGGCATAAAAATGAGAGGAAAGAAAGGGAGATTTTAGGAGAAGAGAAAAAATAGAACAATGGAGGGAGAATGAGAAAAATGAGAAGAAATAAGGGCAAAGAAAAGAAAAAAAAAGTTGTACATATAGTTAAGAATTAGTGAAGTCTCTTAAGTGCCCAGATTCCTCACTCTAACTGACCCTTCCCATCAAATAATAGGCTAAAAATAGCAATAACAATGATACCTCATGTTTAAAGAGTTTTCTACTTTGCCCATTCATATCTACTTTCTCCTTCCATTTGTACATTGCTAAGAAGTGGTTGCAGGTATTATTAGTGTTAGAGAAAAGGAAGCCAAGCATCTGAGAGGTTTAGTTGACTTACTAACTTTCTGTAGCTAATTTGTAGGAGAAAAGAAAGAGCTACTATAGCCTCTCTTGATGCTCAGTATAGTATGTTTACTTCTATCATATAGTAATTGCCTTACATTTAGAGTAATATTGCCCACGATTAAGATATCATTTGAAATCAGCCTACTTCTGGCAATACTCAAAACACACTTTGTTCTTTAGGAATATTACAGGGGAACTTGAGGGAAGTGGTCAATATGGAAAACATATTTTGTAGAAAAGATTTCAACACTTTTAAGTGATCACTGAAGTTACCAAATCATTCTGATCCTATAAAAAAACAACATTTTGGACTTATTACTTAAATTTTAAAAATCATGGCCTCTTATTTTCTTCTGCATTTATTATAACTTAGTAGCACTAGTTTGTTTCTAAGTCAAATCTTGGAATAAAACACTAAGTTCAGTCTTGAATGATGGGTGGGATTGAACCTCTGTGTACTTACTGTTCAGTCCAAGAAAAATAAATTTGCTTTTCAAAGCTTTCTATTCATAAATTATGGGAATCTGTAGTGTAGTCATTAGTACACAGGTGGTATTTTTAATATATAAATTCTATTTCCATGGATGGAAATTTATTTGAATAAGATTTTCCAGGTTGCTGAATCATTTAAGAACAAAGCATTAGTGATAATGAGGGCACAAATGCTCTGATGGAATATTGGCTTAGCATTGTGACCTATTCTTACTGTTCCAAATCCCATTAAAAGTAAATGGAACAACAAACAAGACACAATGGGGAAACGGAATCACCATTCAACAAAAACTGGGAAAACTAGATGGCTATTTTTTTAAAGTAAGTTTTACTCTACACTTCATACATGCAAACAGTTAACTAAATGGATTAGCAAACAAAATTTTTAATTATTAAGAAAGTGTAAGAAAATGAATTTTTTTCAACTATGGAAAGAAAAAACTACAAAAAAATTAATAGAACAAATGAACCAAAAACAACAAATCTGGAAACAATAAGAGTGACAACTGGAACCAGGAAGAATTAGTCCAAATCCTATCTCCAGATACACTTACTAAATATATGACTATGAGAAAGGTATTTAACTTCTTTCAGCCTCAGTTTACTCATATGTAAAAAGATAATAGCATATATCAAGAGTTGTTCTGAAAATCAAATAAGAGAAATATATGTATAATACTTTACAAACCTTAAAGTGCTCTATTAACAGTAGTAGCAGCAGCATATAAAGATAAAATGATTCTGTACAACAAAAAATAACTCTAAAATTAAAGGAAACAGACTGAGAAAAACTATTTGAAGGATTAGATAACATCTGTATGTGAGACTAAGGTCAAAGGACATAAATGGAATTTATAAAGATGGAACTATAGAATACTAATGACCACTTGAAAAGTGTAATTTAATTCAAACATAATTGTTAAATATACTATCAACATGATATATGCTGGGGATACAAAGACAAAAACCAGAACAATTCTTGTTCTTAAGAGGTTTATATTCAATTGTGAGGTTACACCATCTATACCAGCAAGTCAGTAAAAAATAAGTTGAGAGAGATCAAATTCTGATAGTGGTGGAGGTGGGAGTGGGGTTGAGAACTGGAAAACGGTCTCATCTAGGAGATGGCAAGTGAGATGAGCTTTGTCAGAAGATTGTGAGGGTGGAGGTGAATAGAGAAAGTATATTCCACATGTGATTGCAAAGAAAACAATGGGAGAAAGAATGTCATATATGGACAACAGCTAACAGGACAGTTGGACAGAGTATAAAGTGTGTGAAGGGGAGAATATCATCAAATAAGATTTAAAAAAGATATGAGATATTGTAGATAGCTTTAAAAAGCCAGACTGAATTGTTTTGAATTTTATCCTGGAGGTAGAAGGAAACCAGTGAATATTTGGGGGTGGGAGAGAGGGAAGAAGAAAAGACAGAGACAGAGACAGAGAGGGAGAGGGAAAGAGATGGAAGAGGAACAGACAGAGACAGACAGAAAGAGAAGGAGGAAGGGATTGAGAGAGTGAGAACAGAGCTATTTTAGGATTGAAAAGCAGTCTGGCAGGAGAATGACCATTTAGGCTACTACTGTAGGGTAAGTGATAGGTGATGGGGCCCCAAAAGACAGCAGAGGCTGAACAAATAAAAAGATGATTATAGGTGGGGTTGGGATAAACAACATTTGGATATTAACTTGATGGACAAGAAAAGACCTGCTTATCAAGTAAGGACCAAGTTCTTGAGCTTGCATTTCATAGTTTTCTTTTGTGCCTTTGGGAGAGTATAAAGGGAGGTTGATTTCTGTCTTTTTGCTTAGAAGATGGTAGACCTCAAAGCTGAGACTCCTGCTAGCCCTAAAGTGCAGGATGTGGGGTCTTTCCAAAAGTATTTAGTTCTGCCACAGGCCAGGATAACAGCTGAGCCCATGGCTAAAGGCTGTAGTGGCTACAGTCAGGAAATGAGGCAGCATCCAACAAAACAACATATGGCAATGACCAGTTGAGTCTAGTGGAAATTGCAAAGCCAAGATCAGTGGAGCAATTAAGAGAACATCGAGGACCTGGTAGACTTGCACTATCAAAAACATGAGCTTCCCTGGGCCCTGAAGCATCTAGCATGGCCCAGTGAAGCAGCATTTAGCAAAGACTTTGAGAAAAAGGTCAGTGGGGTCCCTCGTGCCTCTAAGGCTGCAGGGGCTACCAGTGTCCTCCTCATGCTGCTTCTAGCAACCCTGCTCTACTACTTGGCTCTTGCTGGGTACAGCTTGGCCAGAAGTGCTATCATCTATCCAGCTCTGGGGCTTACTGACATCCTAGCCTAGGGGACTGCTATGCACTTGTGGAAAGAACAGGAGTCCCACTCCCTATGATCAGCAGAAGTCTTGGTTCCAGAGCCTCCCATTCCCTGGCCTAGATCTCAGCTATAAGCCCTAAATCAGTGATTCCCAAAGTGGGTGCCACCGCCCCCTGGTGGGTGCTGTAGCAGTCCATGGAGGCAGTGATGGCCACAGTTGCATTTGGGGGCAGTGAATAACTGTTATGGGGCAGTGATAGTATGTGGCAGGGGGCGCTAAGTAATATTTTTTCTGGAAAGGGGGCGGTAGGCCAAAAAAGTTTGGGAACCACTGCCCTAAATACTCAATTTCTTGACTTTGCAGCTGTATTCTACTCCCTCTTGTTGTTGTCATGCACTTTGTGACAAGGCACTACTGCTGTTGAGACAGGAGTATGAGAGAGAAATTCCTTCTGCACCCCATTGCTGTTTCACTGAAGGGCCAGGGGAAAAATGGAGAACAAGCTCTTGAGAACTACTTCAAGTGTTAGGTATTTCTTCGATGAATGGCTCTCCTTGCCTATGTCAGAATTTAATTAGCTAATTTTTAAAATCTAGGCTGATCTCAGCCAATTATTAGTTGCCTTCATCCATTGATCAATGCCCACTTAACACTAGCTAACACTGATTAAATACCCACTATGTGCCAGGCACTTTGTTGACCACTTTACAAATATTACCTCATCTGATCTTACAATGAGCCTGTTATTATCCCCATTTTACTGCAGTGGAAAATGAGGCAGGCAGAGTTTAAGTGACTTGAACAGGACTGAACAACTACTAAGTGTCCAAGGTTGGATTTGAATTCAGATCTTCCTGAAATTCAGGACACCAGCTGTTCCTAGTACAAGATATAAAGGGTTCACTCAGAGTCTGAAAGAGGTACAGCCTTACATCTCATTATCTCTGTAACCTGTTTCTTACTTCTGTAATTCTGTCAAGTGAATGGGGAGAAGGGGTTAATTTTTTTCTTTCAGGTATCATATTGGCTACAATTTGTTCTGTCTTTTAAAGCCTAGAAGTTTGGTTAATTATTTGTACTTTGTTCTGCACATTTATTTGAATTACTTTTTGTTGACAGTCATTAGATTTATAATATATTTAAAAAGAAGAAAAAAAGCAAATTAATATGGTTCTCATTTCTTTAATGGGATGTTTGGTATAGAAAGAACAAGAGGTATGAAGAAGTTAAAAAAAATGTCATTCCAAAGTGTACTCCCCTTCCCCCAATTAAGAATCAAATGCTATAAACACGATTGGATTATATCTGTAGAGTCAATGCCTGGTGATCCATGCAAATGGAAAACCTTGAATAATCCAGGCAGCTGCCTTCCGACTGTGGCTTCATTTCCCACAGCCACAATGACATTTGAGCCAGCCAGGATGAGTAGCAAAAAATTCAGCCCCAAGGACTCCTCCTCCCCACTCCTTCCCAAGGAAGCAATATGCTGGCAAAAGGACTAACCTTACTCGCTATAACAGAGCACAAGGGTTCCAAGACCACAACCCAGTTAGAAACCTTCTAATACTAACCCTGAGACCCCAACTCTCAAGCGAGATGGGCAACATATGGATTCTCAGTTATGGGGAGCTGCCAAAATTTAGCCTGAGGTATAATGAACTTTTGAAATATATGTTATTTTGATAACTGTATTTTGATATAATTGGTTTCCTTTCTAAGCTCTACATATTTAAAAATAATATTCTAAAAAAGCTCCACAGGACCAAAAGATTTAAACAAAATCTCTAAGAAATGAATGGTTAGTGTAATAGCACCAGGGAACATAGTATTTGCACTAACATGTGCACAATGCTAAGCTTCAGGCTGAATAAGGCAAGTTAAAGCATACAACTTGAGGATGACATAAGCCAAAAGAGATAACGCTATTCAAATATGTATTTTTATACACAATGGGGAAAAGCTTTAAGACATCAATGAAATAAGCTGACAATTAATCTTTCCATATCTATACACAAGTGTTAACAGGTTTGGCATGGTAGGAATGCACGAGTGAGTTATTGGAGCACAGCAGGAAGGTAAGCAGAAAGCTATACTGGAGGTTAAGGCTGGAAAGACACCTAGATCAGCCTGAAATTATAAGACTAAGCAGGAAACAAACTGCGCAATGTGACTAGCTATTCATGTAATGACCAACCTCAAACTCAGAAACTCAAATCAATTATCTGGAGTAAGGAGGTGTGTAGTCTATTTTGTTGTTGTTCAGTCACATCTTACTCTTTGTGACACCACCTGAGGTTTTCTTAACAAAGTCATTAGAATGGTTTGCCATTTCCATTTTCCAGATGAGGAAATGGAGTCAAATAGGGCAAAGTGACTTGTCCAGGACCATACAGAAAATAAGTGTCTGAGGCCAGATTTGAACTCAAGTATTCCTTACTCTAGGCCTGGTGCTCTATCCACTGTACCACCCAGCTGCCCCTGGAGCCTACTTAGAGACCCAGAGATTTGTAAAACTTAAAGATATCTTAGAAGAAACTCTAATTTAAGTTTTTCATTTTATAGATGACAAAACTGAGGGGCAGAGAGTGACTTGCTTAATACAACACAATGAGTGTGAGCACCAAATAGTCTCCTTAACAGTGCTCTCTGTTATCCTTCTGATGGGATTATTAGACTCTACTTACTTCAATTCAGTGCAGTCTGTATTACTAGAAGCTGGTGGTAATTTTATGTTTCAAAAGGGAGAAGATTCTCAGAGGAAATGGGATTTCAAGCAGCACAATAGTTCAAACAGACAGAAGGCAACATGGTCTCAAGATGGTGGGTGGTTTCTTGAAATTGTAAATGGCCAGTGGTGGCAAAGAAAAAGTACACAAAGTACTTGGGTGCCAGTTAAGGAGTTTTATAGAAAAACAGGAGGTTATGAAAGATAACTCATATGGCAAAGAGAGAACTGGAGAGAAAAGAAGTTTTTCATTAACATTAGCAAAGACCACTGACAAGTGTAATAATGGCTCAACAGGAACCAGTTGTTCCAATGATGCCCCACCATTACTATGAGAAAAGGTTACAATGTTTGATGAAGTAGGTGGTAAACATCTTGGCTTAGAAGAAAAGCAGAAAACAGAGAAAGAGATCAGGCAATATGAGAGAAGTCTGATAAAGTCCTGAAATTAAGAATAATCAATTAGAAACCAGAATTTTAATTAGAATTTTATTATCTATGTAGATAGTAAAAGATGGTAAAAGAACCAATGTGCAGTGAAAAAAAATTTGCCGATAAACTAATGTATAGCAAATTGATTTCCCCGACAAAACAAGGGGATCAGGGCCAGGCCTCAGGGAGTCCAGGGGACATAAGAATGCACTCAGAAAAAGCTAGGCCAGGATTCATGATTTGGTAGTAGATTATGGAGTGTTTTAAGTGACCCAAAGATTCCTGTGTTAGGCTATATCTCAAGAAAGGTCAATAATTAAAAAAAAAAAAGAAAAAAGAAAGAAACAAAGAAAGAATATATATTTATAGACAACAAAAGTATATGGTATACCAACTATATATCAAAATAATATAGCAGAACTTTTCATAGTATCAAAGAACAAGAAAGAATGTTGATAACCATCAAATAGAGAACCAAAAAACAAGCTATACATGAATGTAATTAAATATTGCCATGCTCTAGGAAACAATATGATAAAGTATAGGAAGCCTTATTTTCATTGTTATAAAAATGAGTATGCAGAAATAAGAAAACCGTATAGTAATGTAATTGGAAAGCCCAATAACAAAATGAATGCAATGAAATTTTTATGATCCAAATTTGAGCCCAAAGACAAAAATTGAGTAAGACCCCAAGGATCTTCTCCATATTTGCATGTCCCAGGACAAAAATGAATCACCAGCCCTTATTCCTATTCATTCTATCCTAATGATAATTAGGATAATTAATGATAATGATAATTCATTCTAACCCTAATCCCAGAAATATCCCACTTCAGATCTGCCTACCCCTTCCACTGTGCTCCATAATGAACAAACTTCCTTCCATTTTAGGCTCGCTCTTTCTCACCTCTTCCATCTTTTGGCATTGAGCTCTGCCTCTCTCCTGAGGATTGCTTCCTTTGTAAACTTTCCTGGACTAGCTAAGTCCCCTGATTTAATGGTTATGGTGGAGGAGTAAGAATATTCCTTCCTCTCCACTGCCACTTTCAGCTTTTTCTCTAACCATCATTATTCAGCATCCTCTCTAAGATTCACATTATCCCAAACTTATCACTCAATCCAGACTCTGGTAGCCATTCTCTAACATTTACCCCAAGGGCATTCTCTTTTTTCCTTAAATGAGAGATCATTATCTAGTCCTTTCTCTCTTCCCTATCTCTTGCCCACAGATTAGGGGACACCGATCTAGTGATACCAGCCTCCATGTTCCTTGTACAAGACACTCCATCTCCTAACTCTATACATGCCCTACATGCATAGAATGCCTAACCTTTTGTTGTCTCCACTTCCTAGCTTCCTTTAAGCCTTAGCTAAAATCCCACTTTATGCAAGTAGTCTTTCCTTTATAGGATCATAATCTTTTATTCAGCTGGTAGGTGATGCAGTGGATAGAGCAGGGATCTACCTGAGTTCAAATCTGGCCTTAGATATTTATTATCTGTATGATGCTGGGGAAGTCACTTCACCCTATTTGCCTCAGTTCCTCTTCTGTAAAATGAGCTGGAGAAGGAAATGGTTAATCACTCCAGTATCTCTGCCAAGAAAACTCCAAATGAGGTTATGAAGATGCCTTATGTATGGAAAATTAGTAGATCCCTCTTACATTTGAGTTTGATATCACTACTCTAGGCAACTCTCTAGAACTCAGTTATGAACCTGTACTAGTCAACTCTTTATCTCTAATCCCTATATTAAATTTAACAAAGTAATAACAAAACTGCCCTGGCTTGTCTGTGTCCTTTTCTGACTTTTCTTCACTCCAATCACAAATAAAAGCCTTCCCTCATAATAAAATAGTAGTAGTTGTAGTACTAATAGCTAACATTGATAAAACACTTTAAGGTTTGAAAAGTGCTTTACAAACATGATCTCATTTTATCCTCACAACAACACTAGGAGACAGGTATAATTTGTATCTCTGAAAAGTATGGTCAAGTACAAGAAATGTATACATTGGCTGTCACTGAAAATGTATGCCTCGTTCTACACAACTACTCCATCACACCTCATGCTTTAGCATTTTCTGAAAGACTACCCTATCAAGGCAATGACCAGCCATGACTTCAATTGTTTCCTTGTGGCTAGTTTCTCCCACCTTTGCATTTTTGTCTTTTGTGATATATTTATTGATGAACAAATATTGTTTCCCCCAATATCATGCAAATTGCTTGTGGGCAAAAATTTTATTTTTGTCTTTGTATCCCCACAAAATAGGGTCTTAATAAATACTTATTAATTAATTGATTAATTGAAGGGAGCTCCCCATATGGGGCCAAATGAAAAAATATATAAAGTTAAATATCTATAAAAAAGAAAAGGTATATTATAAAATCAGCTGCATTAGAATAGGATGAAATGACCTTTTAAAAATCTATTTATTTTGTCAAATATTTCCCAATTGCATTTAAAAATTTAGCATTCATTTTAAAAAAAACTTTGAATTCCAAATGCTTTCCTTCTCACCTGTCTCTTTCCTTCCCCTTCAGAAGGCAAGCAATATGGTATGGATTATACATGCAAAGTCATGAAAAGCACAGTTCAATATTAGGTATATTGCAAAAGAAAACAGACAAAAAAACCTCAAGAAAACTAAAGAAAGTTAAAAAAAAAAGCTTTTATCTGCACTTAGGGTTCATTAGTTCTCTCTCTGAATGATCATTTGGAATTGTCTTATTTTGATTCACAGTGGCTATTACGGTGTTCTATATTCTGTTTCTATGCAAGAAGTGACCTTTTCAATGCGTACCTCAGCTTGCAATATACCCTAGAACCTATTTAACTAAAAATCCCTCTAAGATCATTATCAATATAGCCTATTTTTTCCTCTATAAAAACTAACCTTCCCAAGTCTTGTAAAATCATTATATCCTATAAAATAAATGAAATACTTACAATCTAAGCTGATATCCCTTCAGGCTCATAAGGTAAGAGAAATTAGACAATAGCATAGGAAATGTTCTCCTGAGCTATTGTAGCTCTTTTTGTATCCATCACATCATTAGTAGTGCTCAAATACACAGTAAATTTCTAACTTTAGGATAATAAAGATGAGCTGCCCTTGATTAATGATTTTTATACAATCTTGTTAGAATTCTGGAATTCTGTTCTCCAGAAAAAGAAATTAACACATTAGTCCAAAGTTCTTCAAATCCATTGGTCATCTATTCTGCTACAAATTTAGAAATGAAATGATATTTCTTCTCAATTTAAAGTGCTTCATAAAGCTGCTTAGTTTATCTTCAAAACTCTTCTTTTTCCTAATGTTCAGTCAATTTCTTCTAATTATAAGAGGAAGAATGTCTTGGGTGCTAAAGTTCTTAAATCCCTGAGCTGAAATGGGAGGAGAGAAAGGAGAAAGAGGGGTTTGAGAGGTGGTAGGTATTATTTGAAATCCTGAATCTGTGAATCAGGCAGATTTCCATATTTCTATTTTGTAAATGATGAAATTCTCATTTTGCCTGGATCTTCTAACACCCTTAATTGGGCCTCTCTGCCCGAACTCGTTTTTTTAACCTTTTCACAATACTTCATTCTGAACTACTTGCATTCTTTCCACAATTTAGGAAATTACATTGCATAATGAACTGGTAAAGTTTTCTGAAGAAAGTGAGGTACCCTATTCTACTTGTTTGCAAGTTTTCATTGTTTTTTTTTAAAAGACTTTTGATTTTTTAAATGTAATGAAGAAAAGAAAACTGTATACTGAGGAAATTGATCTGGGGAGACTATTCAACATCATTAAGGGTCCCATTTAAAATACATCTCAAGTTGAAAATTAAAAGTTCAGGGCTTACTTAAAGATAAAAACTTAATACTCTGTCGGAAATAATTTTTTTTTACATTTATATCGATCAACTAAAGGTTGCTAATTTAATAAGTAGGGCAAGATGCGATACAGTCCTCAGAGTTCTCTTCAGGCACAAACATGGAAGATAGAATTCCATGTGCCTCCTTGTTGGACATATAACAGTGGAACAGGGAGTGTTGGGAGTTAGTAGGTGTCCACTCATTAAACCTCTAAACAAAAACAAAACAAAAAGAGTTCAGGGCTTATGGAAGTAAGTAATTCTACCACCACAATGAGCAAACCTACTTTTTAAATGTGTATGACCCGATCAGATTTAATTTTGCTTTAAGGTTAATTTACTGCAGTTGAAAGGGACCTGCATTAAAGCCCTAGGTGTTTGCAAAGTAGGTACAAAGCAAACAGGATTCCCTAGCTAAGTACCTAGGGTTCAGGGCTATAATTATGTACAGATTGTTTGTAATAACAAATCAACAGTGCTCAACAGTGTGGATGCAGTGCTATGATTCCTAATCTACTCAGAGTACAAATTTAATAATTTGTTTAATTTCATAAGACTGATCTTTCCCACCAGATCTCTTCTCAAAAGGCTATATGACATATTAAGAGATTAAGGAGAATTAACATTAATTTTGTTTCGACCACTTCAGGTCAAAAAAGGGACACTTTTAAAGATAAGAGTAAACATTCTGCTTTCTTCTCCAATGTGTTTATCAAATGTAAATTCCATCAAGTCATACTACATATTCCCAATTAAGAGTCTGTGTTATGAAGGTAAGCATTATGGGCTTTGAATCCAGCAATCCAAATTCAGGTCCTGTAGGAGCTAAACTTTCTTTAAGTACTAGAAAATGCATTTACTTAGAATCTTGCAACTCTAATTAAAAGGGCTTTTAGCAGAAAAGAAATGGGCAGAGAGAAAGTTGTCTCTACATATACACTAAGCTAGATGCCCCCCCCCCCCCGCCTCCAAAGAAGTTACAAGGTAAAGATAGGCACACCCATTAAGTTTCCTAAAGACAATATCCAAGAAAGAAACTAGCAAATACCATCCATTGTCTCAACTGCCCATGCACAAATGTACAATGTTAAAAGCAAGATGAAACTAAACAAGAGATTCCAAGGGGAGGCAGATCTGACCTGAAAGGAATCATTGAGACTTGAGATTTGGCAGGTGGAAAATTTTGACTCCTCTCCACCTCCCTAAAAAAGATGAGTCTTGGGAAACAGATCTTAAGACTAGAACAGAGACATGAACCTAACTTATCCAGACAACTGTTACTAAAAGTAGAACAGCTAATAATTTCTTGATTTGCTTTAATGATAATTTCATCTCTCGAAAAGTAAAGGGAGAGAATTTCTATTATGGTTCTGATTATCTGAAAAAAAAAAGATGGAAATGGTTGCTGAGGTATAAATGATTAAAACTTGTTTATGAGTGGCACACTAACTACTTTATCTTATAATTTGTGAGAGAGAAATGGAAGAGAGCTTTTCGGCTGACCTGTATGCTACATTTAGAAAGAGTTGATTTCAAAGGGTTCAGGGAATGGAGGTATAGGATCCCATGGAATGAAATTTTATAGAAGAAATATGTCCAGGAGGGATAGGAAGATAAGATGAATAATATTATGAAGAACCAAAGAGAAACAATACTATTTGAAGTAAGAAAAGGGGAAAAAACCCAATGCAGATATACAAGGAATTCATCAACAAACTTTAGTATACACTGACTGGTTCAATTGTTTAAATTAAGAATTATAGACAGCAATACCAGTCAGCTTCTTAGATGATCAACAGGAGGAGAGACTGAAATTATAAACTAAACAATCTTTTCATGAACTTCACATATTACCCTTCCTTTTAGGCATAAGAAAACATTTAAATATCCCTTAATATACTAAAGAGTACAAATCCTTTAAATTTAAAGGGGGAGAGAGAGAGAGAGAGAGAGAGAGAGAGAGAGAGAGAGAGAGAGAGAGAGAGAGAGAAAGAGAGAGAACGAGAATGAACACATATACATTTCTATGTATCTGGACTTTAAATTTACAATGGTTAGGCTTCATATTTTTCTTTAGTCTATGATTTCAGCTCAACAGTGAAAACATTGATTCTATATTTAATCATTTTATGCATGTAGATGTTATCACAGATTTAGATAGAATAAGAAAAGTTAACTATGATGATGAAATAAGACATTTAGGGGTTAAAAGCAAGCAGAAGTACCAGAAATGGAAAAACAAGAGAAGCAAAAACCATGACATGGTCCTGTTGGGCAGAATAGTGTCAGGACTGCTAAATCTCAGTTCTGAGACATGCAGGAAAAACAGTCAGGACTGCTAAGTCTCAGAATGCCCTGAGACAAACAAGGAAAGCTCACAAACAAAAAGGTTGTTTGTTTTAAAGCCTATTGGGGCAGGGGAGGAGGGGGGAAGGAGGATCAAAGAAAGAGATAGAATCACTTGCCCTGGGTGGCTGGAAATGACAAGAAAAGGTGGAGAGGAAATTCAGCTCCTCAAATCTTTTCCTGCATTTGTTTTTGACAAGAAGGATGATTTTTGGCCCTGTTTTAAATTCAATATACACCTTGAAAAATCAAACTGTACATAACAGAAATTTAGTTTTGTTTAGAATCCATTTAAAAAAATTTAATGGTGTTTATATAGATATTTGTCTAGTTAATAATAAAAAGAAAATTATAAAAAATAACAATAAAGTATCTTTTAGAGTCATTTCCTGTGATTTTTATTATCTTAGAATCAATACTGTGTATTGGTTCTGTTTGTATACTTTCAAACCACAGAAATGCAATTTAGTGAAACTGAGTCTCCAAGCCAAAAAGAAAGAGGTTTATTATGAGAGGACCAAGTCCCACAATAAAGCTGGGCTTCAGATCAAGACCAAAAGACCCCCAAGCACTGTGGGAGACCTTCCTATATACCTCAAAGAATATCACAACGTATATACCAAATTAAAAATGCAATGTCAAAAATAGATCAGGACATACTTCTCATTGGTAGAAGAAGTACCTTGATGATGAGTTAGAAGTCATGGAAAAGGGGGAAGGGGGGAGAGCAGTGGAGCCTGGACTAGTGACGCAAAGGAAAAAAAGTGGATGGTGGTGTTGGGTGGTACCAGGCATCAAACCCCAGGTCAGGCCTATTTTAAGACCATGATTATTGTTGATATAGCACAATATAGCAACTTTGAAGGGTGGGACTGACATTAAGGCCTATGCTAAAGCAGTTATTTACTTAATTCAAAACCTTGATCCTTATTCTAGAATAATCACAAAAACCCTACTAAAACCATGACATACTATCTTAGAATTACAATTATGATTATCTCAAGACTACTGCTAACATTAAAATCTAATCCTTATATAAGTAGGTAGGGGATTTTTCACCCACAGTTTCAAGGCAGAAGAGTGGTAAGGGCTAGGCAATAGGGGTTAAGTGACTTGCCCAGGGTCACACAGCTAGGAAGTGTCTGCTAGATTTGAAACTAGGTCATTTCCTACGATTAAAAGTAACCACTGAATGTTCTTTCTAAAAATTCAGTAACAATATTTATGGCTCTAAACACAAAAAGTACAAAATACATGTTGAACTAAATTCATATATTCATCTCCTTGATTTGTTAGTGTTCCAAAAGATGTTATAAGTTTATAATTTAAAATCATTACAATTAAATTGGCTGATAGACTACCATTCCTTTGCCAAATGCTACATTCTTTTTTAATCAGGTAGCATGTAACAGTAGAAAGAACATTGTACCTGGAACTACTTAATTGCAATTCCTATTTTCAACTAGCTATCAGAAAGTTGGGCATATCTGTTTGTAGTCTTAATTGTAAATGTAAAAAATGCAAGTTGTTTTTATTGCTATTATTAGCTGCTGTTGAGCAAATTGCCCCCAAACCTTTTATTTAGAATCTACTGAACTCCTGACATTTGAGGCATGTGTCATGAATTTACCAACCTGACATGGTTGCTATGGTTAGTGAAAAATTAGTATGGGGAGATCAGTATCTGAGCTGTTAGGAGTCATTATGATAATAATTACATGAGGTCACTTGCTACCTGTGTGACCTTAGGCAAATTACTTAACCAACCTGGGTCTCAGTTTCCTCATTTGTAAAATGAGGGAGTTGGATTAGGTGACCTTTCAAGGTTTCTTCCCGCTTTATCTTTGATCCTATGATAGTGGATAAAATTCAATTTTTTATAAAGCTCATTTTTGGTTTGGAATTCAAAATTTTGGAATTTGTACCATTTGGAATTTGGTAAAGATTTATGTGAAAACACACGCATACATCTCAATTGTAAAACTGAAAGCTAAGGTACAATACTCATGAATAAACAATGTTAAGTGGAAAATATTGATGTGATGGATGCTAAAAGCAAATTTACTTAATCAGATTTTATATGAACTAGAGGAAGACTCGAATCATCAGGAAAAAAGAAATGCATTTTTCTGAACAATATCTTTCTAAAAGGGAGAAAAATAACCTTCCCTTCTCTAAATTCTTACTGTCAAAAGAAGTAGCCCCTCATATGATTATATGAACCCAAAGCATGTATTTTGATTTAATACTTTCATCCCTAGATAGCATATATTAAATGCTTTCTGAAAATAATATATAGCCTAATCTTTTTTCAAAGTATGACAGTGTTAGTAGTCACTGGAACCACCAAATCATCACCCAATATTAAGAACACTTTTAATAATAATAATTTTTTTAAACTCTTACCTTCTGCCTTAGAACCAAGTGTATTGGTTCTAAGGCAGAAGAGTGGTAAGGGCTAGGCAATGGCGGTCAAGTGACTTGCTCAGGGTCACACAGCTGGGAAGTGTCTGCGGGCAGATTTGAACCCAGGACCTCGTCTCTGGGCCTGGCTCTCAATTCACTGATCCACCCAGATGCCCCTAATAATATAATTTTTGACTGATAAATCACTAGCAGCTTCCCACATTAGTATCAATCATTCATAGAAAAGAGCAATCAGTGAGCCACATAACCGGATCTGGCTATCTGGATTTGGTCAGGACCATCTCCACTTTGGAACTGCTGTCTTCTTGGAAAAGGGGGTGGCATCCCCAAAATGGAACAGCTGAGATTTTCATACTACTTCAAAGCTTGCAAAATACTTTGCATAATCTCATTTGATTTTCACAACAACTCTAAGGGGTAGTAGGTACTATAAAAATAATTATTCCCATTTTACAAATAAGGGAATTGAAACTGAGAAAGATTCATGTCATGTAGTTAATATTAGTATCAGGATTTGAACCTGACTCCAAGTCCAGAATTCTACACTCCATTATCAAAATTTGGGATACAGAAGTTACTATTTTATCAGCAACTCTTAATGGAATGAGATGAAGGTTGGTGAAAGAACTGGCTAGAAATACATTAGTGCAATGGGATAAGGGTGAAAGTTCAAGGCACATACAGGATGTCATAATATCATTTGACAGATGAGGCAAACAGGGTGAAGTGACTTGTCCAAGGTCACCCAGATAGTGGGTGCTGGAGGTCAGATTTGACAAAAAACATTCTGATTGGCTATTAAATTAAAAATTAATAATCATGTGAAAACTTCCAAGTACATCATTTTCCTGGTAATTTTTAAGTAAGGAAAATCAGTGGGAGCTGCCAGGTATGGGAAGCTACCTCCCTGCCTGGGTTCCACATGCCTCTGTTTCTGCTGTTTTTTCTTTCCTGACTTTGGGTGAAGTGCACTGAGACAGAAGTATCATCACAGAGGTCCCACTGATAACCAGAACCCGTAGCAGCCAAGTTCAGGGAGGAGCCAGAATAGCAGCCAAGCTGTTGGCCATCAAAGTTAGCACCTGAGCAAGGGCAGAACTCAGACACTATGCCATGCTCTGAAGTGAACTCTAAACAGGGAGAAAAGGACTCCCTTCGGTTTCACAAGTTCCCTTTGCAGGTAGTTAATGAATTATAATGGTACAGTCTTCAATGTGGAGTTGTAGTGCAAGGACCAGGGTCACTGAGCCTTAGGCACTTGTCTGAGACTGGCAGGCTCAGGGAAAAGCCAGTGGGATTCAGGAAAGGAAGAGGGCATGATAGATTCATCTCTCTTTTTCAAAGAAAGTTAGTGACATTTAATTCTATCATACTACTCCATTTATCAAATACTAAAAAGAGTGGCTGAAAATTGGGGAAAAAATAAATCCTGAATACTTTTCCTCAAGCATTATTCATAACTGTATACCTAACCTTCTCAACTGAAAGGCTAAAATATAAATAGGGTTAATGGAGCCTCAACTTCTCTCTCATACTTAGAGGTTAAGCCCTCTGCAAACTCTCTGGGGGAAATGATGACCATGCTAGAAATTCAATACAAAAACAACACTGATCAATGGATAGAGTACCAGATATTCCTTTTTATTTTCCTCAGTTCAGCATGTTTCCTTGCTAACACAAATGGTTCAACTAACCTTCTACCTTTAGGAGCTAAAGAATTAAAAATTTTATATTAAAACTCAAAGGTATCAAAATTTAGATTACTGAGATTAAAAGAAGATTTGTTCTAATTGATATTATCACTCAGAAGATGAATAATGATATTAGAACTAAAGTAACATAGAAAGGATTAACTATGGCTGGTGGATTCTAGCCAATTTGTTCACTGTGGTGCCTAGAGAGATTGTTGTGCTCAGAGAGGGTATCATGTTTGACCAGCATGTGGGTAAAGCTAGTTGGATCAGGAAAAAGCAGATCTTTGCAGTTCAAAACTTAGTGGAATAAAATGCAGATCAAGCAGTTCATTTTTGAAATGTATTTTTAGTGGGTCTCCATAAAGAAATGTTTTTCTTCATAATTATATTAAAATGGTTGTACCTACGAACACAAACATTAGTAAAGTCTCAAAGCTGTAGTTATCAGAAAAAATTGCTCCAGGTTGTTGAGTTTCTTCCTAATGTGTGTTTTAAATTTTACATTCCCCCAATATGCTCACAGCTATGCAAATACACACACACACACACACACACAGTGAGGCTTTATAGATGTTTTTACAAAACCAAAGCCAAGGTTTTTATAGCAATACATTTTTCTTCCCTTTTCCTGCCCTCAGGTAGCAAGCAGCAGAAACACTGAAGTGGAAGAAAAATACTTTGTCCAGAAAATAATCTGGGTTCTGCAAACTACCTCAAACTTTCATGGGCCAGACCACAAAAGTAGAAATGAGTGCCAATGATTTTTGGCTCTTGTGGATGGTCTGAGCAAATAACCAGTCTATTTTTAGTTCCCATTCTTAGTGGTATTTTTTTTTGTCCTTTTACATAACCCTCCCAAATCCCAGTGTGCCATGAAATGACAAAACAATATATAAAGTGTAGGCCCAAAAGGCAGAAAACAACTTTAAAATAAATGGCTACCTAGGAAACAGGAAGAAATGTTTTATTGACCAAAGTGAGGTCTCCCTTTCAAACTCAGCAACTAAGAATTGTCCTTTTATTGGCTTGTCTAAGATAGACTTTTATAGTTTTAACCACAAAAAGAGAATATATTTTTAAAAGTTAGATTGGGGGAAAGAAGAGAATCAAAGAAGGGACATCTTTATTAGGATGAAGATGATGAAAACAATCAATGGGAGAAAGCAATAATAGTTATAACTCTTTTTGCTTCACTTTTCTCTGCCAATAAATACAAACTCTGTTACCTGAAAAGACCCAACAAAAATGGTTAATAGGAAGTTGATAAAGTAAGAAAACACCTATTTGTCCAATATGAATTTGCATCACCAGGTCTTGATAATTACATCTCAGCACTCTGAAAAACATGATGAATGCCATTTACTGAGAAAGAATCTTGGAGAATGGGAACAATTCCACAGGACTGAAAAAAGCAAACTTTATCATGATTTTCCAAAAAAGGGAAGAAAAAAAATAGCTCTTTAGCAGATCTTTATATAGCAATGGTTTTGACTGTAATTCCTTGCATAATTTTAGAATGTATCATTAAAGAGATGGTTAGCTAACCACTTGAAAGGGAAGCAGTGACCACCAAGAGCCATCCATGGCTCTTTCAAGAACCTAAGTCATGACAGAATATACTCATTTCCTTTTTTGACAGGAGTATTAGAATGGTAAATCAGGAAATTTTTTAGATAAGTTAGCCTAGATATTAGCAAAGCATGTGAAGATCTTATATGTTCTTCTTGTGGACAAGGCAGAGAAATAGGCAAAACCAGATATAGGAGTCATGGCTAAAAAACTAATGAAGACTCAATATATCAACCATGGGACATGGTGATTAACAGAAAAGAAAATGTGATCGATCTTAGGTTAAATGAAGAGAGGCATACTATTGAGGACTAGAGATATAATGCTGTCCTTTGTCTCAGTCAGTCTGAGTATTGTGGTTGGTGTTAGGAAGGACATTGATAAAAACGACCAGGATGGTGAAGATGATTACTATAATGCCATGTGAAAATGGACTGATGTATAACTGGGCATGTTTGGCCTCCATCTAAAAGCATTTATTAAAGGCTTACTACTTGTTGTGCTAAGAACTGGAGACAGAGAGACTAAATAAAAAATAGTCCTAATCCTCAAGAAGTTTACATTTTATTCTGGGAAACAATATGTATGCAGAAGAACACATACAAAGAAATTCTTGTGGGAAAGGATTTATCACTGGGAGAATCAGAATAGTCCTTATATAGGAATGGCTTTTAAGCTGGCTTAAAGGAAGAGTGGGATCTTACTTAGATAAAAGTGAAGAGCAAGCCCATTCCAGGCATGGGGGGGGCAGTCCATACAAAGTTTCAGAGATGAGGAATGAAATCTCAGGTAAAATGTCAGGTATGGGGAACAAACTGGACAGTTTGAATGGAACATCAATGGCATACAACAGAATAACATTTAATAACCCAGAAAAAGGAGTGTGGAGCCAAACTGTGAAAGGCTTTCAATGCCCAGGAGAACATAGTGTTCTTATTTTATCTGAAAGACAAGCATCATGTAATTGAAAGAGCAGTGAGTAGCTTTGGAGTTAAGAGGACACAGATTTGCAGACTGTTTCTACTCTTTACTATTTGTGTGATCTTGGGTGAATTATTTAACCTCTGTGGCTCTCCTTTCTTGGTCTGTAAGAAGTGGGTCAAATTTGATGATTTTAAGGGTTTTCCAGCTCTATGATCCTGAGTTTTGTAAGGAGGAAAGAAAAAAGGTCAGTGCTTCAGGCACATCAGTTTGGGAGTAAAGGAGAGCCTGAGGGCAGGGTGACCCTTAAGGAGCTAACCCCAAATATCCAAAGGGCCAACAAGCAGAAATGGAATTAAACTTGTTCTCACTGAACCAGAAGGGTAGAGTCAGGAACAATAGTTGAAAGGGGCAGGAGCATCTGTTCTGACTTAATCTAGGAAAACAAGTCCTAAAAATCAAAGCTTTACAAAAATAGACATGGCTGTGGAGAAAAGTAATGGAGGGGATTTCTTGCTTCAATATGGATTGTATCAATTGGATCCTGAAGACTTTAACAACTCTGTAATTTTATGATTATGATTATATTAGGACAGTCCAATAAGCATTAAAGCTAGACCTTAAAATTGATTTGTAGTTCAGTCTGCTATTTTGAAACAAATGAGTTACCACTTGCCCCCAACCCCTAAACATTTTTTTCAAACTTGCATCTCCTCTTCATATCCTTAAGTGGTGAAATTTCTTATAGAAAGTCAGAAGAGATTGAGATGCAAGTAAGCACAAATGAAATCCCAATTTATTCCTCTCAAGAAATTTTAAAATATTTTTAGGTTGATGAGAGTAGGTTAGCATCTTGAAAATTCTAAAGGAGTAAGGCTCTCTCACCAATATGAAAATTAAGGCAACACCTTTCCCAATTCCTTCCAACACTTTCCTAGGAAAATATTTTATGTGAACTAGGAAGAAGCAGCAGCATTAATTCCTAGAAACAATGTCCATTATATTTTCTGGAATCTGTGAAATACATTCAGGCATTAATTATAGTAGATAAAACCAGAGTTGGAAACCTATGTAGTAATGGAATACTAGAACACTTTTTGATCAATGTTTACCTAGAAATCAATATGTAAATTTAAAATATCGTTTCCCCTATACAGGTATGTTGTAAGTATTCTGTAGCTAACTACAGCCCCATTTAGCTTAATTTCTCCTTTCTGAATCTTCTAACTGTTTATTAATACTTCCACCAGAGGGCAGGAAAGGGTCAAGAAAAGGAGATGAAACTACAACTAATGTTATCTTGGAATCTTGACCTCTGGGTATGGAAAGGCCAGAGGGGTCTAAAAATGCTACAGTCATATACAATGTGTGTCTAAGTGGAGGAGGTAATTCAACCTTCTTTTGTAAAACCTGAGGCAAAACTCAGGTTCAGAGCAAAGTTAAAAAGAATTTATATAACTTATTACTTTCATTTTTTCCCATGTAAAAGTTATGAATGTAGGAGAGGCATGGAGAGTGAGAGGTAGACACTATTGGCTAAGTTTTTGGCTAAACGAGTACAACTCACACTTATACAGCACTTTTAAGGTAAACAAAATGGTTTCTTCTTGGGTGAGTTGGGCAAGTACTGTTATTACCATTTTATAGAGGAAACTTAGAAATCTAACTCACTTGTCCATGCTTACATAACTAGTAAGTAATGACATCAGGATTCAGAGACTCCAACTTTTTTTTTTAAATCCCCATTATTCCACACTCCTTAAGTTGTATCTCAAAATACCACCAAAGGAAGAACCAAAGAACCAATGAGGCCAGGAGGAGAGAAGTAGAAGGGCAATGAACTATGAGTTAAAAACTACTTGCCCTGCTAGAATATACCAAGTTTGCTTCTTTTCAACTATAATGTTTTCAACCCCTTTGTTAGACCATTTTATGAAGGTCTTTTGTGGGGAAAACCCAGAAAATAAATAGCGACCCTATAAAAATAGTTCTTCAATTATTCATTAAATGCTGCACAACACAATAAAAGGGTCCATAATGTAGAGGAAAGAGCACAACACTTATGAGTTACAATATGTGAAGACATGTGAAAATCTATATCAGATTGCTTACCATCTTAGGGAGGGAAGAAGATAGGGAAGGAGTGAGGAAGGTGAGGAGGAAACAGATTGGAACGCAAATTTTATTTTTAAAAATGAATGTTAAAAAATGTTTTTTACATGTAAGTGGGGGAAAAGAAAATATTACTACAAAAAAAACTGTAAAGCAAACAAACAAAAAAGTTAGAATATCTGGAATGAAATCTGCAGTGAATCCTGGACTTAACTTTATTCTCAATTTCTTCATCTGTAAAATGGGAATAACTAATGGAATACTAACTAATGCTTTTGTTAACTTTAAATACATAATCCACATATAAAAATATGAGCTATTCTCATTAGCAAAAAAGATTTTCATCCTCTCAATGTCAAGACACATATTTTTAAAAGGATGACATTCCTGAGGAAAATGAGACTAATCTTTTCCTTCTCCTCTCCAATATCTTTTATGCTTCAAAGCTCTGAAAGAAAAATTAAAGTATGCAATAGTTTTACTACCTTGAACTTACTTTAACTTAATACATTAAGTTATGATATTTACTAGAGGCAAGTCAGATTTATATAGATACTTCTTGGATCACTTGAGAGAGATGTTCATGTGAGACAGTCTGGTATAGTGGACAGAGAGCTGGTCCTAGAGCCAAGAGGTTCTGAGTTCAAGTCTTACTTGCAGCACATAATGGCTATGTGGTCCTAGGCAAGCCCCTTAAATTCTCAGTGCTGTAGCCAGCTCTCTAAGACTATAAACTATAAGAAAGTGCCAAACTGCATTAGCAAGAGAAGTTTCCTTGCCTGGCAATTCACAAGTCTAGTCCCTATCCCTATGTAACCTTTGAAACAAGCTAACTTGAAGGAGCACCAATGCTTCATACCTGTAATCTGATTTTAGTCCAATGAAGAAGATTGAACAAACAAGATTCTTTGCACCTGGGCAGGACTTAAGAAGGTACTTGTAGCAAACTGGCACAAGGATGAATGTCTGTAATACACTATATGGAAGATGCACAGGGTACCAGCAGATCTCTTTCAAGAGGCATCACATTGCCAATTCCCATATTTTATTTTCATCCTGAAATGAAATTACTAGTTGCTTGCTTTATTCAAAGGCTGGTTGCACAGTTTTTATCCTCAAAGACATCCCTTGGCAGATAAAATTTTATACTACCTCATCTAGAGACCTGTGTTCCTCCAAGGTTCTTTCTTCCTTTAGGGGTAAATGTTTGGTAACAATTTGCCAAAAAATAAGCATAAAAATGTATTTTCACTGGCACGAACAAAAAGTTGTTCTCCTTTAGTTCTAGTATTTGACCTATCAGTATATTTGCTGCTTTGTGGTTTATTAAAAATTTCTGGCACAAAGCTGACTCTAGTCTTAGTTCTACCTATTTTTAGGACTATTGAACAATTTTCATGAGCACAAATGTTTCTCTGTGGAGATTCCAAGGTGCCACTACTTCATGGCCACAGTTTCAAAGGCTAAATTAAATGCAATTAAGCCACTGTTGGAAAAATTGGTTCTGATAAGAACATAAATTTGTCAATAGACAAATATTTTCTTAAGTGACAATATCTAGATTTCAGTACAAAGCATCAAAAGGTGAAAAACTTTCTATTTATTTGAATTTCAGTTATAGTGTTGAAAAAAAGGGGGGGCAAGTCTCCCTTCCTAGATTAAGTTTGGAAATACAATAGCCCCATATGGGTCTGATACTAGAGATTGGCTTTACATAAGTTCTGATCTGCTTAATTTCTGATCTGGGTCGGTTTGCTACCACTTAGGCAACATAGTACTAGGGGTTCACTATATTGGTGCAGGACTTGGTGTGTACACCTAAAAGTTTTTAGCCTTACTACAGCTTATGACTCCTGAACTCAAGCAATCCACAAGCCTCAGTAGCAGGGATAGATAAGTAGGCAATAACATTATGCCCCATAATACAATATGTTTCAACAAATTTGAAATATATTATATATATATATATATATTTATATATGGAGAGAGAGAGAGAGAGAGAGAGAGAGAGAGGGAGGGGAGGGGGGGAGGGCATCAGAGGAGGGAGGCAGTTGGACTCTCCCTTAAACATTAATAATGGTGCTGATTTGACTGACAGAAAGACGTACACTTTTTTTCCCCCTTTTTTAAGTTTCCCTATAAGAAAACTCTAACATTATTTGGGGCTTATTTTTCAAGAAGATTACCAAAAAGTAATTGAGGATCCAAGGTGGGAAAGAGAAGAAAGGGAAGATAGCAAAATGAAAAGAAGAAAAAATCTCAGCAAAATGAAGAAATCAATGACTTAAATCTAGTAGGGTGTTGTGTTTTACATTTCTGAATCCTCCACAGTTAAGAAAGAAAACCAGAACCTAAAGAAATGGGTCCAGAATTATATGACAACTTCTACGTGCAGAATAGTTTTGAAGTTCTGAGATAGAACTAATAGTTAAAAGCATAATATTACTTCTTATAATATTCCTTAAGACTTAGAAAAAAATTTTAAAAGCTTGTCATTCAGACCATAATCCACGTCATATTCAGCCTAAATTAAATCCAGAAAAAGCTGACATAAAAGACTCCTTGCCTTGAAACAGCATGCATGTAGTCTTTGGGCTCTAAATATTCTAATTTTTATTGGTGTGGAATTTTCCTTCCAATAAACCATAAACCAGAGAGGTTCTTATTGACACAAAAGGGTCTGAGATGCATTTTTCACTGACTCTTAGGTTGGAGTCAAATCCAATTAGAAGCAAACTGATACACCTCAGAGTTTAGACTTCTTTTTTGAAGGACCTTCAAGAGATGACTTTTTGACTTTGTAAGCATGAAAACATCTTTATAAGAATAAAACTAGGCCAGTATTATTGATGGTGTTAGATATGTGTAAAATGTACTCTTCAACAGTAAAACAGCCTTTTCCTTACTTATTAATGTTTTCTCTTGATTTACTTGCTATTATAGCTGGCAATCTCCCCCCCCCCCCATAAAGCAGGCCAATTACATGAAAGATTCTTATTTTCATATCTTCCAAGTATAGCCTTCTCTCTCTTTTACACTGGAAGGAGCCCTGAAAGAGCCAAGTATGTCTCTACAGGTGGCCATCCAACTTTCTGGTTACATGCCTATGGCTCTGTAACCAAGTGACAGGGACTTAGTTAGCAGGGATGGGGCTATTTGTGAATTGGCTGCCAACAGGCTGACTACAGAGTGACTACTTTATAGCTGTTCCTCAAAAGAAGTCAGAGGCAAGAAGTGAAAAAAAGGCTCCATCAGCAGTTGACTACTTTAGGACTAAATAATGATGGAAGATGTTTAAACTCTGACCATTCAATACTTAGAACACTTCTTCAGAAGTCTCTTCCCAACAAGTCCACAGAAAATGTGGTTCAAACAGACTGCATGTGAAATTAAAGGAGACAAAGAGTTTGTTTTATAAAGACACAGTCAGATATCACTGATTCAAACTAATGGGGCAAGGAGAAAAGATGGCATCAAGTGGTCTATATATGTGCATATATATAATTGTTTCTATTATAATTTTATTGTTTTCAAGTACATCAAATAATAAACTATATTAACAAAATACTGCCAGGATGTTGTTAATTAGAAGTCCTTCTGAGATAGTCTAATAAGCAGATAGAGCAGAATTTTAAAATTTTAGAGTTGAAATCTCAGGCATCATATAATCCCACACTCTCCCATTTTATAGACATGGAGAACGAGGTTGGTTGATTTCTCCTGTAATTAGGTAGTGACTGAGCTTTAAGTGGAACACAGCTTCCAGCCCACTCTTCTTTCTATTAGAAGTGAAACTGTAATTTGATATTTATAGTTAACTGTATATAAATTGTATGTTTTCAAAGTGCATTAAAAATTTGTTCTTTTTTTTCTTCTTGTTGAGGTATGGGTTGGACTAGCTGGCCTCTGAGGTCCTAATGAATATTGAAGTTCTATGATTCTGTGAAATAGGCTAAACGTTCCCAGCCATTTATGTTTTTAAATGTGCCCAGCATTCTTTTCTCTTGCTATATTACCAAACTACATTTTAACCTATTTTAAAAATTATGAATTATTCCAAATAAATGTAATCCAAATTAATGAGATTTTTCTGTGCTGGAAATTTATTAAATGGAAAAACTATCCCATAGGCTATTACTAAATGACCTTGGTTCCTCCATAAAATGATTAAGACAGTTCAGTTATTTGAGGTCTGTGGCAGGCTCTTTTTTCCCCTCCAAGTAAGTTTGTATATGCCTACCCTAGTGATTCTTAAGATCACATTTATATTACCTTGGAATTAAACTAAGAGAAACAATATTCCAAAAATGAAAGTGCCATATTAAAAATTAGTAGTAATAATGGCCAGAGCTTTACTATTTTCCTTGTCAGCTTGTTTCTATGGCCAGGCAAGACTACAATGATTACTGGAAGTGAACTAGGCTAGATACTGCTGCTGCCAATACCAAATTTGGGTGATGGTTCTCTGATTTCTAGCTGCTTTACTTCACTTCAAAAGAATGGTAGATTTAAATTTCCTTATCCTGTAGTGAGGAAGATCAGTTCTCAAAGTAGGGCAGCACAGTTAAGTGTCAAACAGAGTAGAAGAGAAGGCATCACAAAGGTTATGTTGGGTAAAGCAGAGTAATTTGATGTAGACACTCCTCTCATTTTCAAAACATCCCTGAAATGAGGAACTCTCAATCAAAACATTCTCATTTCTAGAGAAGGAAGAATAATATCTGATAGTAATTTAAACTTTAGCAACTAATAAGCCTTTCTTTCTCTGGAAAATTCCTTTTTTTGGATCACTGTAACCATTTTGCTTTTAACATAAAACACTTTATTAATATATTTTTATACAAAAAAATTTCAAGCCCTTCCCCATCATACATTCTAAATTGAAGGAGTTAAGAGACTGATACCTCCTGATGCTGGGTCAACAAGTTATCAGTACCTGCCTGGAGGTACTTAGCCAGTTCTGGGAATCTTGGACTCAAAAATCAAGGCTATTATTAGATTTCAGATTTAATTTCATCCAGGTTCGAGGCCCAGCTAACTTTTTCACAGTTTATAAGAGGGAAAGAATTTTTATTTTGGTAAAAGAAGATCTTGAAAAATACTCTTTTGTGGCAAGGAATAAATGTGCAATAGCTCTTAAATCTTTATCATTCTCACCTGTGGCTGTTGCTTGAAAAATTCTCCCATTGAAAGGATTTTTTCCTACTGCCTTGCTGCTCTGTTTGGACAAGATGGGGCACTTATATGGTCACAGTATTATTTGATTCACTAAGTAAAAGTAGTTTTTTCCCCAGTAGTTCAACAAGCTACTAAAATAGGTCAGAGTCCAAGTAACACTGTTCTGTTTGTGAAAAGGAGTTATATAGTTAGCTATGAAATGGCCTGGGATGTGTGAATTACCACATTTTGCTCAATTTGTTTTCATTCTCTTTTAAATGTGAAATATAGTATTATTCTACTGAAAAGCTAACTATATGCTCTTAAAACACAGTAAAGTTGACCCTACCACAGTTCACTCAAAAAACATGGCATGTCAGGATTGTATATGCCAGAAGAAATGAATGACTGACTTGGGATGGAACAGTATTCAAGCAGCTAATGGCCAGTAAATACTTGATGAGCCAATGCTATAATAATAATGTCATTATGATGATGATTCCAGGAGAGGGCCATAATTATGTACTCAAAACTCCTAAGCAACAGATGTTATATCCTGCTATTGGACAAACTGAAAAAGGCAGTAATACTTACTGACCAAGCTCTCCTCTTTATTACAAATATCACAAACACCTAAATCCCACCCATTCCCACTCCATCCCCCTCTAAAACAAGAATAACAACAACAACAAAAAGACCACTTCTATGGTACAGATGCCAAAACATCTGGGGAAATAGTCACTGAGTGAGAATAAACATCCAGAAAAGGAAAAGTAATTGCTGCTGCATTTCCACCTCTCCGACAGCCTGCCTTGCATCTGTCTGAACTACCACTGTTACTCCTGGCACAACTCTGGATCTGCTATGGCTCACCAGTCTGGAAAACCTCTTCCTCCTTGATTATGTGACCAGGTTTGGGGTCTTAAAGAAGGGTCTTCAGTAAAAGCCAAAAGGGAAAATTGAAACAATGAAAATACAGAACCAATGACTTTATAGAGTATGCAATCTTTATCCTACAGTCACTATAATGGTGTCACAGATTGTCTTGTAGGCACAGATTTGATGGGTACCCAGTCCCATTCCTATTTCTTATCTTAGGCCTTTACTCATTGTTCTTAGGATAGCATCTGAGCTTAGATGATCAACTGATATATTTGGCTATTGAGGGATGTCACAAATACTACCTTTGAGTCAGTTGTGTTCCTGGACTCTAGTTACTAGGTCCTAGAAAAATCTATGGTGTTTGACCTGTACTGGGCCAGAGATAGGGACAATGATGGGAAAAAGTATTGGAAGGGCATATCAAGAACAGCCACCAAAAATCCATCTCTGATAACCAGAGCTGAGGAATGGGAAAAGTATGGTAGATATCTTGAATGCCTAGAAGGCAAGGGAGGCTCAAAGCACAGAAAGTTCCAGGTATTTTGAATTGAGTTCAATGATCAGGGAAATTTAGAATATAGTAAAAGGTTTTTTACTAGACCAAAGATAAAAGTTTCCCCAAAAGGTTAAAAGGAACTGGGATTCTGGGAACTGAATGGAACCAAGTGAGGCCCCAAACACAGAGATGGATCTTCCACCACCTATAAGAGAAGTGAAAGAAAACTCAAGAGAGAAGGAAAAGGAAGGACAGCTAGAAGAGTTTCTTCCTTTCTGCTTGGACTTTTTATTCTATCATGGTGGTCATCTTGACAATTTGAGGTGATTTCATATCCATTAATTGAACATCTTAGAGAAGTGGGAAATTATTCAATGTTAATTCAGAAGTTGGTAATTCTAGACTCAAGAAGACGTATCACCATGAAGATTAATATCTCGATAATCGGTTGTTAAAATGTACTGAGCTGGCAGGAACTATACTGAGATAGCAAACCCAAGACTAGCCTTATATATACAGTGATAAAGATAATGATAAACTTTTCACAAATATCAGTCAAAAGAATCCTTCAGCTAATAAAAATGCTTTCAAAAACAGAGATGGAATTAAAAGAATTGATAATCAAAGCTTTTTTTATAAATTTTGTAAAGTTTATTGAGAATTGGGGCTGTGTAAACACACATACAAAAGCTCCTTCCCTACACTAAAGTTCAGAAATGGGAAGTGTGTGTGTGATGGTGGTGGTGGTGGTGGTGGTGGTGGTGTGTTGCCTTTTTATTCCAGTTTCATTTGAATGTCATTGCTTGATCTATTTTGTGCAGTGGCCTAAAGAAAGACTACCACAATGCAAGCAGGGAAAGACTTTCATTCATTTTAAAATACTCATTCAATTGAAGCTCATCCTTATCCTCTGCTATTTTTTATAACCTGCATGGAAGGTAAAAATAACTGATTTTTGTGACCCAGGAAACATGGATATCTACTGGAAAAAGGGCATCAAAGATCAGTGAAACATGGTGGCACAACTGAAATAAAGTTATAGTATTAATGACATTTTTAAACCAATGACAAATAGGCTCAGGTTTTTTGTCAGTAAATTTTAACACTTTTATAACTTCAGAGGGAAGGGACGACACAATTCAATGCCAGCGGATTTCAAAAGATTACATTTAACCAACAAAGTTTTGGGTAAATAACCCAGTTGGCTAAAATCCTATTATTGTTCCAGGCCTATATTCCTGGGAAATCTCAATGAGGCACTGATTTTGAAACATGTAAAAATCTTTTGCTCAGGGATGTCATTGTTTCAGTGAACATTCCCTTAAAAGGAAATTGTGTGGCCACGAACTAATGCCTGATGAAAACATATTCTTAGTAATGTACTAATTAAAGGTTTGCTCAGAACTTAGTTTCACCTTGAGAAATAAAAGTTGGAGATTATTGTTGTGACTTTGGACATCCCAATTTTACTTTTGGGATTAAAAAACTTTGTAGCAGATCTTCAAAATTTTAAAGTTTATGAATAACAAATCCACTTTAACTGGCAATCATGAAAAGACCAGGAACCATTTTATATCATTAAAGAAAGGCAGAGGAAAAGACCTGCCATCTCACAACTCCCTGGCATCAAATGGCAACTCTACAGTGACAGCTTTGATCCTACCTCCTTAATTTGTCCACTGCCCATTATAGAATCCTGACATTTCACTGGTATTCAGCTATGATTAAAATATAGCCTAACTGCTATAAATAGCAATGTCTGTTTGAACACTAATTAAAAATAACAGTCTGGCATTTGTAAAGTCATATAAACAAAATTTTAAAAGCTGAAATAAATAGCAACAGTTAAGATGTTGGCCTGCACTTACTGGGAAAAAAAGTTATATCCTTGTGCCCTGAAGTTTTTCAATTAACATTTGAATATATGGATGTTCTGAGAGGAACTACAATGTCTACCTCAATGTTTTAATCTAACAGTAATGAATCACTTTTCTAAATATCTTTCAATTTTAATCATTGTCAAATAACTCTAATTATAATTTGATAAACTGGGCATGGTGACTTTCTGCAGTATTCAGAGCAGTTTTTAATTAGACACAATTCAAACTCAGTTAATTTTTGAAGGTTTATTCACTCATCCAGGAAATTTAGACCCTTTGAAATGGTGTGGTACTTAATAAGCACACTTTTCTTATAGCTACAGGGAATTCCATCTTAAATCTATTTCACATGAGATTTCCCCTTTTACTGTCTTCATTTTCTTCCTAAGATAGTTAAACAGCTGCAACATTTACTGAAATATATTAAACTATTACAAACTATATTCACCTAAGGGCTTACACTGCATTCTTCATTCCCCATTTCTATAATATCATATACTAAACAAAGAATAATTTTAAGGATAAAATAATTTAGTTTTCCCACAAATGTCCAGTTTTACTTTTCAAACATAGCTTTGCTAGCTTTAGTTTTCATTTCCTTTACATATGGTCCCCTTCCTGTCCTAACTAAATGCAAACAAGTTCTAACAAATTCTGTCGAAGATTCATTAATGTGTAACATTAATGTGTAGCATCTCACTTTTGCCAACCTGCAAGATTACACCCCACCCTAACTTTATAATTCAAAATTATTACAGGATATGATGTATGCGTATGGAACAGACATCCTCCCTTTTCTGTCTCTGCCTGCTTATTATCCCTGGAGGATATGCATGTGAGTGTTCATAATTTAAGTTATGAAAATGGCTAGGGACCTCAAAAAGGCCAAATAAGTGAAAACGTCATTAAGTAAAATGCCATAGTGTATAGGTAACATGAAGGAAGTTAATAGTGCACATAGACAAGCACAACCAGAAAACAGATTAAGCAAGGCATATATTATTACTTGTCCTTCTTCACAAATAAAGCAAACAGTTACAGCTTTTGCTAATGGAAAAAAGTAGTTTGAATAGCCCAGGGTTCTAATGGAATGCCAACATTCCGAGCCAATATCGCAGACACTCTGTTTAAATATCTCAGTGGGCCTGTTAATGAATTACCTCTGCATCCTGCTCCCGGAGGTGGTACTTTTTCTCTAGGCTCTGCAGAATTCTGGGACATAATGTCTTCTCCTCAAGCAGAGACTCCAGAAGTAAGACCAGCTGGTCTGGAAGAAGCTAAAAGTAAAATAAAATGTATTATGAGAAAAGAACTTAGTTTACTGAGTAATTAAATGAAAACATACCACAGACAACAAGTCTAGAATAACCTGCATAATTATAGTATGGGCCTAAAATTTGGGAGACTTTAGAGTTGACTTTTGTAAAACCTCTGAATTTATATTGTCTGTATTCTGAAAGACTCCATTCTAGGGCCTAATTAAGCCTCATTTTCCATGGCTTTTCATTTCATTTCTATTTTTAGAAATTATAAAAACCATGTTCATCTTAATGAAACATTATCATGGTTTATTAGGTTCCTTCTTTTATGGAATGCCTAGGTTAAATAATGATATTTTACTGGGAAGGACAAAGAAATAGAAAAAAAAGACATTTTGCTATATTATTTCAAGAGCCCACCCAATTTTTGGCACAGCAGAAGGGAAGAGTCTGTCAATTCATTTTTTTCTAAAAATGAGATTCTGAGAAATGCAAATAAATATGTAATATATTAGGATACAAGTACTATGCCTCAGGACTTTCCTAATGCATATATATCTGATTCTGATCTTAAACAAAATTTGACAGTTCAAGAAAATAAAGGCAAGTAGAAACAAAAACATAAGGGACACAATAGAGAGTAAGTGCTGCAATAAAAGCTTCCTTTAACAATAATATTGTACAAACAAATAAATTATTCATAGATAAGTCCATTTAAAAATATACTCAAGAGTTAGAAAACTTCCACTGTCTATGAAATGCAGTTGGATAGATAATCCATAGAGCTTTTCTATCGATGTGAGTGTGAGCAAGGAGAGCATATGTATGGTTACAGACATTACAAATAGACATTGAGCTGGGCTAAAAAATGAACAGAAGAAAGAATGGGTTGAATTGCCTTTGGGAAATTTTAATTTTCTTTTAATATCTTCGAACTTTTGAAACAAAGGCCCGTCTTTTTAATGCCTATATTCTTTTGATAATGGTTTATGGGTGTGAATCATGTAATACTATAATCTCTTAAAAACTGAAATTAGGGATCCCCTGAAGGGCATGGTAGGAATAAAGAAGCCATACATTACAAGTGAGGAATTATGAAGGAAAAGCATGTTATTAGAGAAATAAATTTGAATGGAGAATATCGGTTGGTGACATAATTGAGAACAAGTGATAATGGATGGGTCAGTTTGCATGCTCTTCTGACATCACATAGGAGAACATCAAGAGAACTTAAGGAAAGTCACTAGCTTGTTGGATGGATTCTCTATGGCAAACTTATGAAAAAACGCAGGCAAGAGTCAAGCATAGGCTGGCAAAGATGGGTTACAACCTGTATTAGAAGCATACCACACCAATGAGATCACAAATCCATTGGAATACTGGAGTATTCCACAAAGATTTGGATTGAAAAGTAACACATCTATTGTGGGCCATCAGGATAAGCAAAAGGATGCTTCTAGCTGGAACAGAATTCTTAAGAGCCCCCAAGACTCACAGAAACACTAGCACTTTCCTCCTTTTTACTTTTTAGAAGTTATACCTTTTTGATGTTCATGAAATGCCTTGTAAATACAAAAGTTTAATTTTAAGGCGTAAGGTAACACAATGAAAGTTTATGAGATTTTTAAAAAGTAAACAATTTGAGGTGTTAAATATAAGATGGTGGCTCCTGGGGCTACTTTTTCTTTTTCCCTATACTTTCTTCCTTTAAAAAAATAAATATACATGGAGTGACTACTGTATGCAAGGCCCTGGGCTAGGTACTGTAGGTGACATAAAGATCTCGATTCAGATATTTCCTGGCCATTTAATCATGGACTAGTGCCTTAATTTCTCTGAGCCTCAATTTCCACATCTACAAATTACTGATAATATCTATAGTGCCTTACAAAGTTATTATGAAGGTTCAATAAAATCTATGTAAAACACTTTGTCAACCTTAAGGTTTTATCAGCTATGATTATCATTACAGTGGCAGAAAATGCACATAGTGTTTGGGGGTTGGCAAGTAGTATGATTTGGTTGGTACCCAGAGAAGATCTGTCTAGAAGAATAGTCTGAGGCAGAATTTAAAAGCTACAAAAATCCTCTTACCAAGGTATACCATACACATACAAGTTGTGTATGGATGCAATAATTCTAGAAAATCAGCAATATGGAGACAGGAAAATTGCTTAGCTGTCATTCACAACATCTATAAAGCTACAGAATATTAACTATAGGGAATCATTCTCTTATTTGGGAAACAAACAGAAATAAAGACTAGTACCTCGTAATTCTGAAGCTTCAGAAAATACAAGGGCAAAAAGAAAAGTCACTACCTTCAACCTAACTTATCCTGAGCAGCCCCAACAAAGAGTTATTGTTGTTACAAATCAAATTTGGGAAATTATTTAGAACAATATGATTCAATTCAATTTGTAAAAGTCAAAGGAACCCTGAGTTAGCTGGTTAGCTCAACAAAATCTCAATTAATATGAATTTACATGAATTTCTATGCCAAACTAATTTAAAACTTTTTCCATCTTTTTCAAACTTGATTATATCATAAGAAAAGTCAAAGAACCTGAATTCCAATCCCTGTTCAACCACTTACTGTGAATATGTTTTACAAGGCACTTGACCTCTCTAGCCTCAATTTCCTTTACTGTAAAATGAAGTTAGACTAGATGCTCTCTGAAGTCCCTTCTCACTCTAAAAACCCATATTCTTAGGTCTGCTGGACTAACACTTAAGTTCTACACATCATATAAACATGAATGCAGTATTATATCTAAAAGACTTATTGATACTTTCTTGGGGAAACTATTTAAGATCAAGTCATGCACTTTTGAAGAAGAAGCTGAAAGTTTGGGGGTGTGGGGCTGGTGGGGAACAAACTGGCAGATATTTAATTACAAATGTCTTGGTAGGCATAAACTTCAAACTTCATCCTTAACTAAAAAGCTAAAAGGCCCATACATATAAGCACATTCCTTCAACTTGTTTCCCCCTTTCGGCAACAGGGAACAGGTCTTCTGGATGCAAGATCCAGCTTGTTCAAAGATGGGCAAAATCCAATGTGGGATCTTTATAAATAAAATGAATACATTCCATACTAATGTTTGCAGATTTCTTCTTTTCTAGTTCTTTGGAGAAGCACTGTATGAATTATCCTACATGAGAAATAAATTGTAGCCATCTGTCCTTTAATTGTTCAAAAGTTTGTGTCTTCCTCCCCTCTGTGACCCCTCCCTCTTTTAAATTTAGAGAGAAATATGTTTTTCTAAACAAATGGCACAGTAGAACACAGAATTAGGATTCTCTAATGAATGCTTCAAATTAATCCTCTTTTACATTTAAATTATGCTCATTTCAACATCTTCCTGATATTTTAAATTGGATTTCAGACTTTCTAAAAGTGTTTCGAAGCAAAATGTCACATAAATAGCTCTCTGTGTAAGGGCACCTCATAACTAAAAGAAGTATGACAAAAATAAAAATGTTTAAAAACAGTCAAAAGATTTCTTATATTATTAAATATGTTCAGAATACAATATTGTATTATGATGGGAATCTCTCCCTAGAAGCTGGTGTGATGGCAATGGGAGACATTCTGTAGACTATTTCACTCCTATCCAAATAAAAATTAAATTAATTTCACATGACTTTTAGGGCAACTATGTTTTGTTACCAAAGCTGGGACTAATATAGCCTCAATTTTGATACCAAATGATCAAGAAAAAAATTTTTAAGCATTCTGAATAGTATCTTCCATTGCCTTAAATGTAACTAATATTACTTTCTTTTTCCTTATGGTTCACAACCATATCTAAACAGAGACAGGAATAGAAATCTGTTTTTCTTTACTTGACAAACAAGGATTTTTTTTCCCACTGGTTTTTTTCCATGTGAAGACCAGGCCAGTACTTTTAAAATTCATCTGACTCAAAACCTCAACCAAAATAAGTCTGTGGAACACCAACACTGCGTGTGTACTTGAAAGACAGAATCTCATAAAACCATAAAACTTGTTCAGACAAAAACAGAAAAATATAATGCTTAGTTCCATCAGCCAACTACAAATGCCATTTATTGGCACTTCAAAGCTTTCTACTCTTGCTCTAAATTTGGAGAATGCCACAGTTTTTAATTAATGAGAAAAGAGGGAAAAAAGTCTGTCTTGTATTTTTCTCATCAGCCAACTTAGTGGTAAAGCAAAACCACAAGTCTCTGAATGGCTTGGAGGAGTTTCTGCACAGGCCCTTGGAAAGAAAATAAGAATTTTCCAAACCCATCTCAACCTGTAAGAAGCACAAGGAAAACAAACTCTGAAGCTTCAAAAACTCCTAGTGATGTTACAAGGTCATCAAACCTGGCTCCCAGAAGACCACCCACAAAATGAGGTTTGCTGTTATTTCTTGAATGAGCATAATGCAATAAATGCCAGGATCCCCTCTTTCCCCAGAAAAAATGTCACTTGAAATATATGATTACTGACCTTTCACAGGCATGAAACATGACATGGCACTATGGGCCTGAACATCCCCAGCCGCCTGCCACGGCTTGCCCTGTGCCCCAAAGTCAGGGCAGAAATCAGTAAAGGAATACAGCTGGTCGGCTGAATATCTTATCTGCTCCAGCCTGCCCTTGAATGAAGTCATTGAAAGCCTCCTCAGAGGGGAAATGTGCCTCGTACTAATGCAGCAGCCGATTGACAGTGGAGTGATTTCTATTATTACTCCATTATCACACTGGGATCTGTGCCTAAATGAGGCAGACTTCCTCCCTGATGCCGTTTCCTTTTATCCTGGCTGGAGACTAAAAGGAGATCAATGGGAGCAATACATATGATGTCACTTCAATTTACAGCTATTGCCTCCCTCTCCATTGTTCTCTGTCTCACATACATAGATAGATCAATTCTTCCCAAAAATGGTTAAAAAATGCTTGGAGAGACGTCTTCTCCCAGAAAAGGGTTCTCTGCTATATTTGTCTATGTTACTAGGGCAGGAACTGTTTACACTGAGCAAAAACAGAAGAAACGGGGAAGGGGGGGGGCATCTCAAATTCTCTTGTATACTGAAGATTTGCTGGCTGAAATTCAACACAAACAAGGTCCAAACCAGAATTAAAGCAATATGACCTTTGAAAACCATACACAGAAGAGCTTTTAGTTGCAGTGACACAATAGAATCCAGTAGTTTTCCTTTTCCCCATGGATTAAGGAGGTAATCACACAGACCGAAAATGCTTTTTTCATTTCAATTTTATGAGTTCCCTCAAAGTCTAAAAATTTGTTCCCCACCCTTGTCAGAAAACAAGATTTCCCCTACAACATCTACCCACCCCACCCATTGACCACTGTAGTTGTGAGAATGAGTTTCATTCATAGATTTTTCACATCAATGGAGATAAGAAAGCCTAGGTATTGGGTGTGAGGGTCCGAGGAGACAGAGACACACACACACACAGAGATGTGGAGGGGAGGGGGGGGTAGAGAAAGAAAGAATGAAAAGAAAGTCAGGACTGGAAGTCTCTGCATGGATATTCTGCCTTCAGGGTTGTTTTTTTGATGGATATAATTAGATGCAGTTATCTTTAAAAAAGTGCCTCTTCTTCACATTCAAAAATTCTAGATGTCTAGGACAAGACAACATATCACATAATTGACAACCATCCATTCCTTTACCCTCACTTCCACCTAACAGAACACTAAAAAGGTCTAAGTATTACCTAAAAAAATGTTTATAAATGCTGTCCACTTTCATCTCTATTGTCAAGCTTTTTACCTGAAAGAAAAGCTTTATCCCCTTAGTGTTGTCAAATAACATACACAAAGAGTCCACACAAATAGCTAATATTAACTAGGATACTATGAGAGGACATTTTAAATTCAGTGTCTCAAGATTTAATCTGAATCAATATTAAGAGCAGAAAAAACAAAACCTGTGTGACGTGCTATTAAAAAAATTCTTTGAGTTGAAATAAAAAAAAGGCTTTAAAATTTGGGTAAAGTCAAAGTCTAATTTTTTTGTTTCTTTATCTAAATTGATGCCCTACTATACTGAAAATTCTATGAAGACAGAGACTCCACTTAATCTAAACTTTCTAGATCACTCAGCACCCAGTGTAAAAGTTGCATAAAGCAGGGACTTAGTAAATGCCTATTGACACTGAAATAAATGAACTAAAGTGGATAGAACTGTACTACAGTCTCCAAAATTAGAAAACAAAATCAATTAGGCAAACATTATATACTAAGAATTCATTATCTATTAACTTCTTAATGATTTAATTATTACGAGACATTGACATTTTGTATGTTTGTAACTGATTTCTAAAGACAATCTTAAGTGATTTTTTAAAAAAAAGCATCAATAAACTATTTAAAAGAAAAGATAAGCTTGATCCATGAAAGAACTCTTTGGATGGTAAACTCCATATAGAAAATAATGAAGCACAATGAATTATTTTAACATCAAAATTCGAGTGCAAATAGGCTACTGAAAATAATGAGTCAAAATCATATAGAAAATATCATTTCCAGAAGTAACAATGGTATTTACTTTTAATAATTAAAGTATAGGATGATGATAATTGCTAGCATTTATATACTATTTAAGATTTGCAAAACACTTCATAAGTTATCTCATTGGAAATAATTTTTCAACACAAAAAGCACATAACAGCCATTTTAAACAACTTATTTAGATTTTGGGATACTACAGAAAAATAGCTTTTTAAATACTAAATTTGAGAACTTATAAAAGTGTTCTGGCAGAAAGAAACTATTTTAAAAAACAATTTTCTCTTGCAATATGCTATACTATCAACAGCCAATGTGACCAGAGAGAGTTCATTTTTATGTCTGATTTAATACTCATAAAAGAAATTATTTCTTTTTTAAAGACAACTATAAATAGCTATACTATTCATTCTTTGCATCTTCCTACATCAATAGGCTTTAATTTATTTTCTTTAATTTGTTTTTAACAAAAACTTTAGTACATTTTCTTCAATCTCTCAAAGCATTGTTATTAATTCACTTTAAAATTTCATAAATATATCAAAATGTATTTTTATTCCTAATTATGATCATACAAAATTAGCCAACTGATATAACTTTGTTGAATAAACACTAGAAACCTTTTTTAAAATCACTTCCTAATTTTTAGACAAAGTGATATTCCCCAAAATAATACTGATAGTGTCTCAAAGGTTCCAGCAGGTATTAATAAAACTTAAGCAAAAGAGAGCTATATATCAGGTAAGGATTTAGCTTACTAAAATTTTACTCTAATTTATCTTACTAGCTATCTGGCATTGGCAGTGTAGATTACCTTTTTTATTTTTATTTCTAAAGGATAGCTGAACACCACCAATTAATAAGATGAAATATGTTTTATTAAACCCAGTTGCAAAATATTTTCCAATAATCTACTTAATGGACAGAAGATTCACTTAAAAACTTCAACATCTGCAATCTAATCTAAGTGCACTGAAACATCATAAATGATTAAACCTATATGCTTTAATGAAGTGCTGAGCCAGCAAAATGGATACCAGGTGGCTTCTAATGCAGGTTTGGTCAGGTTCTATGGCATTTTGGCCTACCCCCAGTGTTCACAAAGAAACATTTCATCATAACTTTACCCTTGAGCATAACCGCATTTCAAAAATAATATATAAATTTAAAAGTTCCAACTTCAAGTCTATTCATACAAGTATATTGATAGCATTAATAAGAAACATAAGAGATAAACAAACTACACATCAGAAAAGAAATACTGCTAATGTTGCATTTTTGTTCCAACCAGATGAAATGCTGAGAATATTTGATAGATACTTTTTTTGATTGATTCTTTTTTAAAAAAGCATAGGTTAAGAACTGCATTGGAAAAAAAAACAAACTTTGGTACTGAAACTCTTGATTCAAACAGAGGACTATTTATTAATGTTTTTACACCCTCAAAAAATAGAAAAAAGTAGCTATAAAAAACAGCAATACTTTAAATCACAACGAAGATCTTAAACTATTATGTAAATGTGCGTTATTCTCATTATCCTTTATCTTTGGTTGTGTGAATCATGAACTTTGTACTGTTAATGAAAACTGTTCATTGGAGAGAAAAGAGGGAAAAATCAGCATAATTAAGTTTTATTTCTTACCTAGCCTTAATATTGAACTATATTCCTATGGTAGAAATACACCGTCCTCCATCTCATCCCACTCAACACCTCTAAATTAATATGTGCACATGGAAAAAAATCTTTGGACAAATACCACCTCTAAGGCTACTCAGTCCCTAAAAAGAATATTTCATTAAGCAAGTATATATAAAGGGAATTTTTTTTTCTTATGGACATTACTAGCTTAGGTACCATGTGTTTAAAAATTAAACCTTTTTCTCCTCTACTTTTAAAGGAAAGAGTTCTTGTCTTACATGAAATTGCTTTTTAACTTAGATGCCTAAAAAACATGCATGCTTTCAACACCTAGTTTACTCAATAGTAAATGTGATTAGTTGGTGCTGCTGTAGTTACTGACTATGTTATTGGCTAGAATATCCAAGGAGCTGCGATTTTGTGATTTTATAATTTATCCATTAAAAAAGTTAATTTATGTTCCTAAATACTTAAATTCTATCCCAGAAAAGATTCTCATTTCTTCTAAATGTGGATAAAATATTTATCGGTTATGTCTACAAATATTATATTTCTCAAAAGGCCAGGGTATAGAATTATCGGCTATGGATACTTTTTTTTTTTTCAGTTTTAACCAAGACAATTGTTTCTCAAAGGTGCTTGAAAGCAAATTAAAATGGACACTATGATCAACATAGCCATTACAATGGGTTCATGTATGCCACCACAAAAACTGTTCATTTTTACTACTGTTAACCTTATTAAAATTTGATGCTTTTAGCATTTTATTTTTGCGGTTGTCAGGTATATAAACAAAACAAAAATATAGCATATTTCAGAAAAAATGTTCTAATGGTAATACAAGATTAGAAGGGATTTGAAGAAAGAAAAAATAGGAAACAGATTGTTAAAGAGAAGTGAATTACTCTAATCTAGAGTTCAGGATAGATAATTAATGCAGGAATAAGCATTAATATTTCTATGTAGGTAGTCAGCTGATAAAATTTCTTTAAAAAGTTTTCCTTTGGGGCTTTTTTTTTTTGGTAGAATTCTGAAACTTTCTTCTAACTCCTAATTGTCAACTTATCCTCTAATCTTTCCCAAACCCCAAAGATATAGCCTAAATAGCAATGGAATTCTGGCTTCTAGTATTATTTATATAGTTTTCCTACCAAACTCTCCTCCCCAAATCAAATCCTATAGGATTTCACAAAAACAGAATTCAAATACTTAAATGTTTAATTGTCGTTGGAAGTAGTACATTTGATAAAGAGAAGGATAAAAGAAAAATATGAATTATTTAAGAAAGGAGAAAAATATTTTTTATTTATACCAAATTCTTCTGTTTTGTGTAATGTATCCACTAACTCTAAAGATCAGAAAAAAAAATACTTAACTCAGATTATTAATACCTTTAGGTTTCATTCCAGATGTTTTATACTCTCCTTCCTGGTTTAATTTAGAAATGTTCATATGACACTGATTGCTACCCCAATTAATTAGGGGTTACCTTTAAACTTATAGAAATTCATATTGCTGAAAGATATTTTTTAAAATGAACATTTGGGGAGAATGTCAAGCAGGAATTCCACTGGCATGAGAATTCATAGGGAGGTTTTTAATGTCTTCCTATATTTCTTCTCTCTTCAATTTCAATTGCTTACCTGATAGAAATAAAAACTGTTTGCCTACCATTTAGTATGGAAGAAAAATGACTGGACCTTGGATGCATATACTGTGGATAGGTGCTCATACATATAAACAAGAAAAAGAATGTTAAAGTTCTGTAGACAATACAAAGAAACTAAGTTGGATTGCTCAGCATTGAGTGGTCTATTTGATTGAAAAATTAAAAAAATTTAAACACTGCAATTAACAAGTTGTTTACCAGTAGAGAAAGCTGAATGAAATAGTGCGCTTTAACACATTAGGAAAAAAATACTGAAAAGGACAAAGCACAAAATTTGATGATTCAAGAGAATTCAAACAATATAATCTTACATCTAATTTACACAATCACTTGTAAATAAATGAGGTTAAACTCATTACACTGTGAAGTAGCCAGAAGCTTATGTAGTACCAGGAAATTTGAAATATTGCCTTATTTGCTGCTCTAGAAATATACTCTAAGTCAAGTTCTCAAAATGTATTCAATGGATTAAAGTCTAAAAAATATAGAAAGGATCATTACTAATAGTAGCTAATTATAGACTTATCTCTGATATAAATAAGACACTCTTTTCTTGGTGTTTGTAACAGGGAGGTTAAAATTGAGCTGAGTTTTCCATTTTAAGTCATAATTCTTGGTTATTTACAAACTTAGCTGTAAATATAGTTCTAAAATATTATTTATAATTAGCATTCTTAAATGGATTAGTCTTTAAAAAGTATTCATTAATAATACATTTGCATAAAAATAGTCTTATTTGGTATTGCAATGATTTTTAATAGCACTAAGCAATTTTAATCCCAGAAAATGCTACCTAATTAGTGATTTTTCTAGTTGTCTACATTTTTTTCACTTAAAATTTCCACACTAAAAGGATCAGAAATATAATTCTCCATGTACCTCTCCACCTAACAACTCACCCCTCCAATCTTCTAATATTTAATTTGGAGTTTTTTTAAAAATGGTATCTATAGAACATATTATTTTTCTGAAATAGTTAATTAGAAAAATTCTATGCATACTTTGAATGGCAAAAAGATTGTTCAAAAAAGTAGTTCATGGAGTTATTTCCACATTTAAATGAATTTCTACCTCTCCATTTTTAGTACATCGAAGAGAGTGAGACCATTCACAACCTATGTACAGTTTTCTTGAAAAGTGAAACTTTATCCAATTATGCAAATCAAATCCATATGTTTTGACACTTAATCAGTATTCATAATGATAATAAAACTGTATACTATTTTATGGCAGGAATTAAAATGGAAAACATTTTGTAGGTGCCACATTGGTTTGTTCTTTAAAATGATATTTAATTCCTACCAAATAAAGAAATATATATTAGCACAATCAGAATTCTGGATGCTCAACTAATTTGATGGTATAGGTATTCACCTTGGAATTTTACAATAATTGAAAAACAGCATTTACTATTATTGAATTATAATTATTTTATATTAAAAAAGAATGTCAATCTTTTCAGGGTTATACAAACTTTACATTCAAAATGAAGCATGTAATAAAATATCAAGGTGTTCACATAGACAATAAAGTAAAGTTTTCTTCTGGAAACTATAGGCTCACAATTCAAAAAGTGAAAGGGATCTAAGAGGTAATATAGTCCAACCCCCTAATTTTAGAAATGAAAAAATTAAAATCCAGATTTTTAAGTCATCTGTCCGAGGTCTTATGGGTACTAAGTAACAAAATTGGAATTCAAACTCAAGTCCAACTTCAGGATCTGTCTGATAAGTTTGCTAAGTATTGAAGTTATGTATATCTCTGGGTAGACAGGCATTCATCTGGATTATAGAGTTAATAAGGTAATTTCAGTTAAAAAAAAGTTTAGATATTTACAGATTAGTTACATAAAAATTTAATTTGCAGGAATAAATTTATGCTATTCTTATAATTTTTATCCTTAAAAGGAAAAGTTATTTAAATTAAATTAATTTAAAATAACAACTTCTGAATAGGTTACCTGTTTATCCAAAAGGTCTACTGTCCATAACACACTTTAGAGACTCAATAATGGCACCTACATACTTGATAGTTTTAAAAAAATGTATTCACAAGTGCTCTAATTCTACTGAACAAAAACTGATGGCCAGCACCATGCCACGTCTTATGTGAATTTTGGAGCTAAGCAGAAATACTATTTGTAGCTGAACTGACTATGGGCATTATAATGCCTATAATTTTTAGCTGTTAATGAAGGTAGAAACAAAACTTATTTTCTAAAGTGAGAAAGCGGATAGGAAGGGGTAATAAAATGAGAGAATTTTATAGTACCCAAACCTTTTCTCATTCAAAAAAGAAATGAAAGCTCTCTCATCTAAATATTTGATAGCTATAGCCCTTGGGATGGTAAGTACTATGTGGCTGTCACGTTTACGTAAAGAAAAAAAAATAAATCTTACTTACCAATGTTTATTTCAGGCAGCAGGCTGGTGCCTAGAGTCCTTCCACCTTATTAGTATTTGGGTGCTCTGGTCATCTTTCACAAAGCTGAAGTATGTACTCCCTTCTCTCCTTTTCTTAAACCAATCCCAGAAGAGACCCAGTATTGCTCCGCCCTACAAGATGCATATTTTGGACTGATGGTGATCAAGTTCCACCATTTAATTCTCCTCCTTCTCACCACACTGTTCTCCATTTGTGAAAGCAGTCTCTCTTCCTCTTCTCTCTGGACTGTCATCTCTTACCCAGTAATTACCCTAATTAGAAGGTTTAATCTCAACATTTAAACAACATACAAACTAGTTCCAACATGGCCTGCAATTCAAATGATGACGAGAACAAAGGCATTAAGAGGAGTAGCAATTTTATTCCTAATTTATGGAATGTGAGGATCTCTTCTCATTGCTCATCCCATTAAAAAAAAGTCAACCTTATACTAGTGTCTTTTCACAAGAGAGGCATCAATAGCATTTGTGTGGAAAATACCATGATCATGCCAGCTACAAGGGAAAAATATTATTCACTAATACTACATTTCAAAGTTTGGCAAGTAATTAAAAGCAATGAAAGCTTCTGAGGCACCACCAGGTGGAAAGTTCTAAGACCCATGGTAATAGGTCGACAGGGGAAGGTTTTGCAAGAAATGTTTTCATGCTGCATGCAGCTTGGATTAGGTCATGCAAAGAAAAACATAGCAGGTTTCTATTAAAAATGTATAATTTTTAACTGGAGTCAGCAGAAATAATTAATTGCCCACAACGGCACTGGTGTTCATATAAGCATGAATCTACCTGGCTTTGTAATAGTGTATGATGTCAGAAATTTCATTTTTCACAGCCACAAAGAAAGTTTCATTAACCTATATATAGGGGGCACTGACCCAGTCAAGTTATTATTGTCCAAAGGGTATCAAAAAAAGTCCTTCTGTTTTCAAGATTGCAATTTTATGGCAATTCTATCAGACAAAATATAAAAGGAACATAATTTTAAAGAACAAAATTCTCTAAGGCTTTGGGGACTTATAGAAGAAACAACATTGAATGTTCAAGGGAGTTACTCCTATCTTGAAGGTATTACAAGAAAACGAGTTAATGTCATACAATATCAAGAATCCAATTCATAAATGCAGGTAAATAGTTCTATTTTCTTTAGAGAATTTTAATGATACTTCCCCCATTCTCCACACTGAACTTTTCTCATTTCAGTCCTTGAGAAAGGGTAGAATTCACATCACAATCTCCCCCCACACCCTCAGAAAATAAGTCTTTTAAACATGTAACAATCACTAAAGCAGGTGTATCTCAAGGAGCTTGCCAAATTATTGTGACTTTTTTATGTTGTTAGTAAACTATAAATATGTTTACATACTGGATTCTGATTGAATAAATTGTGACATGGATATAATGGAACACACTGAGCTAAAAATCAGTGATAATGAAGAATTTAGAAGCCATTGTATAAATTGATGGAGAATAGAAAAAAAAGCAGAAATAAGTCATCAACATGCACAAAGACTACAACAATACAAATAAAAATGCGAAAAAATTGAATTCAGTTGAACTGTAATGAATAATATTGATTACAGACAACAAAAGATGGAACACATTGGTTGGGGGAGGTGTGTCAGAAAGGCTAGGGTATGGGAGTTGGAAAGGAGATGTCCAATGATACACTGATAGACTTAGTTGTATTTTAGTTGTTTTTGTTTAATTGTTTTCCAAGGAGAGGGGGAAGCTGTATACCAGAAAATGAGTGTGCTATAAAGAACAAAGAACATCAATAAAACTTAAAAAAAGAGAAGATATTCCATCCTATAAAAAAGGCATTTTTATTTTTATTTGCTAGAACTTGTCTGATCTTGAAAGCAGTCCCTATACACTTAGAAAAGCTACCTAATTATTTGGAAGTTAAGGTCATCTTGTTTTTTAACAAATCAACTACAATAGAGACTTTTCACAAAACTCTCCCTTTTATGGTATTTTTTTTACAAGTTAAGATTTTTTAAAAGTCAACACCAAATAAATGTAATTTTCCTTCACATGGTATTTTTGCATCTGCATTTACTAGAACATATTATAAACTTTTCAATCAAGCAAAATGTTGATATAAGTTATTAATGAAAAAGAATTTTAGAGTCTTAATTTTGCATATCATTTTGACTTACATTAAAATTTTCTTGTCTGTATTTTAATTTGGCAAACACTTTAAAACAATGTATCAAAAAGGCAGATTTGGATGTTCTGAAAGTTTCAATAAAATTCAAGCTAAAACAATTGGAAAACTGAGAAAACCAAATTTCGACAGTTCCAAATGTTAATATAAATCTCCCTAGCCAGAAATATTAATGCTAAAGAAATAAAAGATACTATTCTTTGACTCTATTCAGTCTATAAATTGTCAAAATCAGACACCCTAGAAATAAAAATAAAGAATGTGCTTCTAGCATTGTGTTACAGGTGAAACAAAGATGGTAAAGCATTTTATTTTATTCAAATACTTGAATATTAAATGGTGTAATTTATTACAGGGATAGGAATGTTTTAGCCAGCCACAGCTCAAATCTTACTTATAGGAATGGGAGTGGTATCTAATTTAAACCAAGAAGGGCACCAAATTTACACTTTCCTATGAGAGTTATATGTAAACACTGAAAGTTCAGTTATCTTTTGTGACCTTACTGTAATCCTCAATTACAACTATTCATAGTGCAATGAAAATATTTCTGTGAAAGAATAGAGTCCCTTTACAAAGAAACAGTTTTTTAATGTCTAAAATGGAAACCAGAGATGGGTAGAATCCCACTTTAGCAAATATAGTGAGATACCACTCTACATACACTAAGGCTATTTCCATGGTTTAGAAATGCATAAGAAAATTGTGCTAAAGCATTTTAGAACAGAATAAGGATGTTCCCTTGAAGCACAAAAACAATCTGACTTAGGTTTTCAAATAGTTTAAGCTCCCATGCCCTATTCTTTTTTAAATCCCCACCTGAGTAAAGATTGAGACATGAATCTGATATCTCCATTAAGCCTCTCAGAGTTTTTCCATGAGTCAGAGAGCTTAATTTTAAATGCTGAAGAAATTAGTCATATATTTTTTCTAAATGCATATGAAGCCTATTAAAGTAATTAAAAAGCATCATGTGCTTAAAAAAATCTAAGTATCTATCAGTATGAGAAATCCAGGATAGCTATTTTTCCAAAATGGTTAGCACAAATATTATATGACAGGCTGAGGATGAAGAAACACTACAGAAATACGTCAAAATGCCAATATCCAAAATCTCAAAAGCTACATTACAGAAACTTTTTGTAGAACCCTTTCCCATCACTGAGCCAAACTATGATAATCCCATTATATCCATTTTTTCCTCAATATTCACATTAGCAGTTCCTAGAGGCATCATGCAGTGAAAAATCTTGGGAGAGTCAGTTTACCACTTACTATGTGATCTCTGAAGTTCATTTTCCTTAACCATAAAAAGAAGTTCTCTCACTCAGCTGCCTCATAGGGCCGTGAAATGAGAAAATATATTGTGAATTCTAACACTAAACAAATTTTAGGGTCATCTGATCAATCCCACTAACTTAATAGCATCATCTGAGGCCAACTCCTTAGAGGAAGACAACTATTCACAAACCAGTATTTAAGCACCCTGCCAAGCAGTCCAACCATATTCTTAATATTCAGACCATTAGTACAGCAAGACAATGGAGACAATATCTGTAAGAATTTTTTTACTCCTTTTTCAAACTCTTCTCCACTATTTGCTTTGATTTCAACATTTATTTATAGGCTAGTGGTACATTTGATAAATAACATTAGCCCCCAGGAGCATGCTGCTCTATTGTTTAGTGGAAAGTCAAGAATAACCCAAAGCCAACTCAATTTGTACAATGGCTAAACAAAATAGCTAATGCCAAAGAAGGCAGAAGTTATAAAGTAATCCTTTTATACATAATTTCTTGCCTTGAATGAGTGAGCCCTGGAATGGCCTGGATAAGATTCTTAAAGATTATTATCTCTACAAGTTTCACAGAGTATATTATCAAAACATTAGGCTAGTGACATAAAAGTTATGGGTGATCATCTAAGGAAAATGTTACAGTACTTTATATATACTTAAAGTCACTTGAGTTCAAAATTAGAAAAAAAGAATGCAGTATTATATTATGTATGTAGACACACTGTTTTATAGACACTTTAAACTATGTAATTAACTGTTGTATGGTTCACATAAGTGTTCCAAAGAAAGTGCACTGCTGCTCCAAATGGCTATCAATCATTGTGTTGCTGTGTGCACATCTCCCAATCACGAATGCCAGAAAAGCCAATAAAGGCTGAAGTATCAGGAACATGGAAGTGAGTGAAGAAAAGTGAACATATATGTTACTGGTGTGCATGCTACAGATAGTAGAGAGGAGCATGCTCTTTGAGGAATTGTCTTTTGCCTCTCTGTGTATCCTTAGTTCTTAGCACAGAGTCTGACATGGAGATAGTGCTTAATAAATTTTTAAGTACCAATAGAGGACGAGACAAAACTTTTGCAAGTATTCAACAGATTAGTGAAGATTTGTTACAGAAAAAATAGTGATAAGAATTATGCTAGAAAGAGAGAAAGTCGAAAAAAGCCTAATGGTTTAAAATTTGGAGAGAGAGACAGATAGAGACAGACAGACAGACAGACACAGAGAGAGACAAAGAGACAGAGACCAATCAGCAAATAAAAAGAGTGAGAAGAATGAGCAAAGATGAGCTTGCAGAAAAAGTGAGCATAGGGATAGGGATCCTGATTATTGAAAGATGGTTCTTACAGGGAGTTATAAGAGTCAGTAAAATGAGTGAGAGAAATAAGGCTTATGAGCAGAAAAACACTCAATCACAAGCAAATGCACAGTTAATAAGATACTATAATGGAAAGAACACTGGTTTTGGAATCAGAGGGCTAGCATTCAAAGAGAAGCTTGGTCACTTACATCACTGACTTTGGGAAAGTCATTTCATTTCTCTTGCAGTGTCTCATGCAAAATGAAAAAGGTTACCCTAGATAATCTTTAACGTATCAAAACATTTCTAGTTCTCAATCCTAGGTTCCTGTAAGAAGCCAATGTTCTTCACAACAAAACAAAAAAGTGATCATTTTGTGATGCACTCACTGCCCAGCGCTGCTCTATAGTATTTAGGGTACTATCTGTTTTATGATGATGTACTCTACAATGCTGCTGACAGTGAGCCACTTTTATGTTAATTTCTTCAGTGGTCATTACTTTACAATGCTCCAACAATATTTACCCCTTAAAAATAATGGCATAAAGGAAAGTGATTAAACTGTCTCCATCTCTTGATCTAGCAATCCAATATCACTCCTGGTTATATATATATCCTAAAAATGTCAGGCAGAAGCCAAAGTCAAATAAACACCATAGACTCTGATTTTAAAGCTGGAAGGGCCCTGCAAGTTCATCTAATCCTATCTTCTAATTTTAAAGTAAAGGAAACTGAGACCCAGAAAAATAAAATGACTTGTCCAAGGTAACACAGGGATAATATATGGCAAAGCCAGGAGCTAACTTCATAACCTCTAACTCCAAATCCTGTATTATTTCCACTCTACATGGCAGAATACTGCTATGCGTATTTTAGTAAAATAGGTGGCAAAGAAAGGCTGAAAGCACTTAATATTTGTTAACGTAATATATTATTATCATGCTGGAAAAAATGACAAATATGAGGAATTTGGAAGACACAAGAGGATCTGTACGAACTGATGCTGAACAAAATGAGAAGGGCCAATGACTATACTAATGTAAATGAAAACAGCACTAAAAGTTGAATTCAGTAATGGAAAAATCATTGGAAGTACTGGAGAAGAGAGTTAAGAAAATTAGCTCTTTTACAAAGGAGAGATTAGTACCTGCAAGGGCAGAATAACATATACATTGTCAGACAAGATTTCTGAGTCAGGGTTTTGATTATTGTTTTTTGCCACAAAGGGGATTTTAAATAAATGACTATGATATAAAAACAAAAAAAGCATTTCTCAAAATTTTTTCTTTTAAAAACAAGGTGTTTATTTGCAAAATGGATTGAGGATATAACAAAACACAAGATGGAGGGAACTGATGTATAAGGAATGAAAGTTATGCAATTCATCTCATTAGCACTTATTAGAACCAACTAAATTAACTATTTTAAAATTATCTTTTTAAAAGACTCGAACAGAAGTTTCAGAGAGTATCATTTATTTATTTGTTTGTTTTTTGTTTATAGAAAGTATTATTTAAAAAACAGTGCAAACAATTTCATAGGCTAAGGAAATTATCAATAAGGAATTTCATATCTATCCCAGGAAAATAACAAGTAATGTAAAGAATAATTATGATCAAGTACAAGGAAATGTGAACCACACTTAGTATGTCTGTATTTTCTCCAACATAATGCCATTATTCAATCATATTTAATGGAAAATAAGTCATGATTCTTTCTTTAAAAGATATAACTATTTTAAAAACAGAAATAATAATAGTAACACAAGAATATGATATTGAAGGGATTCACAAATCTTTACCCAATTGGTAGTTTCATTTTTTAAACTGCTAGAAAGCTTGCAGTATTACAAATAACTTATCCTATAGATGTGTGGGATATGACTGATCCACATTTATACAGATTTTTTTTCAAAATAAAGTCAAAAATCTTTGCACATTTAATATATGATTTGGGTTCACAATAACATTATTGGCTGGAGCTACTATTATTTAGGTTTATATGAGATGTAAAATGGAGTAATAGACAGAGAAGTTAAGTTAGGTCACTCATTCAAAAATTCATACTTCAAAACGCTCCCTCTTGGTTTCTGCTAGTCACTAAGCTCTGGTAAAATATACTCTATGTATTCAATATCCACTCCATTATCTGAGGTAAAAATTAAAAGGATGGGAGTAAGTTCATTTTTCTGTGTCTTGTAATATTTTTCCTGTTCTCCCAAATTATAGAATACCATAAAAAGTTAACTATAGAAAATGAAGATTTAAAAAAAAATGTAAAGCATACTACTTGCATAGGCATTGTTTAAAATAAGAAAATACTAATAACTGTTCCTACCTTACTTTGTGGAACTTGGATGCAAAATTTCCCAGTAGCAGCCATAGGAAACCACCATCATTACAAAGGCATTGAGTCAACCAAATGAGATCACTGCGACAAAACCCACTACTGAGACCGTACCTTCCTTTTGCCAAGCATTTACTACTCTTTAAATGACTGATGTTCTCTGCATTCTAAATCATTGTACCTATAGTTTAACTTGTTTGGCCCCGCACATAGAACAAATGTCCTTTCAACTTTCGATTTTCAATTTTTGGAGCACTCAGAATTTTTTCTATCTCATTCTGACTAAAAGGTTCTCCCTAAAATATCTTTACTTCCAGGACTAAGTCCACTGAGTTGGTAAGCACTTTGTAATATTTTGTGCAACGGGGAAAAAAAAAGATGGGTAGCTAGATCTGGTAAAGCCCTCTTTCAGGAATACAGCCCACCATGTTCCTTTGCAGTGGAACTGTAAAGCTCATGAAAGCAAAAACACACAAACAAAACAAACCACATAGAGAAAATGAAACGCCATGGGCAATAACGTCTTGGTCAAATCTAAAAGAGATTCAAGTTAATATGTAACATAACTCCACCACCTTTTTCATGGCTTTAATTATTACAGACAGTAAAAAAAAATATTCCGTCCATCCCTGTTTAGTAATGTTTTATTTACCCCTAAAGGCTAAAGCTTTCATTAAATGCAGAAAAGTTGCACTCAATTCAACACATATGGCCAGATCTGTGTGGCTTCTTGTATGTTGGTGTCATGCTTTCTTGAGAACCCTGCACACACAATTCTATGAAGCTGCCACTGCATTGTGCCTGGGTCAGAACTTCTGTCTCTATCCAGTTAATAAGTAGCAACTTAAAAAAAACAAGTTCCTCCTTTCCTAGTTTCCTACTATGAACTGATCTCTTCAAAACAATGTTTTCCATTTTTTTTTTAAAAAAGCTGACATTTACATGGCACTTATAGTTTATCATTTCTTAAAACAATCCTGTGAAGTACATGCTTTGGATTTATGATAATCTTCATTTTACACATGACAAATTCAGGCAGCAAAAAGTTTAAATGATTTGCCCTCAAACTACATAGTTAGCACTGGAGGTAGGATTCAAACTCAGTACTGAAATAAAACAACATCTTTTAAAAAAATGAAACAACTCTAGTACTAACAGATTTATCATATATATGTATATATCTACATGAACATTAAAAATTTTATATTCCAACAAGTCACTGACACAAAAGATGACAAAACGACTATGATATAAAGACAGAAAGCATTTCCCAACAAAATAATTTTATACACACCTTTAGCAAGAGGGAAAAACCCAGAGTGGAACAAGTCCTATCAAGCAAATAAACTACTCACTAGTTTTGGGAGGTACATTAACTCTTCCAAGTCATTAAGATGCTATTTACTACATTCAAAAAGGAATTTTTTTGGTTTATTATTCTTTGGCCTTTAAGTACCTGTAGGTATTAATCTGTCTGTACAGCTACCATATGAAATATGTATATAAAGGAGTAGAACAGAGGGAAAATTAGTTCAGAATTATTTTGGTTTCCATATTTTTTGTATTTGATTCTTTTATAATCCTATGAACTCAGGTCCTACACGGATATGTACTTACACCATTAAGCAATGCAACTTGCTGGTTTCAAAAGATATTTAGAACCAGAAGGGAAGATTCATATTCTTCTCCTCTTTAGTCTTAACATGGAGACTGAGATTTTAGAGATGGAATTTTTACAGCGCATAAGCAGCTGGGGAGAGTCTTAAATGAAATACACCTTTGAAAGTCCTTGGCTTTTATCCCTCATTCTTCTACCTCAACTCCCTTTTTTATACAAAGTAATTACAATGAAGCTTTCCAAAGACTAATGCTGGAAACTAAATTTTGGTTTGCATTCAATTACCCTACTTTATTAGCAGAACTTGCACACCAGGAAACAGAAGATCACATGGTGTTCATTTGTCTTTGGTTCTCTAAAAACCTTTCCAAAATGGCAATATAAATCCAAATGTGGAAAATGAGAAGCAGAGTGAAAAGGTAAGGCTTTAAGATTAAAAAAGAAAGTACTGTGGCTTTAACTTGTTTTCAAGGAACCACTCACATGAGCATCAGAACATACAAAACTTTTCTATTTCTTTCCAAACCTCAATCCTGGATTACTCCCACCACCTTCCTTCTTTGCCCCACCAGCATGCCACTGAATGGCTGAGGAAGAAGTCACACGGATGTGGTAACTGCATCTGCTATAAATGCCATTTCATCTCAACAGGCTCTTGCTTTTCCAATTCTTTTACTTTCTGAAGGTTTTATTTTCTTAACCTACTTTCCCAACACTGTTCCAGACCTTTTCTTCTCAAACCATCATTCCCATTCTTCTAAGTGAAGGGTTTCAGCTCTAAACCTCTTTTCTCTCTTTGAAAGTCAAAGTCCTAGAGGAAGTTGTCTAAAACTATCTTTACGTTTTCATCACCCACTGACTTCCCAACCCATAGCAACTGAGTTTCTGACCTTGTTTTCTTCAAGGTTACTAGTGATCTCTCTTTATCACCAAATCTAATGGTCTCACAATCTTAATATCCTTCTTATATGAACACTAGCTTCTGACACTGATAGTCCTTCTCTTCTGATTTATTCCCTTCTTCTTGGGTTTTCATGGCAATGTTTTTTTCTGACTCTGCTCTCTGAGCATTCCTTCTTGGTCTTCTTCACTACTTCATCTGTATCTTACACCCTCTATCCATGTGGGGATTACTTTATAGTCCTCTTCTGCGACTTTTTCCCTTCTCTTTTTTGGACATCTCATTGGTTGTTATGGTTTCAACTACCATCTCTATGCATTTGACTCCCAGATCAATAGAAGTAGTCAGATAGGACAGTGGATTGGGATTCAAGAAGACTTGAGTTCAAACTTGATCTCAGACACTTTACCGCCTATTTGACCCTGAGCAACTTACTTAACCTCTAGGTATCAGTTTTCTCATTTATAAAATGGGGATGATAATAATAGTATTTGCCTCATGGGATCATTGGGAAGATAAAATTAAATAATACTTGTAAAGTTTCTTGCATAATTTAAAGTACTATACAAAGATAAACAATTATTATTCTTACTCTCCATCACCAAGTTCCTTTTAGACATCTGCAATAGGAAATTGTCAAGTGATCTTAAACATGTCTAATAAAGAAATTCCCCTCCAAAATTTTCCACCTAAATCTTTCCTTCTTCCTAATTAAAAAAAATAGTAACAATAAGAATTTATGCAGCACTTAAAGGTTAGTGGAGTGTTTCAGATTAATTCATTTGATCCTCACAACAGCCTTGTAAGATGGATGCTTTATTATCCCCATTTTACAAATGAGGGAACACAGAGTAGTTCCCTGTATCAGTGAAGTCATACACCCAGCCCCTATTATTAGACTTATGATAATTCACAAAACCATTACAAAATCTTATAAAGGCTTACAAATTTTGCTTATTGACCAAAGGAAATAAAAGTCACCATTCCAGACTAATCACCTGGCCCATTATTTACTTATCTTTGATTACTTATTGAGTACCCTGAAGGAAAGATGAGAGGTTTGATGGCATGTGCCAGATAAATGAAACTACCACCACCACTATGACTCCCCTCAGACCTCAATGGATAAAGCCTCTGACCCTGATCCCAAGAGCACTGGATATAAAAGTGTTCTTCATACAATGGCTATGCAGTTATGAATGGGGAAAGCAATCCCTTTGGAAAAAGGACCAGCTACAGGCCATGCAAAGCATCCTGAGAAAGAAACAGGAGGCAACATACACCACTCAAATCAAACCACTGCCATCCTCTTGACCACCACCTCCCCTCAGAGCCTGATGGAGCGAGCCCAGAGAATAGATGCATCTCCCAGACCACAGCTCTTCTTCCAGCCCAGCCCCTACAGCCTTCATTTAGAGAAAATCTTCCTTATGGAGTTACTACTTAGCAACTGCTTCTCCAGGTGCTAAAACCCCAGTTGCCACAATAGGCAAAGTCAGTGAATATCTGGAAAACAAAGTCCTTGGCACTGTCAAATACATATGGTTTTGTAGGTAGAAATAACTTTAAAGAAGACACATTACTAACTGCTTTGCTGTGGCACCCTTCCATCTGACTTGCAGCTGAAATTTCCTTTATATGTTGTCTTTCCTATATGAACTCCAGAGTAGGAATTGTCTTGCCATTTTTGTTTATATCCCCAGCACTTAACACAATGCTTTGTACACAGTATTTAATAATCATTCACCCATTCATTACTCTGCTTCTATTGCGACAGGTGTACAGAATGTAGATTTCCGGGTTTATGGCATAGAACAGATGATGCAAATCAGCCTCTGCTTAGGTCATATTTCAGGTAAGTGTGGGACCAAATGACTCACGGTTCAGGACAAGAAGGGACCTTGGAGGCTACCTAATCTAATCCCTCATTTATTTTAAAGATCTGGGAAATGGAGGGCCTAAGAGGTTAAGTGATTTGTTGTAGATCATAGTAATAAGAGTAGCAAAGTGGAATTCAAACCAAGATCTTTGAAGGTGATTAATAATCAGTAGAGAATACAAATATACCAATGTGCCATTTTAGAAAAAGCTGAACGAAATGGAGATGCTTAGATTTGAAAAGTGAAAACTTAGGCTTAAATAAAAAATTTCAAATATTTAAAGATTAGAGCCTGCATTTAGACCAATCACAGAATTAGGATAAAATAGTTAAGATGGCAGGAAGCAGCTTTTCACTTAATATAAGAAAGACTTTTTAACATTTAGAGAAGCCCCAAAATGGATTGGGATGCATTATGTTTCTCGAAGTGTTCAGAGGCTGGTCAAGACAACATTTAAGGTTTATCCAAACTCTAAATTTATGAAGCTATGTTGGGATTTTATAAGTTTACTATTCAACACCGTACAAGACTATTTGTATAGGAAGATAACGTTAACAATTAGGGGAATCAGGAAAGTCAAGTGAAAAAGTAGAAAGTGGTGAGTTAATCTCTGAAGGAAACTACAGACTCTAATAGGGGGAGGTAAGGAAAGACTACACATCAGGAGATGGAATACCAAGCTCAAAGAACAGAAAACAGCTAAGTTGTCAGTAACAAAAGTGCGTGTGTGAAAATAATGTGAAATAAACCAAAAAAGTATGTTGAAGTCAGAATTTAAAGGGTCTTAAATTTGTATTTTATTCTGAGCCCCCCAAAAAAGTAATCTCTGAAGATTTCTTGGATGGGGAAGTTTAAGAATGCTTAGGAAGATCATTTTGACATGTGTGGAAGATGGATTGGAAAAGGGAGAGACCCAAAGCTGACAATCTATTTGAAGGATGGTGAGAGGTGACAAGGACTGCATGGTGGTAGTTCTCTCCACAGAAATAGGAGAGAGAATTCAACTGATAAGTGACAGTGACATATTGTGGAGATAGCATCAACATGTGCTTACAGCTTGGATTAAGGAATGAGTTTTTTACTTAGTGTAGACAACAGTATAAAAGTACAAATGCATTTACTCTCTCCTGTTTTTTTTTTCAAGTTGATTACAACAGCATGCTTATTATTTATTTGCTATTTAAGAAATGAAAGATTGTCTTGTTTATACTTTTTCTTTCTTCAAAAACCTTTTCTTTTCTGTGAAAGTTAAAAATTATCTTGATAATTTTCCAAATGTTCATAGGGACATTATGCAGTACATAATTCAGGCCCTGTTCTGTAGATGAGGAAGCTGAACTTTAGGAAAGATAAATGACTTGTGCAAGATAATAGAGTGTGATAAAGCTTGGAACAGAATCCAGCTACCCTCATTTCTAGCAAGAGATTTTTCCATTACATAATGTTAATACTCAAATACTTTAAATGAGTGCCACTCTTTATTTTCTATAATCAACAAAATTCATTTTTTTAAGAGCATTTTTTCCATGGGTACTATTTTCTATGCTTTTGGCTCTCCTCTGGACCCTCCCCTCGATGTCTTTCCTTCTCTGTGAATGGAATCTAAAAATATCAAAAATAATATAAAAAATCAAAATAATGACCTAATACCAACATACAGAAAAATTACTTTGTGACTTTATCTCCTGTCACAATCCTGTTAATGCAGAACAATATTATGTTAAATGGTTTTAAGTTTGTTTTCAATTAGAGTATTTGCACATTCTTGCTTTCCTATGAATAAACTGAGTTTTCAGCTCTGTTATGAGTCATTTCTTTTTCTTTCTTAAATGTATACAGTTAAGTCTTTATCTAATTTGAACTTACTGATCATATTCAGCTTTTGGTGAATCACTTCTTTGTTTCTTTCTTTAATTTACCTTCAGTCTTAGAATGGATACTAAGTATCAGTTCCAAGGCAGAAGAGTGGCAAAGATTAGACAATTGGGATCAAGTGACTTGCCTAGGATTTGGTGACCTGACAGCTAGGAAATTTCTGAGGCCGCATTTGAACCCAGGATTTCCCAATTCCAGACCTGGTCCTCTATCCACTGAATTACCTGGGCTGCTTCCCACTGATTTTTTAAAAAATTCTTTCCTTCTGTCTTAAGAATCAATACTGAGTATCGGTTCTGAGGCAGAAGAGCTGGTGAGCCATTTCTCTAGTTTATAAAGGTCACTTTGAAGTCTGTTTTCCAAGGAGTTAACGACTATCTAATTTAGCTTCATCAGCAAATCCAACAAGCAACACACATTGTACCATCCGGGTCATTAACAAAGTTTTAAATAATTCAATTCCTGGGCTAATCTCCATGAAATGCCATCCAATTGGTCCCAGTTAACATGAAATCACGGACCCTCCAAATCTGTTCCTTTCCAGTTGGGTCTAACTTTAGGGACTAGGAATAATTTCTGTAGAAAAGACAGTGTTGAGTAAATAACCAGCTGCTCCTATCTGGTCTGGAGGTACTTTCGGTGTTATCTGATTCTGTGGCTTCTAAGAATCTCTGGCCTTAATTAGTTTAAGAAAAAAATTAAGACATTCCCTTTGTTATTAAAAGAAACAAAAAACTTAAGCATCTTCTTAATGATGTTCCTTTCTCTAAATATGAACAGTCATGATGCTGTTTGCACTTTGGGACCTGAAATTAAATTAACCTCTTTGAAAATGAAATACTTAGTAGCTCCTGATTTCTGTCCCCAGGTTCAACCGCTAGATTCTCTGTAGAGCCAGGTGTATACTGAGGATTTGTTTGCTTTAGCTACCACATATATTATAGAAGGGTATATTATAGAGCTATTATCCATTATATTCTGTTTAAAAATGTATACAGATTGCTTAGAAACCAAAGTACAGAAGAACTAAGATTTTTATGCATTCGAAGTTGCCCGCTGCCAGAAAATACTTGGCATGCTCCCCACACTACAGTCTGGACTGAGCTTATTGCTTATGTGTCCCGACATTCAAGTTAGAAGATATCCAGTTTTCCAAGGAGTTTAGTTATGCCAGCACTTTTAATGTGACTGGAAAAAATTCAAAAAGTGTCTTCAATATCCTGTTTGAGTGTGCTTTGTACTTCAGGAAACTGCTATATTGCCTCCCCTGTGTCAGACACTGAAGCTTTTGATCTGGGAAATATAGGGGGAAGTGGTAAAGCACTCCCTTTGTGCTGGGCAAAAAACCCTAACCCTCTCATAGGTATAATAACATTGAAGGGTGATCAGAACTGCATGCACTGAGCAATTTTGATCTTGCAGTCTTCAAGTACTTTATAAATACAAAGCTTCAGCACGTCTAAAGCATAAGAAACTTGGACCAGAGTGTATTACAGGACTTATTTTTGCAAAAAATGGGCGACAAGTCAGGAAGCTGGGCAAAAAACACTGGGGAGGCAGAGCCAAGATGGCAGAATAGAGGGAGCATTCTAGTGGAACCCTCCCAACGTGAATCGGTTATAAAAGCAAAAGGAAAGGGTGGAGGAAGTCAACTTGCTCTGACAGGTAATAATCACAGAAATCATGACAATAATTATGGCTTAAATACATATGCTACTTTTTTTCCCCAAAGAGCTCAAGGTATTTCAACATACCACATTTACCTCTTCTATATCCTTGCAAGGTAGGTTAGGAGTGATTAAGACCACATTTACGGACACTTTCCAGCTGTGTGATCCTGGGCAAGTCACTTGCCCCCAACTGCCTAGCCCTTACCACTCTTCTGCCTTGGAGCCAATACACAGTATTGACTCCAAGATGGAAGGTAAGGGTTTTTTTTAAAAAAAGACCACATTTATTTGCAAAATATACATACTATTGACAAGGTATGTCATGCTTGATAATACTTAGAATAAACACATTTTTGGGGGAGAATCTCCTGAATTCAACAAACATTATTAAGCATCTACTTTGTGCCAGGTACCGTACTTTACAGCAAAAGGAAGATGGGAAAAGTTATATAGATAATTACTCACAATACTGCTGTACTGCCTAGAATCTAATTTCTACTCTGCCAGTCTCTAAGCAATTAAGAGTAGTATACAAAGATTAAGCATTTTTCCTTTAAACTTGACCAAACTGTCTCTTCATATCCACTTGAATATTCTTGCCAAGTTCTTCAGCAGCCTACAAGGGAGGCAAAGAATCAAAGTCCAGGGAAATCACCTTACCCATCATAATTCAATACCCTAATCTGAAGGAAAGGAGGAGAAAAGAACAATCCTAAAAGGAAAGCAAACAAGTAATAATTCTTTATTATTTTATAGAAAATGGCTTGTTCAGTTAACTTCTTAAATTGATAGCAGACCCATCTGCTTCAGTCTTCTAATCATCATTTTTAATACAAAATCTAAACTCCACTGATTTTGAAACACCATGAGTTGGCTTCATAATCTCCATCTAAGATAAATTTTTCAGTACTACTAACTTAAAAAATATTATTTTCAAGACTGTTGATAGCTCCTATTGACTTTTTTTCTGGAATTAGTGTCTTCAAAGTGTGTTTAGAAGCAAAAGAAAAGTTTTGAAAATATATTGTAAGGATAAATAAGTAAAATAAGAAAAAGAATTTAAAAATAGCAAAATCCTAAAATAGCATACAAAAGTAGCTTAAAAACTATTACAATATATAAAATTTCTGAACATTTATTAAAAATTAACTAATAGAAGAAATTAATATCAAATTAACATTGAAGTCTTCATGTGAAACTGTAAGGTTTTCCTAGAGTTTTGCATCTATGAGGACAAAAAATATGTATTAAACTTAGAAGATATGCTTAGCAAAATAAGTCATGCCTACTACTGAAATGTGAAGGCTTGCCATAATTTCTATGAAAAGACAGTATGTTTTATGACATTCAAGCTAAAAAGAAATCCAGTCTTCCCTAAAATGACATATTAGTCCTTAAAGTCAATTTTAAACAAACTGTGTGCATTCAGAATTCATAATCTGCTTATCACAGTGTGTGATTTACTTCATGACCATTACATCATCAAGGGGATAATGCATGTGGCAATGACTGTAAATGCAATGTTTGTGGCCAAGCTAAGAGACAGACAGGATCAAAGGGGGCTATAAAAAGGCATAGTCTCACCAGGGTGACATTACACACTGTGTCTATGAAACCAGACTTTGCTTTCATGACTACAGTTTCCCCTCATTCTCTAAGTTGTGCCATGCTTGGCAACACTTGGAACAAACAATTCTGTGGGGGGGGGGGGGTTAGGGGGGGAACCAGTCCCAAAGATTCAAACATCTGCTAAAGAAATCAATGCTACACTTTTGTGTTTCAAAAGAATATATAGTTTTCTTTTGTGCTGAAATCTAATAAAGTTAAAGTTACACCCCCTCTTAAAAAAAACCCTTTAAAAAGGATTGACCAGATGACTACCCCCTTTTCTGATTATATTATCCTTACAAAACTTTAAGAATTATTGCTCTCAGAAATATATGGACAATTCAGATGTGACATACCACATGCAAATATTGAAAGTAATAGATCAAAAGGACAAATTCTATTTTCGCAAATTGTAAATTTAAAAAATCTATAAGATATTTTGTTTTTATATTCCCAAATTACCACAAAGTATTTAAAAAGAAAACCTAATAAAAATCACAAAATTAAAATGTGATGCCTTCCAATTGACCTTAAAGAAGTGAGAAGCTAAGTTAAGCTTTAAAAAAAAATGCACATACATATATACACATACATCTCTTAAAAGGATCACTTAAAATTCAACAAAAAGAGCTTAAGTAATATCAATAGTACCTAGCATGAAAGATCCTTTTCTCCCTTAAACAGTAAATATTTGGATAGATTTTTTAAAAGCATATTATGATTTTTCTGTTTAGTTCAAAGGCAGTTGGACACAGTTATTCATTACAAAGTTTCCTTAGATTGATGGTAAATGTTCTATATACCTCAAATTTATAGATAAAGAGATTTTAAGCACCCCAGAAGGGGAGGGGAGAAAAAACTTCTGGATTGGTGATTTAGATAATCCTGCTTTCAACAGCAGAACTGATGACACAAAAAATAATTATAAATACTATGATTTAGTGTAAAGGAGATTCATGATACAAAACAAAGTGTCCAATACAAATGTGTATTCTATCAGAGATTTCAAAGAATTGACTCATCTGTTAGGCAATTGTATTTAAATCTTCAAAATATTTCCAGTCATCCTGAAATACACTCAAAGTTCTTAATTCCAGTCACTTACTATAGCCTCCAGACAGATTTCCCAAAAAGAGCAATCATGAAATTTTGCTTTTAAAAGAAAAATGAGAAGTTAATTTCAAGAGGTACTGCTCAATTTAACTCAAGGAACAACCTTATCTTCAAAAGAAAATTCACTACATCCGATTCCAACTTCACCTCTTTCAAGTTAAACATAAATATCCAACTATATCGTCAAGAATATTACTAATTAATATCTGTGTTCTAACTTGTATAGCTCAGATATTAACTATTCAAAAATATGTTTCATCTACTGGACAACATTGAATTATGTAGTTTTATTGGGTGGTTATTAGTTGATAATTATTATAATTGATCACTGATTGCTGAGATTATGTATATCCTAATGTCTTTCAAAATAAAAAATGCATGTACTTTTTAGAGAACAGTTTTACAGAATTTGAAAGTTATTAACTCATTAGAAGACTTGTGGAATTTTGGTTTAAGAAGAAAAAAAGCAGTTCAACAATTAATTGGGGGTGGAGTAGAGAAAAGGAGATTTCCATTTAAGGACTGGGCATCTCAAAATCTTCCAGTGTAGTTCTATCCCCATTGCCAAATGTTCCCCTAAACCAAATTCCAAACCATTTGTAGTTATACATATTTGTTAAATCATTACCATTATTTTCTGTACACATCAAAACATCTTAATATTTCTGTGTAGTATGGCAGAACCACCAAAAAAGCAATTATGATTTAAATTTTTAAGTGGCAATATTATTTCTTAACATTGGGTGAAATGCATGACTATACTTGCTCCTGTTAAGCTTGGTAGTCAAAACTCCTTCAAAAGTACATGTTATGGATATAGTAATAAAGTGATTCAGAACTCTATGAAAGACTAAACTTTTGGCTGACTAGGTAACAGCCTGAAATTCTGATGTGTGTGCACGTTTACACAAGAACACACAAACACATAAACATAACTTGTGAAAATTGTCAGATAGGAATGAGAATGCTTATAAGGCTCCATAAGAACTCAAGAATTCCAGTCCTTATTGTAAAGACTGACAAAATTCTATTACTACAACACTCTATTATCTGTGATATTTGACATTTACAAATTTTTTAAGGGGATTGAGAAGAGGTGGAAGATTATCCTATACTTCCCATATTAATGGGTGCATACTACTTCTAAGTTGATACCATTTTTTCCTTCTCAGGAATGCTATCCCATAAAGAAACTTCTCCTCTGTGCCAGGAGTTTACGTGAAAATTATAACCACAACTACTTGCTTGTGTTAAACTTTAGCAATTTTAAAGAATATAGCTACATTTCAAATGTAAGTTTCAATAAGCATAGTTTCTGTTAATTTCCAAACACACATGGATGGGAAAGAATTAAATAGCAAAGTTTCAGAACACCAAACTAAACATTTATTTTAAAAATGAAGCAAAAATAACCTCTCTGGTCTGACATTTGAAAAATTATCTGCTTGTTTATGATAGTGAAAAATAGGGAAGGAATAGTAGAATATCATGGAACATAATATTTTAAATCCCTACTGAGTAAAAAATAAGACATATTGTTGTATGGAGCTAGTCTCAGATTCAATTCCAAACCTTCTTGTGACAGACAGTGGCTTTGTGACCAAGTTCCTCAACTTCCTTGATCCCCACAAGACTACTTTAAGATTAAATTTGCAGATCTGCATCAGTGAAAGGAGCTTCCATACTGAGAGTTGCCCCAGTTATATGATGTCACATTTTAACTGAAAAACTGAGTAAAACAAGTGATTTAAAGTACTTAATTTATATGTATCTAATTATATTTTAATATTCATAATTTAAGAAATATCAAATTCCTGAGTGAACACAATACAAGAATTAAATAGCAAAGTGTCAGAACACCAAACTAAACATTTATTTTAAAAATGAAGCAAAAATAACCTCTCTGGTCTGACATTTGAAAAATTATCTGCTTGCTTATAATGTCACATTTTGGGATACAACTATATCCAAAAATAAGAAGAGACAAGTATAAATAAAATAGAGTTAAGGTTCAAAAAATCTTGTCAACCTTATTTTGGTATTTTATTATTTATTTGTAAATAGTTTTGAGTTCCAAATTGTCTCCCTCTCTTCCTCCCAACCCCACCACAGAGAAGGCCAACATTGGGTATATATAAATATATATACATATATATACATATATATATATGGAACCATAAACTACATACTTCCATATTTCAGTTCTTCCTCTGGAAGTGGATAGCATTTTCCTTCACAAGTCCATTCTAGTTAATCTGAATGATCATGTTACTCAAAATAGTTTTGTGGTGGTTGTTCAGTCCCACTGCTAGTAAATGTATGAAGTCAAACTTGAACCCAGGAAGATGAGTATTCCCGACTCCAAGCCTGGCATTCTATTCACTTTGCCATCTTAGCTGCCCTCAAAATAACAACTCATTTACAATTACTCTTTGAACAATATTGCTGTTACTGTTTGCTTGTTTCACTCTGCATTATTTCATGCAAGTCTTTCCATATTTTTTCTAAAATCACCCTGCTGGCCATTTCTTACTCCACCATAGTATTCAATCACGACCACATACCACAACTTATTTAGCCATTCTCCAAGAGAGTTGCCAAACATATTTCAGAACATATATAAATTCCTTCCCTTTTTCTCTGATTGCTTTGGAAAACAGACCTAATAGTGGTATTGCTGGGTCAGATGGTATACACAGTTTTATAACTCTTTGGACATAATTCCAAATTGCTCCTTTGGTACTCATGTCCTTGACTGCTGACAAAAAAGTACTTTAAAAACTACTATAATATAATATCATAACATTTATGTAGTAGCATGTTAAGATTTGCAAAGCACTTGAGATATGCTGTCTTGTTTAATCTTCACAGGTATTACTATTTATGCCCATTTTAGAGATGAGGAAATTTGATCCTGAGAGAAGTTAAATGACTTTCTCAAGGTTTTACTTCAAGTGTCTGAATTTAGCAAAATCTGAAATTGGGTCTTTCTCATGACGCTAATTTTTTCAAGAGATGAAACCTCGAATTAGAGCATTATGACTCTAAGGGACTTTTCAAGGCTGCTATGAAGCTGTATATGGGGGCTCTTTCCAAATATGCAAATTGTAACCTATTAATGCCTACCTATTCTGTGCAATTCACATTTATGTCTTCCTATAAATCCTGTACAGGAGGCTCAACCAACATTCTGGGGTAGTCTTTCTTGAATTGTATGAATTTCAATGGAGAATGTAGGCTGTCCATTATTCTTCACTCTTACTGCTTGGCCAAATCATCTTTTTTGTCACACAATTTTCTGATGACATCCTTTATGCTTACGAACCTGCATAATTATTCATTTGTAATGTGTTCCAGTCTACACAAACCAACTGTATAATCCCACTGCCCTTAACTTGATTCTTTTAAAAATTGAAGAATTCCTTGACATACAGCCATAAATATAAGAACGTTAGTGCTTTAAAAAAAATAAGCAAGCTTATTTTTAAGCTTTATTTTAAATTAGAAGCTTAATAAGATTTTGCAAATGGTCTAAATTTCTAAAAGCAATCCAGCTTGTTCAAACTGAGCAGTTTGTGATGCAGTGGATAGAACGCTGGGCTTGGCATCTGGAAGATTTGAGTTTAAATATGGTCTTATATACCTACTAACTGGGTGATCCTGGGCAAGTCACTTACCCTAACCTCTGTCTGCTTTAGTTTCCTCAATTGTAAAATGAGGATAATAAAAGCACCTACGCCTCAGGGTTATTGTGAGGATCAAAAAATATTTGTAAAACATTCACAAAGATTGACCATGTAATAGGACATAGGATCATTGCAAACAAATGCAAAAGAGCAGATATAATAAATGTAACCTTCTCAGATCATAATGCAATAAAAATAATAATTAGTAAGGGCACCTGGACAGGCAAATCAAAAACCAATTGAAAATTAAACAATATGACTCTCCAAAACCAATTTGTCAAAGAAGAAATCATAGAAACAATCAACAATTTCATTGAAGAGAATGACAATGATGAGACATCCTACCAAACTCTGTGGGATGCAGCCAAGGCAGTACTCAGGGGGAAATTTATATCCTTGAAAGCATATATTAACAACTTAAGGAGGGCAGAGATTAATGAATTGGGCATGCAACTCAAAAAATTAGAAAGCGAACAAATTAAAAACCCTCAGATGAAAACTAAATTAGAAATACTAAAAATTAAGGGAGAAATTAATAAAATCGAAAGTAAAAGAACTATTGAATAATAAATAAGACTAGAAGCTGGTATTTTGAAAAAACAGATAAAATAGACAAAGTACTGGTCAATCTAATAAAAAAAAGGAAAGAAGAAAACCAAATTGACAGTATTAAAGATGAAAAGGGAGACCTCACCTCTAATGAAGGGGAAATTAAGGCAATCATTAAAAACTATTTCACCCAATTATATGGCAACAAATATAAAAATTTAGGAGATATGGATGAATATCTACAAAAATATAAATTGCCTAGATTAACAGCAGAAGAAATAGAATACCTAAATAATCCCATATCAGAAATAGAAATTGAACAAGCCATCAAAGAACTCCCTAAGAAAAAATCACCAGGACCTGATGGATTCACAAGGGAATTCTATCAGACATTCAAAGAGCAACTAATCCCAATACTATACAAATTATTTGATATGATATGCTTATGGAATCCTACCAAATTCCTTTTATTACACAAATATGGTACTGATTAGGTTCAAACCTGGCCTCAGCCACTTCCCAGCTGTGTGACCCTGGGCAAGTCACTTGACCCCCATTGCCCACCCTTACCAATCTTCCACCTATGAGACAATACACCGAAGTACAAGGGTTTATTAAAAAAAATTTAAAAAAAAATATGGTACTGATTCCAAAGCCAGGTAGACCAAAAACAGAGAAAGAAAACTATAGACCAATCTCCCTAATGAACATAGATGCAAAAATCTTAAATAAAATATTAGCAAAGAGACTCCAGCAAGTAATTAAGATCATTCACCATGATCAGGTGGGATCTATACCAGGAATGCAAGGATGGTTCAACATTAGGAAAACCATGCACATAATTGACCATATCAACAGTCTAACAAACAAAAATCACATGATTATCTCAATAGATGCTGAAAAAGCCTTTGACAAAATACAGCATCCATTCCTATTGAAAACACTGAAAAGTAGAGGAATAGAAGGACCCTTCCTAAAAATAATAAACAGTATATACCTAAAACCATCAACAAGCATTATATGCAATGGGGATAAATTAGAAGCCTTCCCAATAAGATCAGGAGTGAAACAGGGATGCCCATTATCACCTCTATTATTCAACATAGTACTAGAAACACTAGCAATAGCAATTAGAGAAGAAAAAGAAATTGAAGGTATCAAAATAGGAAAAGAGGAGACTAAGCTATCACTCTTTGCAGATGATATGATGGTATACTTAAAAAATCCTAGAGAATCAAGTAAGAAGCTGGTAGAAATAATCAACAACTTTAGCAGAGTTGCAGGATACAAAATAAATGCACATAAATCATCAGCATTTCTATATATTTCCAACACATTAGAGCAGCAAGAGGTAGAAAGAGAAACACCATTTAAAATCACCCTAGACAATATAAAATACTTGGGAATCTATCTACCAAAACAAACACAGCAATTATATGAAAACAACTACAAAACACTTTCCAAAAAAATAAAACTGGATCTCAACAATTGGAAAATCATTAATTTTTCATGGGTAGGACGAGCTAACATAATAAAAATGAACATTCTACCCAAATTAATTTACCTATTTAGTGCCATACCTATCAAATTACCAAAAAACTTCTTTACTGAATTAGGAAAAACTATAACAAAGTTCATTTGGAATAACAAAAGATCAAGAATATCAAGGGAAATAATGAAAAAAAATGTGAAGGAAGGGGGCCTAGCAGTACCAGATATTAAACTATACTATAAAGCAGCTGGGTGGCTCAGTGGATTGAGAGCCAGGCCTAGAGACTGGAGGTCCTAGGTTCAAGTCCGGCCTTGGACATTTCCAGCTGTGTGACCTTGGGCAAGTCACTTGACCCCTATCGCCCACCCTTACCACTCCTGGGCTAAGGATGGTCCCTAGACAGGATGAAAAAGGAGGAGGGTTGGGTGTGGGGCTAGCAACCCACACCCTGTAAAAACTACATCTGCTAAAGAAACTGCAACCTAAAGTAGGGGCAGCTGGGCTGGCTCAGTGGATTGAGAGCCAGGCCTAGAGACGAAAGGTCCTAGGTTCAAATCCGAGCTCAGACACTTCCCAGCTGGGTGACCCTGAGCGACCCATTGCCTACTGGTTGTGGCCCTATGCTCCTAGAATGGAGTCCCAGGATAAAAAAAAAAATAAATAAAGCAGCAGTCATCAAAACAATATGGTATTGGCTAAGAGATAGAAGGGAGGATCAGTGGAATAGACTTGGGGTTAATGATGTCAGCAAGACAGTGTATGATAAACCCAAAGAGCCCAACTTTTGGGGCATGAATCCACTATTTGACAAAAACTGCTGGGAAATTTGGAAAACAATATGGGAGAGATTAGGTTTAGATCAACATCTCACACCCTACACCAAGATAAATTCAGAATGGGTGAATGACCTGAATATAAAGAGGGAAACTATAAATAAGTTAAGTGAACACAAAATAGTATACTTGTCAGATCTCTGGGAAAGGAAAGATTTTAAAACCAAGCAAGTTAGAGAAAATTACAAAATGTAAATTAAATGGTTTTGATTATATTAAGCTAAAAAGTTTTTGTACAAACAAAAATAATGTAGTCAAAATCAGAAGGGAAACAACAAATTGGGAAAAAAATCTTTATAACAAAAAACTCTGACAGGGGTCTAATCACTCAAATATACAAGGAGTTAAAGCAATTGTATAAAAAATCAAGCCATTCCCCAATTGAAAAATGGGCAAGAGACATGAATAGGCAATTTTCAGGTAAAGAAATCAAAAGTATCAATAAGCACATGAGAAAGTGTTCTAAATCTCTAATAATTAGAGAAATGCAAATCAAAACAACTCTGAGGTATCACCTCACACCTAGCAGATTGGCTAAAATGAAAGAAGGGGAGAGTAATGAGTGCTGGAGGGGATGTGGCAAAACTGGGACATTAATGCATTGCTGGTGGAGTTGTGAACTGATCCAACCATTCTGGCTGGCAATTTGGAACTATGCTCAAAGGGCTATAAAAGAATGCCTGCCCTTTGATCCAGCCATGCCATTGTTGGGTTTGTACCCCAAAGAGATCAGAGATAAACAGACTTGCACGAAAATATTTATAGCTGCACTTTTTGTGGTGGCAAAAAACTGGAAAGGGAGGGTATGTCCTTCAATTGGGGAATGGCTGAACAAATTGTGGTATATGCTGGTGATGGAATACTATTGTGCTAAAAGGAATAATAAACTGGAGGAGTTCCAGGCGAACTGGAGAGACCTCCGGGAACTGATGCAGAGCGAAAGAAGCAGAGCCAGAAGAACATTGTACAAAGAGACTGATATACTGTGGTAAAATCGAATGTAATGGACTTCTGTACCAGCAGCAATGCAATGACACAAGACAGCTCTGAGGGATTTATGGTAAAGATGCTACCCACATTCAGAGGAAGGACTGCAGGAGAGGAAACATAGAAGATAAACAATTGCTTGAATGCAGGGGCTGAGGCGGACATGATTGGGGATGTGGACTCAAAATTACCACACCAATGCAAGGAACAACAATATGGAAATAGACCCTGAACAAGGACACATGTTACAACCAGTGGAAATGTGCGTCAGCCATGGGTGGGGGGAGAGTGGGGGGTGAAGGGGAAAGTAGGGGCATAAAGTATGTAAACAGGTTAAAAATGAATATTAATAAGTGTTTAATGAAAAAATATTTGTAAAGTATTTAGCACAGGGACTGCTACATAGTAGGTACCACATTAATGTTTATTTCCTTTCTCTTCCCCTCTCCTATTCTTAAGCTCTTGTCCATTCTGGGTCCAGTTCCCCATTCTATACAAGATATCTAGGAGACTGATAAGCTCTAAAGCACTGGTCCATTTAGTTATAGGTCAGTCTGGCAATGCAATTAGAATGAGAAGAGAAACGATTAAACTGGAAAAAAAAATCTTTGGAGCAAATTTCTCTAATAAAAGGCTGAAGTCTAATAATATAGGGAAGTTGTGAAAATATGAGTCATTCCCCAATAGTTACATGGTCAAAGGTATGACAAAGCTGTTTTCAATAAAAGAAAAAGAAATCTATAACTCAAAATATGAAAAAAGGACTATAAGTAACTAATAATGAATAAAAACCATCTACGAAGTGCAAAGTACTGGGCTAAAGGCTGGCAATACAAATGGAAAAGTTAAGGCTGGCCCTGCTCTCATGTAGCTCCCATTCCAATGGGGGAAGAGCCAACTCCTGGGGAAGGTTTCAGCTCTACCTCACATGAAAAGATCTTGTGGTCCATAGTGTAATATGTAAGAAAAGATGGTAATGCCTCTTCTTTAATGTTATTTCCACAGACAATCAGTTCCTGATCCTGAACCATTTGCTGGGACCAAGTTTGGTGATAAGAACGCTCTGCTATAGCTTTCTATAGGAGTTACTCCAGCCTGCATCTCCTCAGGGGTTGCTTCCTAGAATGACGGAGGGCATTGGCTGGTAGTGCTGCTCTTCCCATGCCTCTTAGGTTCAGGATCCTGGGCTATCTTCATAAGGATCTGAGGGAAGATGGTGGTCTGATCTATCTGGCGCATATACTTTTTTTTTTTTTCTAAATTTTAAACCCTAACTTCTGTGTATTGACTTATAGGTGGAAGATTGGCAAGGGTAGGCAATGGGGGTCAAGTGACTTGCCCAGGGTCACACAGCTGGGAAGTGTCTGAGGCTGGATTTGAACCTAGGACCTCCTGTCTCTAGGCCTGGCTCTCAATCCACTGAGCTACCCAGCAGCCCCTGGTGCATATACTTCTTAAGGTCCCTCCCTCAGAATGCCCTGCCACTTGAGCTGAGGTGGCTTACTGGCCCCATCTCTGCAGGAGTCACACTTTCCCAGATGTGAAGGCTGGTATGGAGGCAAAATGTAAGAGATGCTGCCACTCCCAGGGCTCTGGTATCTATCTGACTGTTGTTAGTGGTAGTTGGTTTGTAGTTGTTGCTGGTCCTAAATGATGAAGATGAACCTCCATTCTACTGTGACTTTCCCCCCTAAAATATGGACTGAGCTGGAAGCAGGTCTGGTGGTCTGGAGGACCCCTATTCCAAAGTAATTAACCTCTGGGTCCTAAGCTGTCTTCATCAAAGTTTGAGTGGAAATGGTGGTCAAGGTGGCGGTGGTGGTGATAGTTTGACTTGCCTAGCAAATTATACCTTCTGTCTCTTTCTCTCAAGGTACCTTGCTACTTCAGCTAGGTTGACTTGCTTTTTAAAGTGTGTCACAGTTGGTAAGGATGGCCGATTTACTTCCCAGGATAATGGCTGTAAGAACTGTGTTGGAAAGAGGACCAGTGATAATAAGAAATGCAAACTGAAACAACTCTGAGGTTTCACCCCAAATCTATTAAATTGGCAAAGATATTAAAAGAGGAGGATGGCAATTTTTGGATAGAATGCTCTGATGGTAAGACTATGAAGTGATTCAACTACTCTGAAAAGCAACTTGGAATTATACCCCTAAAGTTACCAAATTGTAGCCTTCCACACAGCATTTCTCCAAAATCAGTAAAGAAGGAACTACATATATAAAAATATCTATTGAAGCACTTTTTAATGTAGCAAGGGTCTGCAAACAAAGTGCCCCTCAACTTGGGAATAACTAGCTTCCTTAGAGTCAACAATATATTTTAAAAAATTAGTTAGAAGGCAGTAGATTAGAAATTTAAGGGAATACCAACAAGCAGGGAGGTTGTTACTATCATTTTAAATTAAAAATAAACTTTTCAAAAACAAACTCTAATAGAAGTTTAGTGTTTCATAAGTAAGCCTCTTTTCCTGCTATTATAGTGAAATGTTCATGGTTGTTAAGTACAAAATTAAAAAAAAAGAAAAAATTAAAATAGACATTTTTCATTTGCTTGGTTTTTCCTATGTGGAGATAGGCCAAGTTATCTCATTTTGGAGGCTCTGAAATATGTTCCAAGGCTTGATGTTATCAACACAATGTCATTCGTAAACAAGAAAATTAGAGAACTTTACCATTTATAGGAAATCCTTCATTTTGGATTGTGTATTGGATGTCCTCTATGACAGGGGAAAACACCTTTGGTAAACATGTCTCCCAGGTAAATGTGTCACTTGAAGTCAACAATAAGGCCAAAATCATCCCTGTTGCTACATATATCAAGAAAATCTTTTTTTTTTGGGGGGGGGAATGGAGTAAAACAAGTAGCGTGGGTTATCACATAGGAATATATGAATTTATCAAATAAGCTACCAGATAATGCATATCAGAGAATATCAAGCAGAGTCCTGGGAGAACAGAACCCAGAAATCTAAATGAAACAGAAGAGCAGGTTTAGAAGTTATGAGGATGAGCATAAGAACAGACAGTTTGAAATATTAGGACTATAGTTCACAAGAGAGATTAAAGCTAGATATACAGATTTGGAAATCATCTGAATCATTTATTGTGTTACTTTAGCCTTTCTGAAAATATTTTGTATCACATTTTAAATCAATATTTATTTGAGATGTTAATCTATAGTTTTATTTCTCTATTTTATCTCTCCCTGGTTTAAATATCAAAAATATCTTTATACTTAAAAAGAATTTAGTAGGATCCTTTCTATTTAAATAAAAAAATGAAGCTTGTGTTTGTAGAATTGTTTTTTGTATATTTAAATATTTTTAAAATACTCCCTTATAAATTCATTTATTTCTGAGAGTTCATTTGTGACTGGTTTAATTACTTTTCTTGAGATTGGGTTATTTGAATTCTCTATTTCTTGTTATGTTAACCTTTATATTATATATTTTTGTTAATATTTTTCAATTTCATTTAAAGTATTCAAGAACCGAGAATAGTGTAATGCTGAACTGCTTCTCTAAGAGGTAATGATTGTGAAGAGAGTATAGTCAGAGCAAAAATGATTATCTGGGAAAGAATTAAAGTATGGAGGGATTGGCACAGAGATTTCTGATCCTTTCAAGTTGGAATCCTCAAATTGACATATAAATGGGCTAATTCCTTCTAATTTCTTATCCAATCACACCTAGATCCTAAGAGTGAATCTGAGGAACACATACTTCTTGCAAGCAGTGGGGATAAAGTGAAACTGGAAATCTTAGAGAATCATGGAAATTTTGAGAGCTAAGATTATTTTGGCTACTTAAAATGCTTCTTTCATGAGACAAATGACTATATTTTTAGGGTTCAGTCTTCTGTCAGTTAAGTCACCGCTGCCTGAAAAAAAAGTTAAGTAGAATAAAAAACTCAGAATTAAGGTTTAAACCCAACTTCTCTCAGAGAAAGCAATATTAGCAAAGTTCAATTCAATTTTAGTAAATAAAAGCTTTGGGCTATAGAAAATTAACCACAGGTGCCTATAAAACATCAAGATGAAGCTTTCTTCCATATAATCTTTGTATCAAAGAGTTAACAAATAATTTGTCTTCTATGACAAATGTTATTCTACATCAGTATTTCAAGAAAGGTTTAGTCCAACTTTTCACCTCGGGACCACGCAATGTAATATCACTGGTGAATGTCTATCCTTTTTTGGTCAGCCCATAATAATGAGATTAAACTATCTCTTTTTTCCAAAAGCTTAAAAATACATAAAATTAAAATGTGCTGAATGGTAGAATATATTTAATAAAAAAAAACTAGAATCTATATTCTCTTCCAAAGAATAAACATAATGCAAGCCCCTAGAGATTTGCCTTGAGTTTCTCCAACAAACCAAATCATTAAAATCTTACAAGGTCTTCTGAGCTGAAAGCAACACAGATTTAAGGGAATGGCTTTTTTCAACTTAAAGGATACCCATTTGGCACAGGTGTTCTCTTACATAGGAACCACAATTATGGCGCATGCCTAGAAAAGGAAAGACACTAGCAGTAGTTAGCATGGCTGGCCTCCCACTCAAGTTAACTGGAGGCTTCCTTCTCATATGACACAAAGGTTATTCCTGAACATCTATATCATCACTGATGACTCGTAGATCTATACATAGATGTACTATCTATGGCACAGATCTTCTGAACATATGCCCTTCCATGTCACAGTTAACATAATATTAGGAGAAAATACATAGAAAACCAGAAGCTGAACAAATTATTTATGACTCTTGTAAACACTGGAAAAATATATATTGTTATTAGAAACATGCAATCAAAAAGAGTCCTGAAGATCTGGAGCAAAGCTCTTAAGTTGGGGCACAATTCTTAATAGTCCACAATGTTAAAAAGTCCTTAAGATCCCCAACATGAGACAAACTATCAGAAGGAAAACAATCTCCATGTGAGGGATGCATTTCTCCAAATGATATAAATATGTGATCCAGACCCTGTTTTAAAAATCTTTTTTTATCCTTCTAGGAAGTCAGATTGAGGAACACCAAAATCACAAACTATACAACCAAAATGTCATTTGGAATACTTATGAATTAGAAAACTGGCAAGCCAGTCCTTGGGTTTCTACAAACACAGACAGAATATTGATTATATGTTTAAAGGGATGACCAACTTTCAGGGAATAAACACACCCCAACTGTGAAGAACTATACTAATGTTATTGGTTTTTACGAAATTTCCATGAAAAACAAACAACTGCTCCAAGGATTGAGCATCCTAATTTTATTTCTGAATTGTGAATAGTGAGCTAAGCAGGTAAAATTACATGCAAGCATGCTTATGTATACACATCTAAAGAATACAGTTTGCTACTAGATGTTAAAAGGAGAAAGAAGTCCTTTTTCTGGCTTCCTGACTTTTTCTTTTAAAAATAATTTAAAATTGAGGGAGGGGAGTAAACTAGGTGGCTCACTGGATTGAGGGCCAAGGCCTAGCTAGAGATTGGAGGCCCTGGGTTCAAATATGTATGACCCTGGACAAGTCCTTTAATCTCCATTCTCTAGCCCTTAACACTCTTCAGCCTTGGAACCAATATGTAATATTGATTCTAGGATGGAAGGTAAGGGTTTTAAAAAAATAAAATGAAATGAAATGGGGGAAAAGTAAGAAGGAGAAATGTATTGACTTAATTTGATAAAGTCAACACTGAAAGAAGGGAAAGGAAAAGTTGCCCCAAAAAGATAAAAAGTGCTCCATTTGTTTTGTTTTAAAAAATTTGCCAAGAAAGGGGCTTACACTAACAGGACACATGTCCACTGACATAACATCCACCAAAAGGGTTTAAACGAACACTAAATTTTTAGATTATAAAACAGATTAGTATAGCTAGCCTATTGGGGAGGGGTTTTCAACAACTTAAAAGCACAAGATAGTTTGAAATGCCAACCAGAGCAGCTAATAAAATTAAAATGCCACAGACGAGGAAAAGCATCCTACTTATAAACTTTTTCAAAATTTGATTAGACCCTTCTTTGAAGTGAAAACTATTCACATCTTAATAAAAGCCAGAAAACAGGAGATGGGTTGGGTAACACAGCAAATTCCTTAGAAATAATTTAGGGTTTCAGTTTCAATGGAACATCTAATGTAGAGCAGCAGTAACTAAAAAGTTATTGAACAGGGTACAGCACTGGCTCACCTAATACTCACATTATGACCTCCAACAAAACATATCAATAATAAAATGAGGGGTAAAGAAGGAAAAGAACATTGAGTCAATGGTCCAAAGGCTTGGGTTCTAGTTCTATATCTGCTGTCATGTAGCCACTTTGACTTCCTCTCTCTGGATGTCAGTTTGCACAAATACATACTAGAATGTGTACTGAAGAAGTGGGTGACTCCATGAAGTCTGAGATTTCTTCAAGCTTTAAAGTTCCATCTCCTTAAGACTGAGCTAGAGTTGCGCTCATGTAACTGTGAAATAGATTTCAGGATGAACCAGGCTCAAAGAAGTTGGAAGAATTTAGGTTGATTATTTCCATTTTATAGATCAATAGGCACAAAGTAAAAGCTGGAAACAGGATTAATCTACGAATCCTCATTCTTAGTCCTGTGCTCAATCTAGAAGATCAGGTTGACTCTCTTGCTTGTATAAAAGTTCGTTTGGATGGGAAAGGGGTGGTGGGAGGGTTAGTTTTCAAATTGATTTAACCCACATTGAATATATGTCAATGGCAAGACCTGGAATATAATCCCTAGAGTTCTAAATTCCAATCCTTTTCATTTAATCACATTAACTATCCTTTCATGAAAGGCAAAGCATAAATCCTTTATGAGGGCAGTATTTCAAAACAACTGAATCAATTAATTTAAAGTTAAAGGGAAGAAACCTGAATGAACCACTTTTGAACTCCTAAAATAGTCATTACAAATATGACAATGAAAACATGAAATCCAACTCCTTTCTTCTCTTCCAGTAATCATTTTACTTAAGCTTAATTGAAAAGGTAGAAAGAACCTTACTGCTGATCAAGTACAAGGTATAATAACCCCTTTACTTTACAGTTGAGGAACTTGAATGGAAGTGACCTCCTCATGGCCATATTAGTGGAAAAGCCATTTATCTAAAAAGCAGAGTGAAAATGCTGAAATGAACATTATAGTAAAACAATTAAATAAGTTAATTTAGCTGCAAACATGCTACCAATTCAATATATAATAATAATAATAATATACATGTAGAATGTTTTACAAGTTTACAAATTTCTTTGTATTTAAGACATTTGATCTTTATCAAATCAGCCCTGAGGGGAAATTAACCAGCTATTTTCCCAATTGAATGAGAAAGCTGAGATTCAAACCCAGGTCATCTGACTCCAAATCCAGGATTCTTTCCATTATAATAGTCTGCCCAAGTTCAGTTTTCTCAGTTCTCGAATCTAGGTTTTAATTCATTGGGCTGAGAATTCTCTAAAGTCTTCTGATATGGATCTTGAACTTAGCTCTGAGGACAAGCAGGTGTTAGAAAAGGTACAAACAGACATGAAGGCAGATTATCCCAATGAAGTCAAAAGGCAAATAACTTAGCATTCACTATATGGTTACAGAAGACTCAGGCAACATAAATACAGGCCTACAATTAGCTTCAAATTAAATTTAACCTCTCTCCTTCAATAAGTCTTTATGATATAAACCACCTTAGAGGAAGCAAATTGACTGCTGGCACCCTCCTTCTTTGTGTTCCTGGTGATATGCTTAAAAAACAGTAATATAACCAAAGCAAGAGTTTTGGGAAAAAAGCAAGGAACAATTCAGACATAATTTCAAGCTATAAGACTGCTTAAAGCTGTCCTCTGTATTTACCTTTTCTTTATTTACTTTTATTACACCTCTAATCAGCTCTGTGGTCTAATTAATCAATCAATTAATTAATTAATTAATGGTACAGTTCTGACCACATTCCCCCTCCCTATTCAATAAACTTCAGTGACTCCTTATTACCTCCAGGATCAAATATAAAATCCTCTGTCATTCAAAGCCCTTCACAATCTGGATCCCTCTTAACTTTCTAGCCTCACAACACCATATACTTTATCCTCTCCACTGACCCCTTCTGGTAGCACTGACCTCCTTTGCTGTTCCCTCACCCAAGACAATTCATATCCAGATTTTGGGCACTTTCACTGGCTGTTCCCTATGTTTCATCTCTATCTCCTGGCCTCCCTGGTTTCTCTCAAGTCTCAGCTGAAATTCCATCTTCTACAGTAACAAACCTTTTCTGATCCCTTTAATACTAGTGCCTTCCCTCAATTGATAATGTTCAATCAATTGTATGTATGTATGTATGTATGTATGTATGTATGTATGTATGTATGTATCTATCTATCTATCTATCTATCTATCTATCTATCTATTGAGAGAGAGGGAGAAAAAGGGCTGGTTTGCACATAGCTATTTTTATATTGTTTTCCCAATAAACTTTGGGCTTTTCCCTTGTATCCCTAGTACTTAGCAATGTGCCTGGAACATTAAAAGCATTTACTAAATGCTGATTGATTAGCATTAGGTGTCCAGAAATCACGATGAGTAGGTAGCCCCAAAAAGTGAATTGTGGTATACAACTTTAGGGCCCCAAGCAACTTTATAATGCTAAGAAAATACAAAATTTGGAAATGAACTCATGAACACTACCATATATCAGTACAGAAAGAGCAAAGGTCAAAGAAAAAGAGATTATAAACAATAAGGCAATTTTTAATGTCTATCATACAAGTAGTGTATGTAAGATTACAGAATATATACATGTAGCAAGCACCAGATCACTGCAGATTAAATCTGTTAAATGTAACTGACTCAGTTATGCAGCAAAAAGAAAAATAGTAAAGAAGTCTTGTCATCTGGACTGTAATATCAGATGGATAGACAACCCATGGAGCTTTCCATTAATACTTTTATCTTGGTCAGACATAAAAATTAACAAGAAGCTGGGCTCAAAAATGAACAGGAATAGAGGTGCATACTGCCTGGATCACTTCTGAGAACCTGCATGGTTCAGTCAGTGTTTCCAAACATCTCCCTGAAGCTAAGTGCAATCTTTTTTCCCAGAAGGATTGGAATTTAAGTATGTTCTGAAGGAACAAGTTGGGGTAACTGACAAAGTGCAATTTTTTAAATCTGTAAAGCAAAGAAAGTAGAGACAGGATAAAGTAGAGAAAGAAATTTAAAGAAGTGATATCTTTAGAGAAATTTATGACTAGAAATGATACAGGTTAGTCAGAGATAAAGCTAGAACAAGGGATAGCTAACAGACCCCTGATGGCAAACCTATGTAGAATGTTTTACAAGTTTACAAACTTCTTTGTATTTAAGACATTTGATATTTTTTTTTTTGCCATTTTCAACGACATGGGGCTGCATATAGAGAAGTATGGGGCTGCATGCCAAGGATGAAACATTTGCTGTAGTGTAGTTGAATTTTCATTAGCCAATGAAATTCAGCAATAAAAAAGTCACTAATAAGGCAGGTTAAAGAATTCCCCCTCTCCCTCATTTATCTTTGTTCACAGCACCCCACACAAGTTAAATAATATCAAGACCAACAAAAGAAACTGACTGACAGATGAACAAAGAAGTCACTAAGCAGGCAAGTTAAATAATTAGTTTTTGGTTTATTAAATACAGTTATATATTACAATTTTTGTTATTTAAACTATAAATATTGTGAAATTATGGTTTTTTTTTTGGAGTGACACACCACCCGAGTTATGTTTGTTTTTTTGGCGAATTTTGACACACCAAGCTCAAAAAGTTGCCCATCACTGTAATAGACAATTTGCATGATCTACTTGTGTCCATACAAAGTCAAAGGAATCACAAGAAAGGCATCCCATGCATTAAGCAGACTAGACTCCCTCAAGGCAAATTTGCAGGAAAATATGGACACAAAGAATATACGGGATGAGTAGATATGAATGGATTAAGATTTACATTGTTTGTACAGTGTTAAGATTTACATTGCCCACTCAAATAAAATAAAAATTCCAGTGAAGTACAGAAATATATACAGTACACAAAAATGTAAAACTCATAAGCCAAGAACATCCTAATCCTTATGTAATTTTCTGAGTTAGGTATTATAATAGGTGACATTGTTCCAGTTTTACAGATGAAAAAACTGAGAGAGGTCAAGTGATTTGGCCATGGTCATGTTATTTCCTTTAAACATCTCTAGGAGACAAGCCTTGTAAACACTGTGTAAAGTAGATCAAAGTATGGAGATATGAAAAAAAAAAAGTCCATCTGCGAAACTACTCTAAAGTTTGGGGAGAAAAACCTCAATCACCAAATAATGTTTACTATAATATCTTTTTGCCATCAAAGGTCAGTTCAAAATGAGATCATAATTTTAAGTATTTTTTCCTCTTTGGTTGGTTGCCTTTATCAGAAAATATATACTGGATGTGGCATCAGAGGACCTGGGCTCTGGTACCAACTCTGTGACACCTTAGGCAAATGACATAATTTCTCTAGTCCTTATCTAATTTATAAAATTAAACAAGACTATTACATGATCTTTTCAACTAACTCTATATCCAAATCATTCATGACATTACTTATATATGTGTACTATACTTTTCCTTTTTAGTTTTGATATGCTAGATGTTGATCTGAAATTCATCATCTTACCTAAAAGTGAAAACATTAATTACATATAGGTGTAAGTCCCCAAAGAATACAGTCTTCAATAAACACTTGTTACATTGTCTGTGACTTAGGGAGAGATAAAAGTCATGAAAATTCCTGCCCCTAATGGATTTTATTCTATAGTAGAGGAATTAGACATACATGATATTACAAGTTCATTAGTTGCTAAATAAAATGCCACATTAGGCCTCAAGAAGGCCATTATCAACCATGAAGACAGGATAGCATTGGAGAAGAGGTGACATTTGAGTTAGGTTTTAAATAATGGGTACTTTCAATAGGCAAAAGGCGGGGGTGGGGGGAGGGGGAATAGGAGGGAAGGCATTCCAGGCATAGTAGTTAGTATAAGAAAACATAAGGTGGTAACATACATCTTTAGGGAACAAAGAATAATCTATTTGGGTTTGAGAATAGATTATATAGAGGGGGGAAATATGAGATAATGCTGAAAAGACAGAATGAAGTCACATTTTAGGGGGTATGTGTGGAATGTGTGGCAACAAATTAAAACTTTTGTCAGCAATGTGACAGGGAGTCACTAAAATGATATGGCCAGAACTATGAGTAAAAAAGATTATTTTGGCAGCAAGTATATATTGGAGTGGTGAAAGAACAACTGTTCTTTAGTAAATTATTGTAAAAGTTCAGGTGAATGGTAATGACTGTTTGAGAATGGTCACATTGGGAACAGAGAGGAAGGGAGGAAGAAGGATGTTACAAAGGAGAAAGTGATTAAGTTTGATCACTGATCAATTACACAGGGAAGAGGAGGGAGAAAGAAGAATTAAAGATAACCTCTGAAGTTACAAACAAAGGATAAAGGGTAAACTGTCATGCCAGAAAAAATAGTTAAGTCCAAGAGAGGACTTGAGTTTAGGGGCACAGATAATGTGTTCAGTTTTGGACACGGTGAATCTAAATTGCAGTGGATTATTCAAATAATAATAATAATACACTATCAATAATTAGAGAAAACAAGTATCTCAAATGAAAGATTGGAAGGAGAGATACAGAGGTTAAATTCTAGTGTACAGATGTAAGTGAAGCCATGGAAGCAAATGAAATTAGGGAGAGTGGAAAGGCCAAGAAGAGATAACTGAATATGGATCTATAAAAGATAAGGAGCCAATAAAGGAGACAGGAAAAGACAGGACTAGAGCAAGTGTCTAGGAGTGTCAAAAGTGGCAGAGAAGCAAGTCATGGAGTAAGAATTAATAGCTTTTTTCCCTTTGGGTGGGTGAAGGTGGTCTGGACATGAGATATCACTGAGGTGACAACACATAGAGTTTGGAAACAAAAGATACAAATGAAGTTCCCAATTGTCCTGCAATGCACATAACTTCGGAGTATAAGGGATAAGGAAGATGTCAAATGACTGTCCTGGTCACAGAGCTAAGATAAATAAAAGGAAGGAATTGAATCCGGGTCTGATTCCAATACTAACCCTTATCTTTATGATGTCGCAGATTTACATTTAAGAATAAAAAGTTTTCTGTCTAAAAATGCTTTTGCAAAAGAAACTGATGAAAACTACTGTTAATACTATTCTTTAAAGATAGAAAATTTTAAAGCTGTCCTATGAACAATGATTTTGAAGCAACTAAAATATGACTCTACATGAGACAGATGGATGAAAACAATAATTGTATTCTTGCTATTTGGGTAAAGAAACACATACATATGGAACAAGCTATAAAACAATAAAAGTGGAAAATCTTTAAGCCAAATAATACTGATAACTTATTTATTTACAATTCAGTGAATATAAACAGAATGAAAATACTTGTTCCTATGAAGAAACAGCATAAAAAAAGTATCAAAATGCCATAGATACAACAGATCCTAGTCAGAGGATAACAATTCACTTCTGAAAAGAACCTTATTCCAACCTTCTATACTCATATGTGGGAGAAGACATTATTAGTCGATAACATGTATTAAGCACTATTATGATATCAAACTGTTTCCACATTTCTTTATGATTTTACAAGTTAAAATCAAGGGTTAAGTCTATTCCTTAAAGCAACAAAAACAGGCTGCTTGATTTGTAATAGTGAAAGGTGAGAAACAAGTTTTTAAATTCCAACATTTGAGGAATTACTGATTATAATACATCAATATAATACAATATGATTGTGAAAAGAGCATAAAACAGAACTAGAACATACATAGTAACTATCTTAAAATGGCAGCAACAAAGTTTTATAAAAATGGAAAAGAAATAAAAAATCTTTTAAAAATGTACATCTCACTTTAAGTAAAACAAATAGCTGTGGCAGTATTGCGGATATTATTTCTTATTTTGCTTGCTTTTATTTGTAAAGATTATTATAATTTATAATACATAAAATTTTCTAATTTGCCTATAGAACTGTGTAAGATAATCCCAAAGGGTTATATTTATATTTCAATTTTAATTTTAAATTTCCTGACATCAGACCATTAGCATTATGTGAATGCAGAATTTTGCTATTTAATTTCCTCCATAAAGATCATAAAACAAACCAAGGGAGAAAACAAATAAATCTGCCATTTACTTATTATTGAGTTCAAACCAGGTCAATGGGCCTATTAGAGTGTAACTGAGTTCAGCTTACTTATTAATATACACTGACAACATATTCTGTAACTATGCCTGTGAATGAGGCAAGACGCTAGGAGTAGTGATTAGCAGTAGCCTTCATAATACAGATCTCTCTATCTAGAAGAATAGGTTAGGTTAACAGACAGTGAAATTTTCATTTACATTGTAGGGAATAGGAAATAAAGTAAAAATTGGAAATCTCCAAGTGTCTTATTCTTCTTTATACATCTAAAAACTTACACAAAACTCACTGATACCAACGGAGCATCACTTGTTAAAACTTATTTGAATGATCTCATTTTTTACAGTTGATCAATAGTGTCAGCCTTTCATCCAGAAAGGGCTAAACAAATTCTTGTACAGGATGACCTAATCATGACCCCTTTGACTTGATTTCACCACATTATAATTACTTCTTATCAACAGAGGACTGACCAGCATGACATCAAGGTTTCTATTGTCCAGTTACACTCATAAGTTTCACCAAGGAGAAATACCATTTATGTCATTCTCTAGAAAAGAGGGTGCTTTAAGATAAATTTATGATCTCCATGATTTTCTAAGTGTCAATCTGACAAATAGTTTGTAATTACTTTGAAATTAAACCACTGGGTAAATTCCACAGTTTTGGATGGATATTAGGGACATGTGTGGTTTAAAAACATCTTAATGTTTTATTCCTTCCTTTTCTTTTCTTAAATATTTCTTCCTCTGACCTGACCTTCCTTAATGTAAAGTAATTAAGGTAGGTAGACATACATAAGTCATTCTTCAAACAACATTTCTGTTGCTGTATATAACATTCTCTTGGTTCTGCTCATTTCATTCTTCATAATTTCATGTATGTCTTTCTATGTTTTTTTTAAATTAATATGCTCATTATTTCTTAAGGCACTGTAGTAATCCATCACAATCACTATGTCACAACTTGTTTAGCCATTCCCCAACTGATAGGTATTCCTTCAGTTTCTAATTTTTTGCCACCACAAAGAGAGCTGCTAAAAGTATTTTAGAACATAGTTTCTTTTCCATTTTTTTTTGATCACCTCAGGAAATAAATCTAATAGTGGTGTTGCTGGGTCTAAGGGTACACATAGTTTTATACCTCTCTGAATATAATTCTAAATTGCTCTCTAAAATGGTTGGATCATTTCAGAGTTCTATGAACAGTGTATTAGTGTCCTCATTTTCTACATGCCCTCCAACATTTATCATTTCACCCTTTTATTATTCTAGCCACTCTGATAGGTGTGAGATGTTCCAAAAATTGCTTTGATTTACATTTCTCTAATCAATAATGATTTATAGCATTTTTGTACATAATATTATATAGCTCTGATTCCTTCATCCAAAAACTCTTCATATCTTTTGACCATTTATCAATTGGGAAATGGCTAAGATTCTTATATATTTGACAAAGTTCTCTCCATTTATTTTAGATATGAGACCTCTATTCTAAAAACTGTCAAAAAAAAAACTTTCCCCAAATTATTGCTTCCTTCTATTTTGGGCAACAGTAGTTTTTATTTTTTTTCAATTTAATGTATCCCAACTTATCCATTTTACATCTCACAATGCTTTCTAGCTCTTGTTTATTCATAAATTCTTCTCTTATCCATTAATCCAATTAGTAATATGTTCCCTGTTGTTCTAATTTGTTTGTATCATCTCCCTTTATGCCTAGGTCATGTATCCGTTTTGATCTTATCTTGTTAAGTAGTGTAAGATGCTGGTCTGAATCTAGTCTTTCCCAGACTACTTTCCAGTTTTCCCAACAAATTTTACCAAATAGTGAATTCTTATTCCCAAAACTTGGATCTTTACTTTTTTTGTCAAACACAAGGTTAGTATAATCTATCCCTCCCCCCTTAGACCCTGACCTTCTGCCTTAAGAGTCAATACTGTTGTATTGATTCCTAACAGTAAGGTCTAGAGTAGACAATAGGAGTTAAGTGACTCATCCAGTCACACAGCAAGAAAGTATCTGAAGCCAGATTTGAACCTAGGACCTCCTGTCTCCAGGCTTGGCACTCTAGCTACTGAACCGCCTAGCTGCCATCAACATCATCTTTTAAAACTGTTTGTTGTGTATCTGTTGTGTTCCACTGATCTACTTTTCTATTTCTTAGTCAGTATGAGACAGTTTTGATTATTTACTACTTTATACTATAGTTCAAAATCTGTTATTACAAGACCATCTTCCTTTATATTTGCTCCAATTAATTTCTTTGATATTCTTGACCAAATTTTGTTTTCTCAAATGAATTTTTTTTCCAATTTAATAAAATAATTTTTGGTAACTTAACTGGGATGGCACTGAATTAGATTAGATTAGGTGGGATTATCTTTTTTAACTAAAGTGACTGCCTACCCACAATTAATATTCTCCCAATTATTTAAATAAGACTTTATTTGTATAAAAAGTATTGGATAACTATGTTCATACATACAGTTTCTGGGTTTGTTTTGGTAGACATACTCCTAGATATTTTATTCTACCTATGGTTTTAATTTAAATGGGCTGTCTCTTACTACTTCTTCTTGCAGGACATTGTTGGTGATATGTAGAAATTTTATGTGGGTTTATTTTATTTAAATTATCTATAGCTTCAACTAATTTTTAGTTGAATCTCTAGGAATATATATATTTATCTGCAAAAAGAGCTTTATTCCATTTTTGCCCATTCTAATTTTTTCCTTCTCTTATTGCATTTCTAATTCAACATTAAATAATATTCATGATAATGGGTATCTTTGTTTCACTCCTGAACCTAAAGGGAAGACTGCTAACTTATTCCCATTATATACAGATAATGTTTGCTTATAATTGTAAGTCTATACTCCATCATTCTAAGGAAAAAATCCATTTATACCTATGTTTTCAAGTGTTTTTAATAAGAGTGAATGTTGTATTTTGTTAGCTTTTTCTGCATCTATTGATATAATTATGGGATTTTTAAAGTTTTTTGTTGATGTAATCAATTATAGTAACAGTTCTTATATTAACCCATCCCTGCATACCTGGTATAGATCCTTTTTGGTAGTGGTGTATATAATCTTTTTAATATATTGTTGTAGCCTAGATGCTAATATTTTATTTGGGATGTTTGCATTTATTCATTAATGAAATTGTCCTATAATTTTCTTTCTCTGTTTTTGCTCTTCCTGGTTTATACATATTAGCACCGTAACCAGACTCCTTCTTTACCAATTATTCTAAATAATTCATTTAATATTGGAATTAGATCGTCTTCAACTGTTTGGCAAAATTCACTTATAAATGCATCTGCTCCTGATACTTTTTTCTTAGGAAGTTCATTTATAGTCTGTTCAATGTCTTTTTCTAAAATAGATTTATTTAGATATACTATTTCCTCCTCTCTTAGTCTAGGCAATTTATGTTTTTTTTGTAAGTATTAATTCATTTTACTTCAATTGCTAGATTTGTTTGGCATATAATTGAGTAAAATAACTCCTAATAATTGCTTTGATTTCATCTTCATTAATGGTAAATTCATGTTTTTCATTTTTTTGACTCTAGTAATTTGGTTTTCTTCTTTTTAAAAATCATATCATCCAATAGTTTATTTTACTGGCTTTTTTTTATAAAATCAATTCTTAGTTTTATTTCTTCAATGGTTTTCTTACATTCAATTTTGTTACTTTCACCTTTAATTTTTAGAAATCATTTCCCAGTAGCATTTAATTGGGGCCTTTTGATTTTTAATCATCCTTTTTTTGAAACCCACCATAGCATCTTTTTGAAACCTGCCACAATTGTCAGCAATGGAGCTTTCTGGTACACTTTTGGTTATACATATAACCCTCTATGCTCAGGACCACGTTATAATAAAACAAACAAACAAACAAACAAACAACCTACCTCTCTTTTCTTGACAGTCTGGTGAATCAGCATATATTCAGAATGGCAAATATTGTACATTTTTATAATAATAATAAGAGGCAGTTTGATGTAGTGAATAAAGCTGGCCTCAAGTCAGGAAGAGCTAGATTCAAATTCAATCTCTGATATCCTAGGTAAGTCACTTAAGCTGATGAAACACTCTAAGATATCAATCAGCAGAACATATGCTGATCTACAATGATAGAAGAAATATCTTCACCAGGAGTTCCCTAACAGATGAAATAATAGATTTATACTTCCCTCAAATCTCTTCCTTCTTAAAAAGAATTGTAACATTTACAATGAAAAGATTTAGGAACTGTAATTTGTTTTTCCCTATAGTCCTTTAAGAAATCCTTTAATAAAATAAAGCCATTTCTCTACCAGAGATAGAGTGGTACAGGAAAGAGCATTTTATTGAATGAAATAAGGAAGAAATGTTTGAGATTTTTATTTTAATGAACAGTGTCAATGCCAGTGACAACAATCTCTTTTTGCTTAAGTAGCTACTCTTTTGGTAAATAGTTATAATAATAGTTAGGGACTAACAAAAACCATTTACATTTATATACAGATTTACTGTTTATAATACATGTAAAGCCAGTCCCAAAGCCCATAATAATGAATAATTCAGGTATATGGACTGAGAGATCAATCACTGAGGGGGATGTAGGCCTATAAGAATAAAGTCACTGGGTTAAGTTATGATTAACCTGAAGATATATTTACATACATCTCTAGGTCACATACACTTTCCTAGATGAGGGAAATATTATATATACAAGCTCCATTTTATAGATTAGAAAACAGAGATTCAGGGAGTGATTTCTACATCATCATACAACTAATAGGGATTAGATTTTAGGCCCATCTTTCCTGAATCAAAACCCCCTTCCATTACACCACCCAGCCTCTCCAAAAGGAAATGTCATGAGACCAATGAAAGTTGCCAGTGGTGGGCCCAGGGCCAACAGTACAATCTCCTTCTTTGTTTCAGCTTTCTCTCCTCCTTTCTCCCTGCCCCCACCTTAGAGTTAAATATCAGGGGAAAAGAGTGGGCCCTACAAAAAAAAATGGAGAAATCTGAACTATGCTAGAGCGAGGAGAAGAACAAAACATTATAAGTGAAAATTAACATACCTAAAACATTCCTTTAATAAGAAAGGAAAGAACTGCAACATACTCAAAAGTTGACCAATAACTGCCGAGTGATAGTTCTCAGAAATAAGTTAATTTGAACCAATGTCATTCCCAATGTTTCACCCTGTGATCTCTCTATCTCAACATGATACCCCTCTGGTTGAGAATAATGTCCTAGTGTGTAAGCGTAGTTCCTCCTTAGCCAAGGAGTTGGTAGTGGATCCTAGAAATGGATGCCTGAGGTCAGGACAGCCTCCTTCCCTCCATGCCCTAAAACAGAGGGTATTCTGTAATGTCTTCAAAAGTGACGTGAGCAAGCCTATGGAAGAGTGGGGGACAGGAGCACTCCCAAAAGGAAGAAAGACAAGGGGAAAAAAAGAGAAAATAAACAGGAAAGAGACAGACAGATAGCAGCAGCTTCAGTAATCATAGCAGGGGGAGAAAAGGGAAGACATCAGGACTCCGATATCAAGCCTGTGTCTGAAGTGGCATACAGAGACCCGTATCTGATGTGCTCTGGTGAATTCTATACTTTCATTTTCTGACTCTTCTTTCTCTCTAGTCCTCTTGCCAAGAAAAGATGAATCTGTTTTATTTATCAATCATCTTTATTTAAATGCCTTTTTTGCTTTTGTATCATTTTAAAAAATCTTTTTTAATCAAATGGTTAGTATTAGTATACTGATTTATACATGTGTACATTTTTGGAGGTTAGACTGTCACAAGAAGGTTGGGGGTTGGTGTCCTCAGTAAGAAACTTTCATAACTTCTGGGAACATTCCCAGCATTGGGGCTTGGAGCTAAATAAAAAGGAGATTTTACTGATTCATATTTTGTAACTTCTCAAAATCAAAGCAAGACCAAAAGAAAACTAGGCACAACTGAGTCAGTCAGTCAATCAGTCAGTCAGTCTGTCTGTCTGTCTGTCTGTCTGTCTCTCTCTCTCTCTCTCTCTCTCTCTCTGGTGAAAGGAAGGAATGGAATTAACTCTTCTGAGTCATTTGCTTCAGGCACTTCCTGTCCTCTGGCCTTCCCACACAGGTTTTTTTTGACCCATTAGCCTCAGGAGGGTGCAGTATACAGAACAGACCAAAGAGACAGTTACTCCTACAGGGAGAGCTGGAAAATGAGGTGCTGCCCACATGAGTAAGTGGCCAAGAGGGAGTAAGTAGTCATCCTGTTTGACCCTACATCCTTTCAAAGCAGATGCATCCACTATTAGAAAGCATGTGTATTCAGGATTTTTCTACCAAAATCGAACCTTGATGATAAAAACATTTGAATATACTGATGGAATTCTAAGAAGTCTTTTTAATAATTTATAACAGATTACTCAGAATAGATACAAATACCTGGCAAATCTATCCTCAGCGCCTAAGTGACTGGTAGTAATTCAAGTGCTTACAGAAGACTCATGAACTCTTTTAGTCCAAAATGAGGCCATAAATAACCTGAAGCAGGAAAAATAGTTTATGTGCACCACGCTCTCATTTGAGATTGGAAAATTCAAGGTTCCTAAAAGTGTGTTGTACAGTGAGTGAAAAGAGTAGAATAGTAAAAAGTTAGAAAGATTCACTTCTAATATTGAGGGCCACTGGCTGTGGAATCAGGATCTGAATTCAAAATATGCTTCTGACATTGCCTATAATAGGTGAATTGGAGCAACACACAACCTCAATTTTCTGACCTGCAAAATGAGGAATTTAGACCTAGATGGGACTCTGAAGTCCATTTTAGCTCTAGCATTATGGTCCTATTTACTAGCCAAGTGACCACTAAAGTCAATCTCTCTGGGGCTCAGCACAGTCTTCTCATATAGGTGTAAAAACATCTTTAAATATCCATCACACCGGGTTGTATTAAGATCCGAAGGAGATAATTTACATAAAGCATTTGGCAAACTTTGAAGTGCTAAATAAATGCCAGTTATGATGATGCAAGGTCCATTTTGTTGATGATTAGTATTAAAAGAGCTACAGAATTCACAAACAACTTTGGGAAAGAACTCTTACATTAGACTTTTGAAGGCTTACTGGAATTCTATAAAGCCAGGGACATTCAGCAGACATTTTGCCACTGACTACTGAGATCTTCTGCAAATTAGGTTAACGTTAATTAACAAAGGAGTAGAATACCCAAATCAAAGATACAGGTCGATGATTTCAGCTAAATCCCTTTGGCATAGACCTACTGGAATAGTACAATTGAATAAATACAACATGTATTTGCATGTGGCAATGCAGGGCATCCCACACCCACCGGCTTCCCGGAGTCAGTCTGACTGCCTGGGAGACAATCGTACCATAGGGAGTGGGCTGAGAACACAACATGCAGAAATAACAATGCTGCCTGGGCCTGACTTAATGCTAAGGGCCTCTCAGCTTGTCTGCAGGCTCAAAAGCAATGTTAAAACCACATGCTTACATGCACAGAAACAACTGTTATCATCCCCCAACCATGATGTATTCCCATGGCTCATATTCCTATGAAGCCATTCTTCCTTTTGGGGGAAGGGGGTGAAGATGCTGGCCTAAGGAGCCATTAGGATTGAAAAGAGTCATAAAAACTTTCTACCAAGAAGTCTTTAGTTCATATTTAACACCATTTTGAAGTGGGTAAAAGTATGGGCCTTTAATATTCTTAGTCTAATTTTAAGATGGACTTCTCTAATAATAGTTAATGGGTTAAGTTGTTGCCAGTGGTTATATAAGTAATAAGTAATTGATAATAAATAGTTGATGGGACACTTGTGTGGGGTGGGAAAAAGAAAAAAAAAACCCAACAGAATATAAATGAATTCTGTAATTGTCTATGGTACATAAACATAGCTTCTATTAGCAAACTGCTTAATAGAAACTTGGTTGGGATGCAAAATGATCTCTGTATTTTCTACTATGATGAAATAGAAACTATTCTCCTTTTAAAATTATTTCTAATCTCTTATTATTTGCCATCAAAAAGTGATGAAAAAGTTAGTACCTCCAGACATGTCCTTTAGTTGTTCATTAAGCCATTATTTATTAAATTCTCTTTACATTTAGCCTTAAATATAAATTCATTAATTAGTTCCTAATAACCTTCAACCAGGCAAGGTATCAGATGAAATATTAATAGCTATTGTGAAATTCATAGGTACCCATTCTCTACTTTTTCCTATTCCCATATTTTATTATTCAAAATAGGTCAGGAACAAAATGTCTAGATAACTAGAACTACATGTTCAAAATCCAAAATCACTATCATTTTTTTGTTTGGCCCCCTTTAAGGAATTTACACACGAAAATTAACAATCTTGTTGAAACAAGTTAAGATTTCTTCTCTGCCATTATCTCAAATTTAAATCAAGGTTATAGCAATAGCATTCAAGGGCTTGATCTTGAGAATGAACCTAAATTTAACCAAAATCAAACAGAACTTTAAAAAAGATTAAGTTATTTTTCTTTGCCATATCATTCTAACTTCATAGTCCCAGCTTTTCTACTGGCACCACTGCTAGGACGGTCCATGGTGGGTGACAATATCTTAGTGTTTGTGTGTGTGCGTATACATGTATATATACATATACACATATGTATATATATATACACATACACATATGTATGTGTGTATGTGTGTATGTATGTATGTATGTGTGTATGTATGTATGTGTGTGTATATATATATATATATATATATATATATATATATATATATCAGTTTTTTTCTAGGCAAAGGCATTAGAAAGAATGAGTCAGTAAGATGCAAACAGCACCAGGATGACTGAAGTCTCAAACCAAGGGCAATCTATGACACATTGATTTCTCATTTGTCCTCTGACAAATGCTTTCAGGCAACAACATAAAGGATATATGCATAAAATATGCATGTTGGAATATATACACACATTTGCACATCAGTAGTCAGAAGATATTTCTATCAGCACTACTATCAATGGATCTCATGTAAATAGCAATTTGGGGGGACTAATTTATAAGCGTGGCATAGCTAATGTTTCCCCAGGCTACAGAGGAAAGAATCCTAGACTTAGGCACAGGGTGACCTGGGTTCAAATTCCAGCTAACAATTTTTAGGCACATCACTTAATCCCTCTGAACTTCAGTTTCTTTATCCCTAACATAGGGGGAATTATATTTTTACCACCTTACTCATAGGCCACTATTATGTTTAGATCCCACTGCTGCTACTCTCTTTCCCAATATATTTTGAAGACATACAGCGTTAGGATTGTGGGATAGACAAAGTATAAAAAGGCTTGTCCTACACTATTTTACTCTCATCTTATAAAGGGTGGTGTGGATTCAGGAACTTGGAAAAAAATCTTTCTTCTTTTTAACACAGTAACAAGGGCTCTGCTTGAAGACCTCCAAAGAGGGCAATCCAATATCTCCCAAAGCAGCCCATTCCATCTTTGGATTGCTCTATTAGTTAGGAAGTAATTTTAATCCCCACACCCCAACCCTAAACCCTTACGCCTGTCACTACCATCCATTGCTCCTGGTTCTGAGCTCTTGGGGCCAAAGAGAAAAAGTTTAATACTCCTCCATGCAATAGCCTTTCAAAGACTTTTTTTTTTAACCCTTACCTTCCATCTTGGAATCAATACTGTGTTTTGGTTCCAAGGCAGAAGAGTGGTAAAGGCTAGGCAGTGGAAGTCAAGTGACTTGCCCAGGGTCACACAGCTGGGAAGTGCCTGAGGCCAAATTTGAGCCTAGGACCTCCCATCTCTAGGCCTGGTTCTCAATCCACCAAGCCACCCCGCTGCCCCCTCAAAGATTTTCTATAGTAATACTTTACCATATGTTTTGATATACAGACAGGGTTTCATAAAAAAAAAAAATTTGACAGATTTTCTTATTTCCCTAAGAAAGTCTTCCTCCTCCCCCTTGCCTATATTTTAAAATAAATACAGACCTGCATCACTAAATCTTTCACAAGACAAGGTTATTAGTTATATAAGTATGGCATTCAGAGAGGGGCATGGGAAAAAAAGGTCATAAGGAGAGGAAATTACAACTACAGAAAGGCAAATATTTCCAAAATTCAAGCATATCAAAGTATGTGCGTATGTGATGAGGAAAAGAAAAACAGGGTGGTGGGGAAGGGTGAAATTTATAAAAACTGTTAAAGACAGAGAAAGAAGCACTTCTATAGCACCTACTATATAGATCAGGAACTGAGCTAACAAGCACTTTACAAATATCACCCTATTTAAAGCAGGTGATGTTACTATCTCTATTTTACAATTGAGGAAACCGAGGCAAATAGTTATGTAACTTGCCCAGGATCACCAGTTAGTAAATGTCTGTGGCTGGATTTGAACTAAGGGCTCAGGACCCCATACCTCTAACCACTGTGAAATCTAGCCCCCTTTAAAAAACACACTTGTTTTTTCTTTAAAAATACAGACTGAGAGAAAGAAAAAAAATTTTTTTTTCTGAGAATCCTCTTAATTCTTCCAAAAATAAGATGCCTGGTAATCTGGTCACATTTATTGCTTAATAAGAAAAATATACATGAGAATGTTTTGCCATCACAGTTGGTTTTGAGTGTGACAAGCTTCACAAAAACTTCACGCCTTTAACTTAGGGCACCAATTTAATATGAAAGCCAGAATTTCAGTTTCAACCCTCGGAGGTATCCACGTAGTGACTTTTCTCTTCCATCTTTGCCAATTCTTCAGAGTCAGCAGAATAAAAACTCCCTCAAGTCCATTCTCTCCCTCCCCAAGAGCTGGCTAAGTCAAGATGTTTGTAATAAACTCCTTTGACTTGGGAAAAGTAACTGTTGCAGTCCTGATGCCTATCTATATCAGTGATTCCCAAAGTGGGTGCCACCGCCCCCTGGTGGGTGCTGCAGCGATCCAGGGGTGGCAGTGATGGCCACAGGTGCATTTGGGGGTGGTGAATAACTGTAAGGAGGCAGTGATAGTATGTGACAGGGGGCGCTAAGTAATATTTTTTCTGGAAAGGGGGCGGTAGGCCAAAAAAATTTGGGAATCACTGATCTATATTCTCTTGTTCTCCTTCCTTTGATCTATCTTAGCACAAAACACAATAAACACCTAAAAACATTTCCTCTTACCTATAATTGAAGGTTAGCTCCTCCTCAGGTTCTTATTTTGTAAGACCACTTAAGAGTAGGATGAACAAAACCTTTGGTAAGTAGGGAAAAAGCTGACCAGGAGTCAAAGTCACTAGCTATTTGTATCATCCTAACCCCACACCCTTCCCCATCCATTCAATAAATTCCAAGGGCTCCCTACTGCCTCCAGAATCAAATCCAAAATCATCTGTTTGGCTTTTAAAGTCATTTCATAATCAGGTCCCTTCTTATCTTTCCAGTCTTCTTAAATCATACTCCCCTCTCAGGTATAACCCAGTCAACAGGCTTCCTTGGTGATTCTCCCTCAAGACCCTCCCATCTCGAGGTTCCAGCCATTTTCATTGGCTGTCCCCCAAGCCTGAAGAGTTCTCCCTCCTCCTCTGTGCCTCTGGGTTTCCCTGAAGTATCAGCTAAAGTCCCACCTTCTGCAGGGTTTTCCTAATATACCCTTAATACTAGTGTCTTCTCTTTGTGATTATCTCTAATTTATTTTATATCTTACTTGTACATAGTTGTTTGCATTCTGTCTCTCCTATTAGACTATGATTTCTTTGAGATCAGCAACTGTTTTTGCCTTCCTTTGTTATTTCTAACAGATACAAAGCACAGTGTCTGGCATGTAGGAGACCCTTAATAAATGCTTGTTGACTTAACATGTGACTGTTTGGGATATATGATTGCCTAGAAAATTTTCAGTTCTTTTAAGTAGCCATTTGTCTATTGCACAGTTTATATTTTACATACAACTGATCAAAACTTATTCTCTAAAACTCCCATGACTTCTATGTTTACCTGAGATTGGATTATTTATGATAAAGCTGCTGCTATGTGATAGCAAGATCAGATTTCCACACATTCAAAATGTTTGAGTCATCCAAGACTTACACTCAATTGTTTCACATAATGGCCATTTTAAGGAAAACAATTATTGCACAGTAAACTGCCTGTGCTAGAATCTACGTTGCGTCACAAAAGAAACATACGGTATGATCCCATTTTACAGAAGAGTTGTGGAGATCTGTGGAATCTTTGCTTGATCCAATGTGGCAGAATCTAAGTACAATGACACCAGACACTGCTATTCTAAAAGCAAACTTTAAACAGAAATGATTTGGGCAAAGGGAACAAGAGTAATAATCTAATTAAGTGGAACAAATGAAAAAGGATTGAGCATGCTGGAAGAAGGTTGGAAAGTCCTTGGGACTAAAATTAGAACACAGTTTATACATATACTTCAAATTGAAGACTAGAAAGATGACAGTTTCAAAAAAATAGCTGGAAAGTACTGAAACAAGCAGAAAACCTAAAAGGTGAATAGTATACAAATAGAACACTCATAAAACTGATACAAATGCATCAATGACTAGCCAAAGAACTGTAGTGTGAGAAAAGTGAAGGTGACTCAAATCTAAAAATAAAAAAAAAATGCTTCCTGTCTCTCCAATGGACAAGTGAAAACAAACGAGAAAATATTTTACTGTACCTAAACATCTACATTATCAGAATCACACAACCTTCTTTAAAATAAAACACCACTCTAAACAGGTTACAACATAGAATTTTTAAATTTCATGACTCTTCAGATTATAGTACAGAACTTTTACATAAGATGGGGCTGAAGAATCATTTCAGAAATGCAATCAGAAAAATTATTTGTTTTTAGTACCATCTGTCTGTTTAATACTAGCATTAAAAAAGAATAACTAGGTTTCACAATGCAAAATGCTAGAGGGAATTATAATGGACAACTTAAAATATATATATTTTTAAAAAGCATCCCTAGAGATTCAAAAATAATGCCACAATGACATAAAAACTTCTCAATAAATGAAAAATTAAGAGACAAAGCAACATCTGGTTGCTAAAGCCTTAAACAGGGTGTGGAAATTCCAGTGACTCACTTATGTATCTTGGGTAAAGTCATTTAGATATTCTGTTTCCTGGGCTTCTGTTTTTCCTGATCTACAAAATAGTAACAAAGGAGGATATTGACTTTAATTGATCTAAGACACTTGGAGATCCCCTCAAGAAAGAAGAGCTAGGAGTATAAGTTTAGGTCGAAGGATTCAATACTGAATGAAGAGTATAACACCATATGGAAGAACACTAGATCTCTTTTAGATCTCTTAGAGCTATTAAAAATAACAAGCTTTATGGTCAACTTCAGTTCAACTTCACAATGTATAAGGCATTGTTTGGCAAAGAAAAAAATGAACAGGTAGAGAATCAAGATTCTGAAGCATAAATGTGACATCATCAGACTTGTCCTATAGAATGATTATTTTGGAATAAGAGAGAGACTAGATATGTCCAGGTGAGAGATCAAATAGTCTTTCAACTCTCAATATCAAAGTAAAGTGGTTAAATCTTAGAGAGGACCAAAACAGAAAATGAACTTAATATAGAATTACAAATATTACCCAACAAGCTCACTCTTCTCTTCAAGTTCTGTCTTCAAAACCCTAATCTTGTTCTTCTCTATTTTGGGAGCCATTCTACAAATAATGAACAAAAAATATAGGAAACTAACATCTGTAATTGTATCACTTCCAAATACAAGGAGAAACATGCAAAATGGCTTCCAATTCCTAGACTACCTACTGCAAAATGTTTATATATTTACAAAGAAAAATGTTTATTCAATAGTTACAGAAATGTCATGCTATACAAATTTGGATATCATACGAAATAAAGGAGTACTGTCTTCTCATTAAAAAAAACCCCTATCATTCCAGACTAGCTGTATTGTGAAAAGTCAGTTTTTGACTTCTATGAAATAAAATAGATACAGTTATGTAGTACCTAATTGGCAAGGGAAGCACATGTTTGGTTTCACAGAAGTAACAAGGGAAACCTGAAGCAAAAGATAGTTCTGAGAAAAGCTACAAGTGTTAAGGAGTAAGAAGACATAACTCTAGAACTGCTATCTAATACTGTAAATAACATGCTATATGAAATGAATATGTGGTGTAGAGAAACTACTAAAGGCTAAAGGGGTTAAAATTCACATGATTCTAGATTGGACCATGGGAATTTGGGGGTCTGAGTTAAATTCCCAATTCTCTTTCTACTTGCCTTTGTTACTTTGGGGAAGTCACAACCTCTGAGACTTATGCTGTTCCATCTGTAAATGGAAGGGGGAACAAGGAGAAAAAGCTAAATTATATGGCCTCACAGAATCAGAGGCTAGAACTGGAAAGGACCTCAGAAGTCATCTATAAACCTCTCATTAAGCAGGTGAGGAAACTGAGGCCAAAAGGATACCTATCCAAAGTCACATAAGAAATAAGCATCAGAAGCAGAATTTGGGCCCATGTTTCTGTATCATGAGGCCTTTGATATTTCTTGATTAATTTCAAATCCAAATCTTTTTTCCCTTTCTTTTTATTTAAATTCAAACACTGGAAGGGAAAGGAAAGTCCATCAGGGCAAAAACAGATAAATAAAAGATCTTTTACTTTTTTATGATAAGCAAGACTCATCTGAACTTGCTGAGGTTAGCACAGTATGTAGCTTAATAAATACTTATTGACTTGATGTATTTATGTTTTGTTTGGAATTATACTAGAATTTACAATTAATTTCAATGGTATTACATTTTACATTACACAGTTAGAGATAACTTTATCACAGAAGACAAATATTGCCACAACTCTGATGACAAAAATGGTGGCTTTCTCAAATTTGATAAAACGATGGTACTCAATGACACCTGACAGGCAACTGTCCACAAAGAAAATAGGTAAGTACAGGTAGCTGTGCAAGCTGGATTCCTATCCTTTTACACAAAACTAAGAGTTGGAGTTTTATTTCATGCCTTTCTTTGGCAAATATGGATATGGGAATAGGACTTCTCTCATAGATGTTGAAATATAAAAAGAAAATTAAAAGCTAATAATATGTGGTATATAGCAGCATATGGGATCCTGCATTTATAAGAATGGGTGCAACAACTTTAGCTCATGCTCATCTTAGATCAGTAACATAAAAAGAACTTCTAAGCTGCATTTCCAACCTCATGTACTCAAGTGTTTTCAAACATGTTGATAAAGCCTGTATTTGTGCTTATAAATGGCATTAAAGTCTGCACATAGATTCAGATAATTAAATTTATTAGTTTTCTTGGATAATTTCTAGACCACATGTGTTAATTAGTGCTTTATGAAAATAAGGGCTGTGTTGGAAACAGTAGACTAGTGTAGTCTAATGGGTAAGAATCCTAAATACTCAGAAACTCTCTTTTTGCTACATTCATTTGTACTTGGACATGACCTCAGAAAGCAAATGCACATATACATGCATAGTGAGGGAGCTGGGGAGAAGCAGGAGGAGGGGAAAAGGGAGGGGGAGGAAAGAGAGGGAAAGAGAGGGAGAGGGAGAGGGAGAAAGAGAAGGGGGAGGGGAGGGAGAGGGAAGAGGGAGGGAGGGAGGGAGGGAGAGAGAAAGAGAAAGAAAGAGAGAGCAAGAGAGCGAGAGCTCGCTCGCATTTTTTCCCAACTTGATCATAAATTTTTGAATAGCAGAAACTTTCTTCTATTTCTCTGGTAACCTCCCTATAAGCTTCAAACCCAGGATTCTCAATATATACAGTTGACTGATTAAGTTGGTGTAGCAGAGATATGGATTAGGCACACTACTAGTTACATTAAATAATTTATTTTAACTTTTCTGTGTCTAGATTTCAGAAGAATCAAAGTCTATAATTTAGCTGTACACATTTATTTCTCAGAAAGCAAGGAACAGAGCTTTCTGGGCAAGTAAGTTACCACTGGAGTCTTCCAACAATGTATGACACTTAAGTACGAGCTTATTACTAAACAAGTACTTCCATAATTCAGAAAACCTTTTTGGCCTAAGTGGCTAACATACATTGATAGTCTGTATTCCCCTAATAGGATCTTGTTCAAAGATCTTAATGTGAACAAATTCCTTAATTCTTACAGAAAATAAACCAGCATAAGTAAGTTTCCTCATTTACAAAACAAAGGGTTTGGACTGAATTGTGCAGAGGCCCTTTCCAGGGCTAACATTCTATGACTTTAACTATGTTTATCTGGATGAAACAAAAAATTCTTAATGAAACATCAAGACAATAGGCTCTAATATACCAGTAATTTATTTAAGATCCTAATAATTTGACACAATAGTATAGTTACATTCAATAAAAAGCTGGATAGTGAAATCAGATACCCTAATTGCATATTTCTTTAGTTTTTCTCCTTAGGAGCTTAAAATATATCAAAATGATAAAATTCTCTAGGTCAAAGCACTAAAACAATTACAATTTAAAATTATGCATTCAAATATTTGTCTCATATAAACACAAACAGAAGTGTGCTGTATGCCACTGGGCTCAACAATAGTTTCCCAATGTCTAATTCCTAAAATGGGACATAAATGAAAAACAGTAAGACCCTATACTATCGTGTCATTAAAAGGGTATTACTAAATAAGGCATCTTATTAGTGCCATCTGATAACAAGCACCAAATATCTGTTCATGAAAATTCTTCAGATGGAAATTATTGCCAAATAAAGCCTTTTGCCATGGTAGCATAACTAATACTTCCTAAAAGTAACTAAAAACTTCTGGTCTCCCCTCAACTCCTTTTCCTACAGAACTCTTGTGTTTTATATTAAAAATGCCTTTAATCTTTCATTGCATAAAAGAATAGAGGGCAGCTGGCATCAAATCTGCTATCATCAACTGTGATATAAACTATCCGCACTCTTTCAATTATTTTGAAGCATTCCTAATTTTAAAATGAATGCTTTACCCTGGTGGTTCATGAAAGGGATAAGAGGAAAAAGCCTTCATATTTCTAGGTATTCTTATTGTCACATAAACTAGAAAAGAAACAAAAATCTCATTTCCCTCTGAATCTAAAGAGTTGTCCCATAACTATTTAGAAGCACAGTGCTATTACTCATGACAGTATTTTAATGGCCAGCAAACATTTCCATACAAAGAGTTTTCTAAAAAATATTTTATTTACATCTACTGTTGGTTTTCCTCAAAGCAGATTTTGGTGTTTGTGTGTTTCCTATTGCTAATAGCATATGTTTTAAAAATTGTGTTCCATCTGGAGTTTTAAGAGTATAATAAAGTATATCAGACCCACTCCCACACTACTACGAATATATTTCATAGCAATTCTCCCCAGACTCTGCTAAAAAAGGACAATGGAACAAAGGTCATGTGAAATCTGATCCAACTAAAGCCCTGGTAAAAGATAATTTCTTATGTGTAAACTTACCCGTTTTCTGTGCAGAAGAAAAAGCAATCACAAAAGTTAAGTGGTTGTTAAAAATAAAGTAAAATATCTTTTTTGGCAGGGAGGGAGGGAGGGAAACTACCAGATAAAAGATACTCAAATAAAATCAGGTTGCAGGAAAGCACAGCACAAAAATTACAAATTGCATGTAATAATTATATAATTATTTCTATGCGGTTTATTTTGAATTTCTTTTTATAAAATGCTGCTTTACTATAGCTTTCAAACTTTTAGCAGAACACAGGACAGAAAATAGCAAGCAGCTATTAAGTGGATAAAAAATTATTGGTAACTAGAGAGTTGTGTGTTTTTTATTAGCATCCATAAAGCATTTCTATGAAAATCTGGTATTAATAAAATTATTATAAGGTAGTATTACGGATAGGGATTTTCATTGAGTAGTAACACTCACAAAGAGAAACTGCCACACCCAAACCGACAAAGCCTACATTGATGTTATATCATCAGAAAAAAAACATAAGATCTTTGGTGAGTCTACTGTTTGGGACCACAGTGAATCTAGGAAATTAATCGTAATTGATGACATTTGGTTAAACACTAGGTGAAGCCCATCCTCAGAATTCTTGCTCTGCTTTTTGGCTGATGGCTCTGGAGTTTCAGCCATAACTCATGGCTGCTGATTGATTTATTGATTGTTGATAATTTCTTGCTGTTACGGGTTTAAGTAAGATAGATACTTCATCTTACTAAACCAGTTTTCAGGAAGGAAATATACAGTAGAGTGGCTTTTATTAGTGTTGAAAACTGGTCTTCAGAAATCATGAACTGAACATAAAATGAGTCTTGCCAACCAGCAAACCACGGAAGATAAATACTAGCAATGCTAAAGTACAATGTTAATTTACTTTAAAATCTCATACAAATAGCATTATAAACTTTAAAATTTCTTAGAATTGATTATATAATTATTAAAGTTATATATTCTTTTTTGTAATGGACAAAATCAGAAAAGCAATAATGGTTACCACAAAAAGACAGAATCTAAGCTACTGTTATTTTTAATATCAGAAAGTTTCCCCCCACAGTTTTAAGAGTCTTACACTTCTATCAGTGTAACAATCATTGCTGACTACAATTCAAAGAATATAGAGAAAATAAAACTAAGAATAAATAAAAGGTAAAATGTTGGTGTGTTTTAGAATGTTAAGAAGGATCAAATCTCCAGATAAATATTTTAAGGAAATAATTTAAAATTTTCATGATGAGATTTCATCATTCAGTCCAAATAAAGAGTTAAAAGATTGATAAATATCACAAAAAATGGAATAGATGGATGATTTTGTCACTGAACTGTCATTAATCTTTTTTCTTCATCTATAAAATGAGGAGACTGGACAAGATGAATTCTAAATTCCCTTCCAGCTCTGAACCTATTACTTGCCAAACTTCTACAGCAGTCGCTGTTGGGATTCTCATTTTTTATTTTTGCTATTTCAAAGAAAATTCACTCCCCATTTAAAACCATAATTTTAGTGTTTAAAAGTATTTTTTCCAAAATTTAATATTACTAAATAGCCACATTTCATTTTAAAGAACTCTTGCTAGAAAACATTTATATATAGCATATTCTTTAACTTGTCTCCTGAGCCCTGGACATGAAGACAATAAAAACTTGAGTCCTACTGGTCAAGTCATTTGAAAAAAATCTATAAAATGGGGGAAATAATGGTATCTACAGGGTCATTGTGAGGGATCAAATAATATTTGCGAAGTGTTCTGCAAACCTTAAAGCACTATATAAATGATAGTTTTATTACTAATTAACATATTATGCAATAGGTTGATGTTAACATTAAGTAGTTAAACATGGGATTCCTAACTTTCTAATATCAATAGAGAACAATCAACAAATATTAAGTAGCTACTCTATGCTAGGCACTGAGAATAGTCCTTGTTTGAAATAGAATATAAGTTTGCTGACAACTGTAATATATAGAAAAATAAAAGCAAAGTCATTTTCAGAGGAAAACAAGGGACTGTTAGGGCAAGTTTCTGGTAGGAGGTAGCACTTGAGCTAATATTTGAAAGAAACTAGAGAAATAGGGAGGGAATATAATTAGGCAAAGGAGAAAGTCCATGCAAATGCATGGAAATAAGAAATGCATGGAGAGCAAAAAGTAAGCCAAATTGGATGGAATGGAGCGTGTTTTTTAAGCCAAACTGAAGGACTTAAAAAAAATCAGAGGGGCTTGCATTTCATGGTAGTGGGCAAAAGGGAATCACTGGACTTTTTTGAGCAAGGAAGTGACATAATCAGATTTGTACTATATGGACACTATCTTGGCAGCTGCAATGGAAAATAAATTAGAGAAGGGAGGAAAATAACTTGAGGCACAGAGATAAATTAGGAAGCTATTTCAATAATCCAAGAGATTATGAGGACCTGAATAAGGATGGTGGCTGTGAATGGAGAGAAGAAGATGAATGAGAGAGATGTTGTAGAGATAGAACTAATAACGTTAAGCAACTGACTGAATATAGAGGGAGGTGGAGAGAGAACATAATTGGTATACTATTTAGGAACTGGAGTGATTAGAAAAACGGTGATGCCCTCAATAGAAACAGAGAAGCTAGGAAGAAAGAGGGAAAGATTTGTGGGGGGGAAATGATGAGTTCTGTTTCAGACATGATGAATTTGAGATGCCTACTAGATATCTAGTTAGAAATGCTTAATAAGCAGCCGGTAATGATGGTATGGACCTCAGGGGAGAGATGAGGTCTGTGAGTCACTTGCCTAGAGATGATAATTGAACAACACTGTTCAATATTAGGGCATGAAAACTACGGGCAGTAGCTATACACTTGCTGCTTAGTTTTCATTTTAAGAATTTCTATTCCTTTTCAGAAATAACTACATGAATTTTAAGAAAATTATAAGCTTAAGCAAAATAAAGGTTATTGAGTCAGAAAACTGAATGATATCCCATGTCTCAGAGGATTAATGGATTTGCACTGCACTCCAAGAACCCCTTAGTTTATTCTTACTAATTCTGCATCAATATTCTGGATAAACCACCCTTTTCATGGGTAAAACCACCTTACTGCAATTATTTTGTGTCAACCTTTGATTACAGTGAAGAATTTTGTCTTAACTCTGAATGGCCTACTTACTAAAAACTACTGAATGAACAAAATATAGATAATTTATAAAACACAGCTGTAACTGCCACCTTTTACCATTCCATTTATATAACTTATTGATTTACTAATGTATTAACCTTGTTATGATAATTCCTATGTTCCTCCCAACTCCATCATCTCTAAAGCAAATATTAAGCAAGTAGGAAGGAAGAATATTGGAAAATAATAACAGCGGATATAAGAAATCTAGGAGAGATTGGGTTAAAAACAATAAGTACAAAAGATGATTTTAACTTATATGGTGAGAGGGGGAAAAAACATGAGAAAAACTACAAACAGAAAGAGGATAAAAAATGAAAAAATTTTTAAAAAGAGGATTATATACATCATCAGGAAAAATATGAAAATCAGTGAATGGAAGAAAAATATAATATATACATTTTATCTATCTATCTATCTATCTATCTATCTATCTATCTATCTATCTATTCATACACACACACACACACACACACATAGATCTATCTATCTGAATATCAGGTAGGTGGGCAAATGAAAAGAATACCAAAAGAAATGGCAACATAAAATAACTTTTAATCCTTTGTCTAATACTTGTACCAGCCTTGGGGAACTCCATTTTATAACTTTAGTCCTGTAGGTTCTACATAGAGAACAATATTAATTTCCCCCTTTGCATTTCATGTGAAGAACTTGGTAAGTACAAATGCCATGATAAGTCAGAGCAGCCATTGTCCACCATTTGTCATCCTTGAGTTTATTTTTTTTAAGTTTATACTCTCTTTAATATGATTCCTTGCCTAAAATCTATGATCACATTATTCTTCCATTTATGTATTATTAAAACAACTAAAAATCACAAACATACACACATACACAAAGGTCCCTTTCTTGAATTTTTTTCTCCCATTTATATACAGCAGTTGTTTCTTGTAACACACAAATTAGTAATAGCAGAATCCTCCTTTGGGAGAGAAAATGTGACTCAATAAAGAAAAATCACAAGGTGTGGGTTTGATCTGAATCTTCACTGGAGACTGAAGATAATGCAGGCACTTGGAAGGGGAAGTAAAGTAATAAAGGGAAGTGATTAAACAAATGGATGCAGAGACCAGATATAAATGTCTATCAAAAACAAATGTTTAGGGAGCAGCTGGGTAGCTCAGTGGATTGAGAACCAGGCCTAGAGACAGGAGGTCCTGGGTTCAAATTTGACCTCAGACACTTCCCAGCTGTGTGACCCTGGGCAAGTCACTTGACCCCCATTGCCTACCCTTACCACTCTTCTGCCTTGGAGCCAATACACAGTATTAACTCCAAGATGGAAGGTAATGGTTTAAAAATATATATATATACATATGTTTAGTTTCTTACTTTATTGTAGTGAATAAAAGTAGTTAGTTACATTTTTTTTAAAACCCTTAACTTCTGTGTATTGGCTTCTAGGTGGAAGAGTGGTAAGGGTGGGCAATGGGGTCAAGTGACTTGCCCAAGGTCACATAGCTGGGAAGTGTCTGAGGCCGGATTTGAACCCCTAGGTTCAACCTCTTGTCTCTAGGCCTGACTCTCAATCCACTGAGCTACCCAGCTGCCCCAGTTAGTTACATTTTAACATGTAAGAAAGATTATTTTAATTGTTTTTTAAAATAACAAATTTGGATTTATTTGTGACAGAAAATATCTATTTAGAGGCCACTTATTGAACTTATTGTAGTGTTTTATGTCACTAAGCTATAATAGATTCAAAACCTACATCAAAGCTAAGACAGTTCTTTATTCCGGTACAGATTACTCTATTTACTATGTAAGACCATATTTCAGAAGAGATTTTGAAATCAGTGATACACTAAATGGACCACTGACTAGAATCAGAAGATCTGGATTCAAATCCCATTTCTAATACCACTTGTATGACTTTTGGCAGGTCTTTAAACACCATGGGCCTCAGTTCCCACATCTGTAAAGTAAGGAGGTTGAACTAGATAGCCTCTAAGGTCCCTTCAAGTCTTTGATCTAGATAAGCTCTCTGAAACACTAAGGAGGTCTTTTGCCATTTTTGTGAAAATTTATGAATTTATGAAAACAAAACAAAACAAACAAACAAAAAACTCCCACCACTTTACCTTGTCTTGGAAAGGCATCAGCTAGCTACATAGCTTTTTTTCCACAGCCTTTGGCCAAAATGCAGAGACAAAATGGCATACAAATGCTTGGGGATTATTTAAGAAGAAAGGCTCAATACAATATATTTTATTACAACTATTTATCATCTACTTGTGCATGGAAGACCCTCAAAAGTACTTGAGCCCTTTCTTCCAAAGAAGGTTCTGTATGCCACTCTCCCCTTCACACACTACTTTCAGAACTTTCAGAGTTCTTTTATTAAGCATGCTGGCCATATTTTACTAAGAGAATTTTTTTTTTATCTTTAAGTCCAACATAATCTAAATTATAGAGAATTGGGGGGGGGACCCAAAAAACTCCAAAACCCTTTCACATCCATTGGAAGGAAAAAAAACCCAACTCAAGTTATTCTTATCCATGCTATAGATTTGGTTAAATCTAGGTTTTGTATTCCAAAAAAAAAACAAAAAACAAAAAAAAATGCATTCCTTTCCATTACAACTTATTTTATGGATTTGGATAGATTTTATCTTGTTATGTAAAGTATCCTGAACACTTTTTGGGGAGGAGTGGAGTTTCAGATGAACATTTTCACATCATATAGAAAAACACAAAGCAATTGTTAGAAACCATCATTCTGTTTGCTTCTTATGTTCTATTTTACACACTTCATCTATCACATTAAAAAATCTAATTGTAAAAGTTTTTATAAAAATGACTATCTTGGCATACAAAAAGTAAATGGAAAATTAATTCTAGAAGCATATATAAAGGTTTTTTTGATTGTGTGGCTTTTTCTTCTATTTCTGGTTACTGAAAGAACTTGTCTGAAACATCAAAGACTAACCTAGCTCTCCTCAGCCCTGAAAAAAATAAGGGTACCACTTTTAAACCTTGTATTGTTGCTCCAAAGTACTAGATATTTAAGCCAGGGATCCCAATGCATTTCAAAACTGCCAGGTTTGAAGCTTAAGTAGCTTGGAATTTTCAGTATCACAGAACAATGTGCTTTGTGGACATTCAAGAATAGCACAATGCCCATACTAAGGCACAACATCATAGAAGTTGGCAGCCATGTTATCAGCAAGAATTTGGCTACAGAATCGGCAATGATTCATCATACATTCTAGAAGCAGCAAAACAACATACAGTACTATTTTAATCCCTTGATTCTATCAGGGGATCAAAAACAGTAAAAATTTTAAAAATGCAAAATATATGCTTCTGAATTTCAGCTGCATAAATAACATTTTCAACTTTGTATAAGTTATCATGCAAACTTTCAGATCCTGAGTGTTTCTTTAAAAAAACAAAACAACTTAATATGTTACTTACCTTCTTCTGTTATATAATTTAAGATATCATGAATTGTCTTAAAATTTATTGGACATTTCCCCAGGAAAATAGGGAGCCCAAATGTCTGCACACCAAAGTGTTCTGATTTGTTTTAAGCCAATCAACTTCTCACTTTATACTAAGAAAAATTTCCTCAAGTGCTTCCAAAGTTTATAAAATTATTTAACTTTCTTGAATTCACCCCTGGAAGGCTTCTTGAAAATACACATCAGAAGTCTGTGCTTCAACAGTATCAACAATGCCTTCATAGCACTTATGGCTACACTCTAGGTGTGATCTATCACAATATACTTCAATACTTAAGTATATTCTTAAGATTTTTTTCTTCCACATTTATTTTGGCATTTTAAGATCCAACGGTTATTGTGTAAAATAACAGTAGAAAACCAGTTAAGTGCCATTGCAGTCTCATTAAGATTGCTACATTCCACTCTGCCCCTTCCCTCCCAAAATATTCAGAGCACTCTACTAAAAACAGGAAATTAATGATTATCAGGACTCACAGGCAGTACTTCCCAGAGAAGTAGCCTCAAAAATAAAAGTATTTTGCATTTCATTTAAAGTTTGTTTTGAGGCAAGTGCTTCTTCTTCCCTTTTATGCCCATCATCAGGGGAAGCTAAGGACAGCTCTGATTACTGCTTATTCCATGGCAGGCATGATACAAGACCCCTACCTTTTCAAAAACTTCTTCATTCTCCCTTCTTCTTCTTTTCCTGGCTCTCAGATTTGCCCGGATCCATTTTGTGACCTGAAGTTCAAAAATCACAGTGTTTTTTTTTTTTTAAAAGAGGAATGCGGGACCTGAGGGCCACCGCTCAGCATGAGTAAGAAAGTATAAACAGACTTTGAGCCCCATTTTTCCATTGCTTCACCCACCGGTGAAGGACGCGCACTGCTCCAGCCTGGAGAAGGCACTTTCTTAGAAGTCACTTGACTTCTGTGTCTGTCTCTTCTCCCCCACTTCCTCCCAGGATGAAATTATCTTTTCTGCCCCCTCAAAGAATGGAAACTCGGAGCTCGATGTTAAGTTATAAGCGCAGGGGAAGCTCCAGGACACTTGGCCAAAGTGGCGGTTGGGGGGGAAGAAGGGACCCAGGGTTCTTAGACTTCTAACCCGGGCCTTAGATTTATTAATCTGCTCACTGGCTCTTGCGCAATTAAGTCCTCCTTCCCCAAAAGAAGCAGCATATCAAAGACTGCCGATCTTCATTACGCTAACCCAGGAACATTGTAAGAAGCAGCCCCCGGGGAAGTGTGTTTGTACAGGGGCCCGGGGGTGGTGTATCCATTTCGGGGTGCCACCCCCGCCGCACCATAAATGCGGGATAGGACAGGAGAACCCGCAAGGGAGGAGGGCAAAAGGATGCCCCTGGGAAGCCGGCTTGACACCGCGCAGGAAGGCAGCTTTTCCTCTCACCTCATCATTTACTTGCTGAACGAGCCGACTCTCCGCCCAAGTCTGAGTTTCTCCTTGCAATGGCTAACGGGAAGAAGAAAAAAAAAAAGTAAAATAAAGTGCAAGTTATTAGGGTCGCGGTAGCCACGCGGGCCGAAAGCTGGGGGTGTCCCCACATCTGACACTCCACAGCCCCTCACCCCCACGCTCAAAGCCCCACAGTCTGCCTTCCTCTCTCTCCTTCCACCGTGTATACCCTCCCCCAGGCCAAGGAAGGCAGCTGCAGCCCCCTGGACTTAGGGGTTCCAGGCATCACTCCCGCGTCCCTCGCCGCGCCCCGCGCGCGTCGGGCCCCTTACCAGCAGCTGCCCCAGCGCAGCCACTGCCCCTCGCGCTGCCCATTGCGCACGCGGTTCGGGTTGTTGTGGGTTGGATATTTTCTCTCTTTCTTTTTTTTTTTTTTTTAGGGGGGTGGGGGTGGTTGGTGGATGGAGGCGGGGAGAAGAGTTTGGCATCGGCTCGCCAGGTCTCTGCCCCCTTCCCTCGGGTCTATAGTCTCGGGGGCGGGGACGGAGCGGCGCCAGCCGAACCCCATCTCGGCCAGCGCTGAGCTGCAGCGGGGTCTCCTTCGGAAATGAAACACCTAAAGGGGCTGAGGCGGGGGCGAGGATGGAGGGGGGTGCCCGGTGCTCGAAGATGGGGAGGAGGCAAGGGAGGAGCCTGCCTTAAAGGTATAGAGGCTGCCGTGGTGGGGTGTCCCCACCCCTGTCTTTTTTTCTTTTTTTCTTTTTTTCTCTCAGCCCCTCCCACCACCTCCAAGCACAGGTTCTCTTCAGCCTACTGACCTGAGGCTCTCCGGTTCTCCATTCTTTCAGTATTCTCCCCACCTCACCTCTCCTCACCCCTAGAACTTTCACTACCATGCTGAGGAAAATTTACTGTCTGCCTCACGTACCGGAGTTCACAGACAAGCCCCCAACCCACCTCCAAACACCTCGAAGACTTCTAACCTTAGGTCAAAAGCTACTTTGCTAACTTAGGTCATAGAAACTAAAAGTCTTACTAATGGAGTTTTCTCCACGAATGGGTTAGAACACATAGACTATTTAAGACTTTTTCCAGTAGCCCCTTGACCTCTAAGGAATCCAGAATAATGGCAGGTGAGTTCCCAGGGGGGGATGATGAAGTGCATTTTAAAGGCCAGGGAGCCAGTTTGCCTTCTGCTTACCACCTGGGTAGCTTACATTAGTTATTGCATCTCAGGAACCTCCCCTAATGAACTCCAGACGTTTGTTAAATCCAGGTTGAACAGGATGGGCCATGCTTAATTTGAGCACTAAATTGACCCAACTTTCTAGCTAGTTCTGCAGATTTGGATACAATCTTTATTAAATAATAACATCAACAAGGACTCCCCGTCCCCATATTGTAGTTGATAAAAGAGATGGTCAATTATATACTTTTTTCCTATTTAGGCAAAAAGTTTTCATTGGCATATAAAACTTTTCCATATGCTAGTTGTTTTCTACTATGAAATACTTTTGCTTCATTGCTTCCATGAGTTTTGTTACATTAGTGCTAGGGTTCTGTATATATGAAATATAATGGTAACATCACTAGAAGTTACATATTCTTGGGGGGGCAGGGAAGAGGTCAGTCAATTTTGCACTGGCTAATCTTGACAGTGTCCCTTTAACTTTATCACATTTCTCTAAAGAAAATCTTTTAACCCTAGCCCCCCCCCTTTTTTTTATTACTACAACATCTTTCTTTGGAGATCAAAAGCCTTAGATCAAAGCCAAGATCAAACTCCCTGCTTTAAATAGAAGCAACTTTGCCATGAAGAAGTTTACACAAAGAACTTCTTAATGGAGACATCACAGTAGAAAATCTTATTTCATCCCTTTAGTTCATATTCATAACAGGACTACTTAAAAGTACATTCATGATGCATTCCTATCATGAAAATATACAATAGGCCTGCCCAGAGGGTAGCATTTTACTTAGTGTTTCTGTTTCCAGAAAGAAAAAAAAAATCCTAAATGCTCCTGGAATGATACAAAGTAGTTTTTTGTTTGTTTGTTTATTTTAAACCCTTAACTTATGTGCATTGACTTATAGGTGGAAGAGTGGTAAGGGTAGGCAATGGGGGTCAAGTGACCTGCCCAGGGCCACACAGCTGGGAAGTGTCTGAGGCCACATTTGAACCTAGGACCTCCTGTCTCTAGGCCTGGCTCTCAATCCACTGAGCTACCCAGCTGCCCCCAAAGTAGTTTTTAAATAACTTCACATAACTGTACATTACTAGGAATATTATTATTTCAATCATATTGCTAGTAATAGGAAAGGAACAAGCAATTATTAAGTGTCTATACCAGGCATTATGCCAAATACTTTTACAAATATCTCATTTCATCCTTACAACAACTCTGTAAGTTAGGTGCTTATTCATATCCCCATTTTAAAACTGAAGAAACTGAGGCAGAGATTGAGATTAAGTGACTTGCCCAGAGTCACAAGGATAATGTGTGACACTTGCCTGAGACAGAGATTTGAACTCAGGTAGTGCTGACTCCAGGCCTAGCTCAGCCCAGGCTCAGGCACTAACAGTTTAAAAAGATAATAGCTTTATTAATGGTTATCTTTGAGTCACAGATGTAGAGCTGGTAGTAATCTTAGAAAAGTGAAGCCAAGAAAAATTAAGTGACTTTCCCAGTGTCCCACGGGCTACTTGCTAGCACCACTTACTTAAGTGCTCAGAATGAGTGAATCATGGTATTTAGAGAAATAAAAAAGGGCAAAAATATCATTTCTGCCCTCAAAGAACTGCCCTGCTGAACCATATGGATTATTTTGTCCACTAGGAGAAAAGAATGAAAATTAATTACCTTGCAAAAATATAAGCATTTTCAATATATACATGTTGGCCAGTAAAACATTACAAACAAAAAGGAACATATTTGTATAAGTGGAAAGCTACTTAATTTTAAATGAAGAGAGAGAACTCTGAAGCACTCAGGCTTCTAAAACTACTTATGATAGTTTGGAATCAATAGAAATCTATTATTGGCACAGACATTTCCCTTTACCTACTTCAGTTTCTTCTCTGACTTCAACTAGCCTTAGAAATTCAAATGTTGAATGATTCAATACAGATAAATGTTTTCCTGTCCACTTAAAAGTCCTGTTATTTTGATCTGCCAACATTTTTTAAACAGAAAAATATGTATGTAACAGGAGGCAAAAATAATTACTGAAAATTAATCTTATACTTGGTTCTAAAAATAATTAGTGAATGTGGATAGTTATTTACTGCTGGGCTTTTCCTTGGCAGGTTATTTGTTCTAAATCTAGCTTCGGCCTCAAAATATAATACTCAGATTCATACAGACAAAGCTAGTTTCAGTATTTATCAAAGAGTAATGGTGAAGTTAGTAGAGGTTTTGAACACTGGAATTTGAAATCTAGGTTCTTTTACCTTATTGTTACACTGTTCACCCTCTATTCCAATATTATCCAAAATATTTCGATTGTATACTCCTATCAGTAAAAATTTTCGACCACTTATTTCCCCAACACTTTTGTACTAACAAATTTGGAAATTTGTTAACATTGGAAAGTTAACATAACATTGGAAAACATGCAAAAGTGGAAAATTAAGCATGAACTAAAGAAAAAAATAATAATTTAAAAACAGTATTTGTATAAAAACCTTTTGTTCTCACTCAAATATTAATATGTGTACAGAATTAATAAATAACAATGATAGTTAATATTGTTAATACTTGGATGAGTGAAACAATAATATGTGTAAAGAATTAATAAATAACAGTGATAGTTAATACTGAGAGTGAAATAATAGAATGTACTTCGTTATTTTTATAAAATCACTGTGAATGCCCTGTGGGGCAGAAAAGACAAATAATTACTAGTAATTAAAACAGGGCTAATAATACCTACCTTAGAGGCTATTGTACCAAATGAAAAATATATGTGTAAAGCTTAAAGTACTACATAAATTTTACTATTATAGGATGAGCTAAACAAACAAGCAAATTTGCTTGTTTGTTTTTGCTAGAAGATACACAGTACAATTTCTTTGAGATCTGTAATAGTTTTTCTTGAAAGATATACAACAATCAAATAATGTTATAGCAGGTTTTTCAATAGTAGTCTCTGTATGTAGATATTTACCATACACAATACAAAAACATGCAAAAGTGAATTGTCTGTGATTCCAGCTCAGCAAAAGGTTTTCAGCAGAAATCCATTCCTTGTGCTTTATAAATAGTATCATATCTTAATTTCTTATTCATGTTTAGATCACTTAGCCACGTTTTTGTATGAGTGGGAGGATCAGCAATGAGGCAAGTTTGGACCACAGTTCAGGAAGGGTATAAGGTATAATAAGGTTAAAAGGCTTTAAGTGCCAAATGGAGTTTAGATTTGATCCTAAAATCAATAGAAAACAACTGGAGTTTATTTTGAGTAGGAGGTGACATGGTCAGAACTGCACTTTGGCAGGTGTGTGGAAAGAGAATTTAAGCAAGGAGATCAGTTAGCACGTTACTGCAATAGAACAGGCAAGAGAGGATTTTTGGCTTGATTTGGTCTGTGTGAGTGGGGGAAAAGAAAACAGATGAGGAATGCCGTGGAGATAGAAATGACAAGTAACTGCTTATTTATGTTGCATATGTGCAAACAAGGAGACAAGGATAACACAGGTTGTGAATTTGGTCAACTATAAGAATGGTGACATCCTGAAAATAAAAAGGGAATTTCAAAATTGAGACGGTTTTGAGGGGAAAGATAATGCAATGAGGTTTGCAATGGAGATGGCAGCCCATTCCCGAATTCTCATCTTATACAACTTCTTTGTCCCACCCAAAACATAAAGCCAGGGGGTAGCCGGATGGGGACTTCTATAGATCACTGTTCCTGAGTGCAGACCCTGTGGTGGGGTGTCTGTCATAGTCAGGAGGTGAGCTATAAAGAATGGGGGAAGATTTTCCTGGTACCAGCACAGCTGCTATTATGCCCCCGGTAAGGGCTAATGCCAGTGGCAGAAGATGGGGTGACTGCAAATTTGAGAAGAAAGTGGAAGGGAAAAATGTTGGGTGATAATTAGTGAAAGATAGGTATGATGTTGGGGACAAGTCTATACACAACTAACAGCTTTAATTTTCACATCCTCACACTACTACCCCTTATACTCTACAATCACATTGACGTACTTGTTGTTCCCCATATGAGGCATTTTATTTCCTCCCTCCTTTATCTTTTTTTAATTTAAATTTTGAATATTTTCCCCTAGTTACATGTTTCATGTTCTTTCCCTCTCCCCCAAGCCCCCCTAAGGCAACGCACAATTCTACTGGGTTTTACATGCATCATTGATTAAGACCTAATTCCATATTATTGATAGTTGGACTAGAGTTATCGTTTAGTGTCTACATCTTGGGGACAAGTATAAAGATTGGCTGCAACCCATTTTCCAGCTGTTTTGTCATACAACCTTTTGGGGTCATACCACGGACCCTTGAAGGACAAGGCTCCCCACTTCAGAGGTCATGCTCATTTCGCCAACCTTGAGAGCCTGATTATTTCTTAAAAATGAATGAAACAAAGGAAAGATGCCATAGCCACTCTACTATTCTGTAAAATGAGGAAGTTGGATTAGATAATCTCTAATACTTTGATTCCATTCTAGCATTTTTGTGTCTGGTGAGTGTTAAGTAAGAGTGGTTATATGAGACTTCAGTGTGGTTCTGAGATGGAAATATCATAAATTCACAGCTCTAACAATGTCTTTGGGTAACTGGTACAAAACTTTAACTTACATGTGGAGCCATTTTTTTAAACTAAGTATTATGAGATACTAATAGTACTTAGAAGGTCTGGAAGCATAGAGTTCAAGCAGTTTAATTTGTATTTATTCAAGTACAGGCAGATACAAAGACAAATAGCTAGACAGTCAATAAGAATTTATTCAGCACATTGTGCTAAGTGATAGAGATACAAAAGAGAAGCAAAAGATAGTTCTTGCTCTCGTGAAGCTCACAATCTAATGGGAGAGACAATATGCAAATAACTATATATGTACAAACAAGTGGTATACAGAATAAATTGAGAATAATCAATAGAGAACAAGCACTAGAATTAAGAAGGAATATGAAGACTTCCTGTAGAAGGTAAGATTTTAGCTGGCACTTGAAGTTAGCCAAGGAAGCCAAGAAATAAAGATGAGGAGGGAGAACATTCCAGGCTTGGATGAAGATAGGGTGGTATCTTGTTCAAGAAACAGCAAGAAAAAGCCAGAGTCACAATACTGAGGAATAGGTGGGAGGGAATAAGATGTAAAAAGACTGGAAAGGGGGTGTGGAGGGGTTATGAAGGGCTTTAAACACTAGAGGATTTTATAATAGCTACCTGGAGGGAGGAAGGGAGGAAAGCTGAGGTAGGGGGAAAGGAGGAAGGGAGAGAGAGGGGTGGGGAAGGGAGGAGAGATGAGAGAGGGGAGAGGGGAGACAGAAGACAGGAGACAGGAGAGAGAGAGGAGAGAGGAGAGGGAAAGAGAGAAAATAAGAACTGGGTCCAAATTCTGGGCATGTCATTTTACCTCTATTTCCTCATCTATACAATGGTGAAAATGCCTGGTTTGCCGACCTTGCAGGATAATATGAAGATAACACTTCAAAAATCTTAAGCACAATAGAAATAGGGACTATTGCTTGTATCTTCTGACCAAAGTTTTTGAAAAACATTACAATATTATTCCCATAGCCATTCTTGGCAGGTTTTCAGATAGATGAATAGTTTGGAGCAAAGTACGATGACAGGATAATGAATTTAGAGCTGGAAAAGATATTAAACATCAACTAGTCCAACCCTATCATTTTATAAATGAGGAAACTGAGAACCAGAGAGGATAAGCAGTTTACTTAGGGAGTGTCTGGTAGGATTTGAATACCCTGATCACTTAAAAGAGGAAGAAAAAAACTAAAAGGTCTTAATTTTCCATCCATTAAGTATTTAACTGGTTTTACAAATAAGGAATTTAAATATGTGTATGTATGTATGTATGTATGTATGTATGTATGTATGTATGTATATACACATACAGCTTTTCTTAAAGTTTACTACACTGACTAGAAATAAAGCCACATGAAGTCACCATTGCCTCCACATGGTTTTAAGTAACTACCAAGAAAAAAGGGTGAAGTAACCATTTATAAGGCTGAAATGTTATCCTATTTCCTGAAATGATATAGTTGGCCACCAAAATATCAATAATGCATTCCCTAGTGCACTACCAATGAAGAGATTTAATTTTCATTAATATACAAATAGTATACGTAACCTCCAAGCTTATTTCTAGCTACTTTTCCCACTACATATAAAGAAAAGAATCAGCCCTTTATACTTCTTAACTGTTTAAGCTGGAACAAATCCACCCAACCTCACCCCATCCAACCCCAGCAATATAATTAGCTATTTTTTAATACACCACTTTTCTATTGAGTGCATTTTTTGTGGACATGTAAAAGGTAGGTTTTTTAAATGAATAAAATTTATCTATAAGTGTCCCAGCCCTTCCCCCCTCCCTGCATTAAAGAAGGAATCATCTGGGAGAGAGATGATTCATAGAAATTATATCTTTCATTTTCTACCTTTTAGATCATTGTATTATTCACAATTTATTTGTCAAATATTAAATCTAAAGCTGTGTATGATGTTTTCTTTGTTCTATTCATTTTGCTGTTTATTATCCTATGTAGTTCCTTCCAAGTTTTTTTTTTTAATTAGCCTGCTCATTGTTTCTTTTTTTTTTTTTAAACCCTTGTACTTCGGTGTATTGTCTCAAAGGTGGAAGAGTAGTAAGGGTGGGCAATGGGGGTCAAGTGACTTGCCCAGGGTGACACAGCTGGGAAGTGGCTGAGGCCGGGTTTGAACCTAGGACCTCCTGTCTCTAGGCCTGACTCTCACTCCACGGCTGCTCATTGTTTCTTATGGCCCAGTAGTATTCTATCACAATCATATACTATAATTTGTTTAGCCACTTCCCAATTGATGGGAACCCCTTAATTTTCAGTTTTTTGCTACCACAAAGAGAGCTACTATAAAAATTTTGGAAAATATAGGTTCTTTTCATTTCCCCCTGCATTTAAGAGTATGACAGTTTTATAACTTTCTGGATGTAATTCCAAATAGCTCTCCAAAATGGTTGGATCAGTTCACAGCTTCACCAACAGTGTATTAGTGTCCTCATTTTCCCACATCTCCTCCAACTTTAGTCATTTTAACCAACCTGATGGGTGTGAGATGAAATCTCAAAATGGTTTTGATTTGCATTTCTCTAATCAGTTGTGATTTGGAGCATTTTTAAAAAAATACTTCTACATGGCTTTGATTTCTTCATCCAAATATTGTCTGTACATATTTTTTTGCCCATTTATCAATTGGGAATGTCTCTTATTATTATAAATTTGTCAAAGTTCTCTATATATTTCAGATATGAGAACTCTATCTAAGTGAATGCATTCTTAAATAACTCACAAGTGTCTAGGACATAAATTTTATACTGAGACAGTATTAAAAGTTAAGTCATTGGTACAATTAATATGAGTATGGTATACAAAGGCTGGAAAAGAATCTTCCCACTAAGTTTAGTACTAGACAAGAATCTGTTTTACTGTGTCCATTAAATATCAAAAAGTTATTCATTGTGTCTAACTTAAATCCTTTCTGATACCATTTAAATCTATTTATTCTAGTACTTTCTTCATTGGAGATGGGATGTTAAATTAATTGGAATTGTTTATTTTGAGGGTGGGAAACAACTATTTTCAAATAGGAGGAAGTAACTTTGAATCTCTGATGATATTATGTATTCTATTTAAATTACTGTTTTAAATTCTTATTCTGGTAAAGATATAAGTTATAAAGAAACCAGGTCCAAGGAACACTCTTGCAGTTTTTGTAAAACAAAACAAAACAAATTAAAAAACTTTAGGTTGCTAGGAGCAACTGCAAATGTTAAGAGAGGAGTGAGTGAATTCAAATTTTAAGCAACACTTTTTAATAGCAAGCAGCTAGAGATTGCAGCTGAGGGAAAAGAAGTGGGAGGAGAGATGTTCCTTTTTTAAAAATAGAGCATAAAATTATTCTTTTCTGATTGGAAAAAAAGTCATTCAGGTTTCCCTATGTTGGAAGAGAATGATGTTATGTACTTTGGTCTCTTTTTTTCTACTTCTAAAACATGGTCAGGAGAAAATTCATGGAAGTCAGAGGAAAGGGCAGAAATTTCTATATGGTAAAGATCCCAGAAGGGCAGGATAAGGTCATTCTTTAATTAACTTGAACAGCTTAAGCAGGTAAAAAGATCTTCTATGGCTCAGACAGAGAAAGGCTGACAGCTGTGAGAGGCTCAAAGGATGCTTTTATTCTAAGCTTGCCTGGGGTCCCAGAAGCACTTATCATCCCCAGGAGGGATCTGATTCCAAGATGACAATATTATAGGTATATAGTGCTTTGCAGTTTACAAAGCATTTTTCTCACAATAAACTTATGAGTTGGGTAGGATATACATGTATCAACATTCCCATTTTAGATATTTGAAGACTGAGGCTTTGGAAGTTAAAATGACTTTGCCCAAATTTGCAAGTTGGGCTTTGAACTCAGGGCCTTGGATTCCAAGCCCAATACTTTTTGCATTGCTAATATTGCTCCTGATTTAGGGTAAGGTTGAAGAGAATTTTTCTTTTGGTAAGGTTGAAGAGAATTTTTTGTAATCATTTATTTATTTAATTAATTTTAAAGATTTTTCCCATGGTTACATGAATCATATTCTTTCTCTCCCCTTCTCCCTCCCCCACTCCTGTAGCCAATGAGCAATTTCACTGGGTTTTAAATGTATCATTGATCAAGACCTATTTCCATATTATTAATATTTGCAATAGAGTCATCATCATGGGGTCTACAACCCCAATCATATCACCATTGAACCATGTAAGCAAATGTTTTTTGAAGAGAATTTTTTAATCAACAGTACAGAAAAGGCCAGAGTTATAAGGGGCTGGCTAGGTGGCGCAGGGATAGAAAGGCAGGCCTGTGATATGGAAGGTCCTGGGTTCAAATGTGCCGTTAGATACTTCCTGAGAAAGTCACTTAACCCCCATTGCCTAGCCCTTACTACTCTTCTGCCTCATAGCCAATACTTAGTTTTGATTCTTAGACAGAAGATAAGGACTTAAAAACCATTTAATAGTTAAGGATGAGGGAGAAAGGTATCAAATTCTATTCAGTTGCTCATTTTTTTGAATATTGCTTTCTCTTGTCACTTTGAAAATAGTATTCCTTAAAAATGTTGTGTTATAGTGTTTTAATAAAGATATCTATATCTCCTCCTCCCCCTGCTTCCCCCAAAATGAAAAAGTATAGAAAAATCAGTTCTCAGATCATATGATCAAGACCCCTACTACCACCTGGTGGTAGTGTACCTTAAGTATGTGTGTGTGTGTGTGTATATATATATATATATATATATATATATATATATATACACACTCTATCTTAGAGGAGAAAATAAATTACCAAAGTTAAATCTGTAAACATTCTCACTTAAGTGATGATAACAAATACCACAACAGATTATTTTCATAAAAGCATTAATTGGGTATTTCATTTTCATGGAGGTCAAATGAAAGGAAATGGATTTAAACAACTACAAAAGATAAATAAAGAAAAGTTTAGATACTGGAATATGGACTTCTCAATGAAATCTAGAATACCATAACACAGAGGCATCTATAGAAGCTTGAAGTATCTTTGAAACAAAGATAATAGTGGCACCACAGTTCAGAGGATGTTAAAATTTGGAATGATCACAGAGACTGTCTAATCTAGGCCACTCATTATCAGATACTTATTAAATATATTGCATATATTCTGATATTCCAGTTTACATAACCATGTCCCCCAAATCTAAGTAACTTTGATATAAAATCCTGGTTCTAATCAGGTCAATAAGATTTTCGATAAATCATTTAACTTCCTCTGTTTGCTCCTCTGAAAAATGAGAGAGTTGACCTTGATGATTTCGAAGGTCTCTTCCTATTCTTGGCCCTAAGTTCCTAGAACTAACTCAACATGAGATGGGAATGAATTTTGTCTCCCCAACTCCAAGACTTAATGACTTCTTTTATATTATTTCTATACTACATGTAGAAATAGATGATTATACTAAGAAGTTGCATATCTGGATCATATCGTTTAATTCAAGGGCAGCTAAGAGGTACAGTGGATGGAGAGCTGGGCTTGGAGTCAGGAAGACCTGAATTCAAATCTAGCCTTGGATACTACTAGCGGTGTGACCCTAGGCAAATCACTTAACTCTTTGCCTCAGTTTCTTCATCTGTAAAATGAGCAGGAGAAGGAAATGACAAACTACTCTAGTATCTTTGTAAGAAAATCCCCCTCAAAAGTCATAAAGAATAAGACACAACTGAAAATGACTAAACAACAACAATTTTGTTCAAAAAGGATCTTAATACTTTAATGAAAGATAGATCCACAACAAATCAGGAGAAATTTCTAAGCTTTTGAAGCTATTATTATGGTGAGGTACAAACATATTTTCTGACAACATCCCTCTTTTGTTGCTGTCAAAGACTGATTACTGGTGTGATGAAAGTGACTATTTAAATTACCAAATGTAATTTGTTATGTCTACATAACGGGAAAATATTTCAACAGTAACAGTTAATAAACAGAAGAATAAATAGTGGAATCTTCATTTCTGGAGATCTTTAAAGGCAGAGAACCAGCAGATACTCTACTCTGTTGGTAATTTGTCTTTGGATAGTTAATGTTCAGTTTTTCAGAAAAAGAGGTTTAGAAATAGATGACTTCTTAAAGGTCATCCTAATGCCATCATGTAAAATCCCAATTACATATATTTGTCAGTATAATAGCAAAAGGTTAAAATTTCTAAAACAATATAGTTGTTTTCAGTTCTTGCCCCATAGCTTCTTTCTCTTCCTAACATGGTACTGATCTTTCTTAGCAGGAACAATTCCAGATCAGCTTTCTTCAGAGCATCATCATTCCACAACTAGTTGAATACATTTGATAAGTATGTGGTGGTCATTCAGCATGATAATCTAGGGGTACAATTTTGTACTGACAGGACACCAGAAATGGTTGATCTGGCTTTTACATGAACCCCATTCCCAGTGGGGATGGTTCTATCCCTGCCTAAAGAGAATGAGTATGTGCTTGTAGCATACTGATACAGCAGTTGCCATCAATTAAGTTATTTGACTGTTGTCATAGTATCAGATTTAGAATGGGTAGGGATCATTGGAGTCATCTGGTCTATCCACTTATTTTACAAATAAGGGAACCAAAATCTAGAAAAGACAAGAGACTTGCCCAAGACACATGTAGTAAGAGGCAGACCTAGCACTCCTCACTAAAAAAAAGTGGCTTATTCAAGATGATATGGCCAAGTGTATGGGCATGGAATTTAAATGAAGTCTTTCGATTCCAGTATGTTTTTTGTTTGTTTTTAAACCTCTGCCTTCTGCAACTGGGGTTAAGTGATTTGCCCAGGGTCACATAGCTAGGAAGTATCTGAGCTCAAAGTTGAACCCAGGACTTTCTGACTTCAGGCCTGGTTCTCTATCACTGTGTTATCTCACTGCCCCTTCTAGTATGCTTTCTACTAGTCTAGGTTCTCTCAAAAGATAATTCTAAGATAGGCAAGATATAGTTCTAGACACTTACCAAATGGAAATATTTCTTTACTTTGAACTAAATATGAATATATATATAATATGCTCTTCTTAATTAGCCTCCACATATAGGTATATATATATGTATATATATATATACACACCAATTTATTATCAACATAATGAAAATTATCTTTCCCAGTTGTCTGTTTATAGGTTGTACCAAGCTATTCATCCATCCATCCACAGTCTTTTATAGTGGACTATTTGTGATTTAAAGCATGTATTTGAAAGATAGTTGTCTAAAATTAAGGAAGAATCCATATTTACAGGAAAAAAATCATTTTTTCTTAAGTGCAAAGCCAACTGATGCAAGCAGGGGTTAAATATGGAACTTTGTCATTCTACTAACCAGACCAGAAGATACATATATACTAAGATTCTAACATCTAGCAAAATACCTCCCTGAAGGTATTAATGTTGACAGTTTCATACACGCATAATATTATATATATTTTTCGTATTAATATTTAAGTATTTTTTTAAAAAAAGCATTCATCTCCAGCTATAGTTAGGAAACTTTCCCAAATTTCCAAGAAAAACCTGTGTGTTCTTAGAGAAGGTAGGGTGTGTCCATGTGCCTTTTAAAGTCCTGCCATCTCTGTTCCTAAAAACTTTAAAACTTGGGCTGGGGTATTATTTAGTTCCACAAATGTCCCTTTTACAGTCATTCTTCTGCAATGCAAAAGGAATGGGCCTTTGCTTCCTGAAACAACACTTGGCTTTTTTTATGGAAGAAAAAAAAATCAAAAGGGCCTGAAATCAATCATAGCATATGATGTTTCACAAATTCTAAGATTTTATATGCATATATATGAGTGTCAATATATATGTATATATATATGCATATATATATAATAAAGTTTTTGTTTTCCAAAAACTTTATTCACAAAACATTTAACTCTGTATATTCAGTTGGCCAAAGAAAACAAAGGGTAGGGCAAGAATTAATTGGCTGCAAATCTCTTTCCTCTTTGTAGGGTGTTTTCTCAAGCAGTGGATTAAATCAATGTTTAATGCTATGCAAGCCCAGCTGTGTCCATATTAGGAGAGTCTGATCTCACATCTCTCTGCAGAAAAAAAGGACCAGGATGTCCTCCCTCTCTTTGCTATGCTTCCACCCCCCACATATGTAGGTGGGAGAGTGGGAGCTTGGGAATGTGAACTTGATCCAGCATTGATCAACCAAGCAGCAAACTCTTATTGTTCTTTAGATACCAAACATTAACTCCTTTCTACAAGTATAAGCCCAGCTATTTTGGATATAAAATAACTTTTGTACTCAGCAGTATGATTAAGGAGGAAAAGAACCACAAGGCTGTATTTGACTTGTCATAAACAACATATTCTGATGTGCAGATATCAGAGGCACTTAGAACAAATTTATGCTTTTGGAAAAATTCTTTTCTCTTTTACAATGAAAATTCCAATTCATAGAGCTAGTATAGTGATTCATTTTAACAGTAAAAAAACCCCTAAAGATATTTTTATCTAGCATTTCTTATTTCTATTGCATTTCTTGTTTTTACTTACCTTTATTTTGGGGGTCCAAAAGCACTGGAAATTGTAATATTTCATTGGCCAAAGTTGTTAAAACTATTTAAAACTATATTCGCACTGTTTAAGCACAAACTTAGTAGGGACTGAAATTGTTTTAGTCAGTTCCAACTTAGGTGTTATGGACGTAAGTAAACTTTAAAAGATCATCAAATAACTGAAACTGTAACCTCATACTAAAACACTTTACCTACCAATGACACAAAATCCCTGGTGTGGGACAAACCAATGGCAGACAGTATGCACCTGCAGCTTTTCAAATAAATATATGGACATGGGCACTCTCCCAACAATGACTACATGGTAGAATAAAGCTGATTCTTTTGGCTGGTTGGTTTACAAAGAGGGACACTTGGTTGCCAGCACCAGCAAAATGTCACATCTCCTCTGTTACCAAAAGACTAGAAATTGCAATTTGATATTTGTCTATGCCATTCCTTATGTGCCTTCATTTCCAGGTGTCAGCAACAGCAAGAACCAGAATCATAACACAAGGAAAATGTATTTGAAAAGTTTTTTCACTGAGGTTTATATATCCCATAGGCTGAAGGAGAGAACAAGAAATCCAGAAACATAATCCAATAAACTGTTGTACCACCTGAGTACTTTTCTTTTTGAAAGATTAGCTGTTTATTTGACTGGGATCCAATGTATAAAACATAGGTAGATGTTTTCTAGTTGTAAAATAAATGAAGATGAAGAAGAATGGAAGTTTAAAGAAATTAGACTCACTGAAAATATAGAAAAGATTGAATTTACGAAGAAAATTCCTAGAGGAAAGTGTAACTTTTACTCATCAGTGTATGCTATTAAAAATGATCAAGTAAATGATGATGAAGATGGCTAGAATTTATAAAGTGCTTTAAAGTTTACAAAGCAGTTTATATATGGAAACTCATTTGATCTTTACAACAACTCTGTGAAATAGGTGCTATTATCATTCCCATTTTAAAGAAGAGGAAACTGAAAGACACAGACATTCAGTGACTTGCCTAGGGTCATATAGCTAGCATGGCGTTTAAGGAAAAATTTTTTTAAAAGAAACAAGAAAAAATAGATTGCAAAAAGGTGCTTCAAAACTTGGGCTGGGGTGCTACTTAATCTCCCAAATGCCCTCATTTGGGAAACTAGCTCTATAAAACACCAGAAAGACATAGAGAAAACATAGCTTTACATACATAGTGACTTCCCATCTGTCAGAAGTGAGATGATAATGGTAAAGGAGGATGTCTATGATAGAATCTCAGGATTACCTATGATCCTCAAACACTAGACCCAAAGACTTTATATGCTTTCTGTGGCCACTTTTCTATACCTCTTCATGTCTATAAATGTTACTGAAATTTAAGTTGAAATTAGTTGTAAACCTTTGGAGCATAAAAGGGTATCACATTTTAAATAATAATTTAAGAACAGAAAACCTTTAAATTACTTAACATAATTTAGTATATTTACTAAACAGTGTGTTTGGAAACTATTTTAGCATATGTATATTTTGAAATACATATATAAATGCCCCAAAAATGTAATTTTAGAGAAGTATCTTATTATACCTGAATGACAAATACGGGGTGACCTAAAAGTCTTAGCACAGTTTTCTGAAAGTCTTAAAATAGTTTTAATCTTTAGAAGCATAAAAAACTATACCCTCCTTGTTATATTTTCCAAAACATTAAGATTTGTATAGTATAGTATAGTATAGTATAGTATAGTATAGTATAGTATAGTATAGTATAGTATAGTATAGTATAGTATAGTATAGGTGGTGTTGTGCATAGAATGCCAAGCCTAGAATCATGAAGACTCCTCTTTCTGAGTTCAAATATGACCTTGGGCCAGTCCCTTCCCCTTATTTGCCTAAGTTTCCACATTTGTAAAATGAGCTGGAGAAGGAAATGGCAAACCGTTTTAGTATCTTTGCCAAAAACAAAACAAAACAAAAAAACAAAACAACCAAACCCAAATGGGATCCCAGAGTCAGACACAACTGAAAAACAACTGAACAACAAGACAATGTTAATCAAAGCAAGTGGGCTGAAATTTTCTGTGGGAATGTCTTAAAATTTTATTTTATGTTTTCTGTTTGCTTAAAGCAATAATGATCTTATTATTTTGATTATAAAGTAGACCTTTTAAAAATGTGGTATTACCATTTGACTTCTTGAGTCTAATAAAGAATTTCCTAAAATTCATTTAGTTCTACCTGCAAGACTCCATAAAAATCTTTCTACAGTTAGCCAAGGAAGTGAAAGAAAACATATTTTCACCAATGCCAACAATTTATTATTAGACTACTAATTTTTTTATTTCTCAAGTTTTGCTCTAGAAGTCAGAATCTACTAACTTATTTATTGATTTTTAGGAATTGCAAGACATTAAAAGACTTTGAAAGATCTTTTTTTCCCATCTAATGCTTGTCAGACAAGTTAATGTTCAGGAAATAATGGATTTTCATTGTGTGAAATGTTTATTCTTAAGTGATCTTTCATTATAAATGCTTTTACAAATAAATCACTAATCAGGATTTCTCCAATCTCCCAAGTATCAACTTTTGGGAGCTCTACGGTGTGAAAACAAATAAATAGGTAAGTGTACTTGTTTTGACAAAGCAAAACATGGTTTGAGATGACCCATACAATAAGCTTAGTATTCTCAAAACTTAATAATCGCCTTTAAATCTGAGTGAAATTTGAAAAGTACAGAGAGAAGAAGAGGAAGAAAGTGTAAAACAGAACAATCAAATTACAGAATTGTATCCAGGACAGACAGGAAACAGAACTGAATTCTCTTTGTTCTAGAAGGAAGAGTTTCAGATACCTGCTTTCATATACTTCCTTCACTGGCCAACTGAAAGTTTTATATTTGCAGAGAAAATTCTTACAATGATACTGGATTGGGAGCAGACAGAAATACAGTATGTCCTGTGCCTGAACCAAAGTACTGACACAGAAGGACCCAGTCCTTTCTCAGACTTAGATAAATCACTAATAACCATCACACTCAGGTGTAAGAAGAGCATTCTCCTTTCTGACACAATTGGATATGGTCAGTCGGCTAGTAACTAACCATATTCAGTAGCATGTGGTATTCCATCTAAGAGCTGTCTGGGCTCATTAATCACTTTCTCCCTTTGTGGTGACATAAGCAACATTATATTAGCATAGACAAAAAATTAAAAGTCAGGGACTATATAAACTCATTTCTTTCTGAAAGCAAATAGGAAGGCTTTGAAAACATCTCAAAAGTGTGTTAGAAAGTTCACAAAATTGCATTTTGCGTGACCATTTGCCTCTACATGTTTGTTTTTGATGGCTTGGAATGGTTACTCCTACAGACTTAATTATCTAGTTTAGTTTCCAGATCAATAAAAATACAGCTATATCCTTCTAAACTCTAATAAAATGAGCAAAACTAAGTCCCTTTCCCTCCAGCCTTCAACAAGCATTAAAAAAACAACAACAACAAAAAACAACCTGGCTATTTTATATATACTTCAGGGACTTAAACTGGTATTTCTTATATACAATATTCAGCACAGATACACGGGGATCTGTGCATATAATCCACATCAGTGGATATAATTTACAAGTCAGAAAAGGGAAGCTTTTGCATGGCATGTTTATTTCAAACAAACATTTGAAAACTCCTAATGTATGCAGACTACTGCGCTAGGTGTTGGATATGTACAATATTATATATAATAAATATTATATAAAAATACATAAGTATATACTAGTGCTATATGAAATCCGAGGGAAGGAAAAGGTCACTTCCAAATGTGTGTGTGGGAGACATGCATTTGTTTTGAACTAGGCAGGAATTCAACAGCTAAAGGGCATATAAGGGAGGGCATTCTAGGCCAATAATATTTGTGAACAGTATTGGAATGTCAGCTTATATTACCACTAGTATGTAGAATGTGAAAAAGGATTTTCAGGAAAACCAATACAAAGATCTCGGGCCAATATTATATCTAATATTGTCTATTCTTAGATTTTACTTAAAAACAATAATGCATATTTAACTAAAGAATACATTTGAATGTCATGTGACAAAAGAGAAAGCTATTTTTTGTAACCACATAACAAAGGAAACACTTATTTACATATTTCTATGGGGCCAAGATTTCATTAATATGTATACTTCTTCCATTGGTACAGACTACAATCCATCCTTACTTTCTAATCCTATGAAATTTTTGAACATATTCATCTGTATAAAGTCCACTGAGTACCAGAGGTCTCCTGCTTCTACATTTTATGAATACGAGGGCAATATTTGCTATCCAGTGGTCATCACTTGCTCTTAATACATGACTAGCCCACATCTCTTTCTAGTTACATAAGGCATTGACTGTCTTTTATTAATTTTTTGGGACTACAGTCATCATTAGTAATACACTGTAGCCTGTTTACACTCACCATGTGTTCCCATTATACTTTGGTCACTTGGCTAGGTGACATTGCTTATAATCTTCCATTATCTTACTCTGTAATAGTTTGCAAATGAGCTTCTTTGTTAAATTAGTTTAGCTTCTGGCTGGTATTTCTCTCTGTTTAGGACACTGAGTGTTTATTGGCTACAGTGGGTTTTGAGGTCTTATGATCTTCTCAATGTGGTGACTATTTCATATAAATTAAATTTCCATAGGTGGGTTGCCTAGTGCTTGGAGACCTAGCCTTTGAGCAAGGAAGATCTGGGCACAAGTCTTCTGGCATTTAAAAGGCAGTGTAACCCTAGGCAATTCTCTTAGCTGGTTACTAACAAGTCACTAACACAATGTTCTGGTAATTTTTTAAGAATATAAGTGGTATGGAGGGGTGGGATTCTGGGAAGATGGTAGCTTAGATGTGGCAAATCTTAAAACCTCAGCATCCTTTCCACACTGAGATACAAATCAATACACTTTGAGAAGAAAGAAGACCAAATATAACAACGGGACAGAGCAGGGGGATCCTACTGCTGGACAGATCAAGAGGTACACAAAGAAAAATGCTTGAATTCTTGAACTGTCAGGTCTGAGGGTATAGAAGGGGAATCCCAGGACCCCTCCCCCATGGGCTGTGCAGAGTCTCCAGAGGCCCCTTACATGTCTGGGCAGGAAGGTGTGCCCACTGGCCTAGAGACAGGGCCTTGCTAGCACTGGACTCGGGGAGTTGAACACAGGCATTGGGGAGGTGGTTGGAGGAGAAAGCCAGAGAAACACAGCAAAAATGCTTGGAAGATGGCAGCTTAGATAGAGCCAAACCTCAGACTGCCTGGTTTTACCACACTGAGATAGAGAACAAAGGGCTTCAAGAGTAAAGAAAACCAGGTCAAACTGCAGAATAGAGCAGGGGGACCCTACTGCTGGACAGCTCAGTGAAAACACTCCATCTTATCTCCCCACTTTTTTTTCCTTTTAGAGGTTTTAGCCTCAAGGCACATTAAGCAATACAGACTAATCCAGTCCAAGCTTAATCTCATTAACTGGACAGTCAAGAAGTCTTCAGAAGGCAGGGAAACTCCAACACCCCTCCATCATAGACTGCAGAGAATGTAACTACAAACCTCCATTGCGAGCTGGGGAAAGATCTTTCATCAAAGCTCATTAAATCCATCTGATTAAACTAGAAGAACAGAGAAGGAAAAAAATATGAGTAAACAACAGAAAAAGAGAAAAGAAATGACAATTGAAAGCTTCTTTCCAGGAAGTGAAAAGAGAGCAAATGAAATAGAGGAGGAGGAAGCTCCAGTGAATTGGACACAGACTTTGGAAGATCTCAAAGTTCAATTAACTCAAGAACTTTAGGAACTCAAAAAGCAATCAAGAGAGGCTGAAGACAATCTGAAAAAGGAAATGTATGAACTAAAACAAGAAAATAAGGTATTAAAAACCAGAATTAATTAACCAGCTTAAAAATGAAGCAAAGAAGGCAAAAGATGATCTACAAAGAAAATCAGCCCAGAAGGAGAAGGATGACCAAAAATCCAGGAATGAAATTCAGTCTTTAAAAATTACAATTCAACAACTAGGAACAAATGACTTCACAAGGCAGCAAGAATATATAAAATAAAATGAAAAAAATGAAAAATTTGAGGAAACACCTCATTGATCCAACCAAAGATCTAGAGAACATATTTCAAAGAGACAATTTAAGAATTATTGGTTTACTGGAACATCATGACAAAAGAAAAAGTTTAGACATTACCCTACAGGAAATTATCCAAGAAAACTGCCCTGACATTCTCGAACAAGAGGAAAAAGTGGAAATTGAAAGAATCCACAGATCACCTCCTACATTTAATCCACAGCTGACAACTTCCAGGAATATTATAGCCAAATTCAAAAACTACCAGACCAAGGAAAAAATATTACATGCCGCTAAGAAGAAATCATTCAGATACCAGGGAACCATAGTTAGGATAACACTGGATCTGGCTTCATCTACATTAGAAGACCAGAAGACATGGAACATAATATTCCAGAAAGCAAGAGAACTGGGTCTACAAGCAAGAATCAACTATCCATCAAAACTGACTATATTTTTGCAGGGGAAAGTATGGTCATTCAACAAAATTGAGGACTTCCAAGCATTCATAAAGAAAAAACCGGACTTAAACAGAGAGTTTGCTGCCCAAACACAGAACTTAAGAGAATCACCATAATATAATTAAGAGAGCTGGGGAAAAAAACCTTTCTTTAAGGGACCCAATAAGTTCAATTGATGTGTATCCCTAGAAGAAAAGAAGATATTGACAAATATAAAAAATTGTTATTATCAACAGGGTAACAAGTTTACTTAGAGGGAACAGTTACAAACTGTACAGGATGAAATGTCAAGATATATATATGTGTGTGTGTGTGTGTGTGTGTGTGTGTGTGTGTGTGTGTGTGTTGGTGGTGTCAATTTGGTTTTCTTCTTTCCTTTTTTTATTAGATTGACCAGTACTTTGTCTATTTTATCTGTTTTTTTTCAAAATACCTGCTTCTAGTCTTATTTATTAATTCAATAGTTCTTTTACTTTCGATTTTTATTAATTTCTCCCCTGATTTTTAGTATTTCTAATTTAGTTTACATCTGGGGATTTTTAATTTGCTCACTTTCTAGTTTTTTAAGTTGCATGCCCAATTCACTAATCTCTGCCCTCCCTAATTTGTTAATATATGCACTCAAGGATATAAATTTCCCCCTGAGTACTGCCTTGGCTGCATCCCACAGAGTTTGGTAGGATGTCTCATCATTGTCATTCTCTTCAATGAAATTGTTGATTGTTTCTATGATTTCTTCTTTGAAAAATTGGTTTTGGAGAATCATATTGTTTAATTTCCAATTGGTTTTTGATTTGCCTGTCCAGGTGCCCTTACCAATTATTATTTTTATTGCATTATGATCTGAGAAGGTTACATTTATTATTTCTGCTCTTTTGCATTTGTATGCAATGATTCTATGCCCTATTACATGGTCAATCTTTGTGAATGTGCCATGTGTAGCTGAAAAGAAGGTGTATTCCTTTTTGTCCCTATTTATTTTTCTCCACATATCTATTAAATCTAATTTTTCTAGGGCTTCATTCATCTTTCTTACCTCTTTCTTATTTATTTTTTGGTTTGATTTATTTACATCTGAAAGAGGATTATTTAGATCTCCCACTATTATGGTTTTACCATCTATTTCCTTATTGAGCTCTGCCAGTTTCTCCTTTAGGAATCTGGTTGCTGGTGCATACATATTGAGCAATGTTATTTCCTCATTGTCTATACTGCCTTTAATCAGGATGTAATGACCTTCCCTGTTGTTTTTAATCATATCTATTTTTACTTTGGCTTTGTCAGAAATCATAATTGCCACTCCTGCCTTCTTTTTCTCATTTGATGCTCAAAGGATTTTGCTCAAGCCCTTCACCTTAAATCTGTGTATGTCCACCTGCCTCATATGTGTATCTTGTAGACAACATATGGTAGGATTTTGGTTTCTAATCCACTCCGCTATTTGCTTCCTTTTTATGGGCGAGTTCATCCTATTCACATTCAGAGTTATAATTATCAGTTTTGTATTCTCCGACATTTTGGTATCCTCTCCTTGTTCTACCCCTTCTTCTTACACTATTTCCTTTTAAACCAGTGGTTTGCTTTATGCCAGAAACCCTTGTTCCCTCCCTTGATTTACTTCCCTTTCTACCCCCTCCCTTATTATTCTCCTCTTTTTATTTTTAAAGGCCTAATGAATTCCCTCCCCCTTCTTCTCCCTTCCCTTTTTTGACCTCTTCACTCCCCTGCTGCCCTTGGTTTATCCCTTCTGACTTTCTCAGTAGGGTTAGAGTTTTATATCCCAATGGATAAAGCTACTCTTCCCTCTCAGGTTTAATTACACTGAGAATAAGGTTTAAATATTACCTCTTAATGCTTTCTTCCTCTCCTCCTTAAAATAGTATTCATCCCTTCCCCTTCCCATGCCCTCTTTCTATATAATAGAATATCCTATTTTTCTTATTCATTCTAGTTTCTCTTGCTGTCCTCTAGTATTCACCTCCCTCTTTCCCACACCCCCATATCATCTTAGACCATTTAGTATTCTAACCTCTCCCTATGAATAATTCTTCTAATCACTATAATAGTGAATACTATAATAGTGAATAGAGTTCCTTACAGAGAATTATACATAAAATTTCTCCACATAGAAATACCAATAATTAGACCATATTGAAGCCCTTAAAGAGGCAAATTCCCCAATTGATAAATGGGCAAGAGACATCAATAGGCAATTTTCAGATAAAGAAATCAAAAGTATCAATAAGCACATGAGAAAGTGTTCTAAATCTCTAATAATCAGAGAAATGCAAATCAAAACAACTCTGAGGTATCACCTCACACCTAGCAGATTGGCTAAAATGAAAGAAGGGGAGAGTAATGAATGCTGGAGGGGATGTGGTAAAAATGGGATATTAATGCATTGTTGGTGGAGTTGTGAATTGATCCAGCCATTCTGGATGGCAATTTGGAACTATGCCCAAAGGGCTTTAAAAGACTGCTTGCCCTTTGATCCAGCCATACCATTGTTCGGTTTGTACCCCAAAGAGATCATAGATAAACAGACTTGTATGAAAATATTTATAGCTGCGCTTTTTGTGGTGGAAAAAAACTGGAAAAGGAGGGTATGTCCTTCAGCTGGGGAATGTCTGAACAAATTGTGGTATATGCTGGTGATGGAATATTTTTATGCTCAAAGGAATAATAAACTGGAGGAATTCCATGTGAACTGGAAAGACCTCCAGGAACTGATGCAGAGTGAAAGGAGCAGAGCCAGAAGAACATTGTACACAGAGACCAATAACACTGTGGTAAAATAGAATGTAATGGACTTCTGTACTAGCAGCAATGCAATGACCCAGGACAATTCTGAGGGTCTTATGGAAAAGAATGCTACCCACATTCAGAGGAAGAACTACAGGAGTGGAAACAGAAGAAGAACAACTGCTTGAACACATAGGTTGAGGCAGATATGATTGGGGATGTAGACTTGAAACTACCACACCAATGCAACTATCAACAATTTGGAAATAGGTCTTGATCAATGACACATGTTAAAACTAGTGGAAATATGCATCAGCCATGGGTGGGTGGGGGAACTCGGGGGTGAAGGGGAAAATAAGAGCATGAATTATGTAACCATGTTAACTTTTCTAAAAAAATAAATATTAATAAATGTTTAAAACAAACAAATAAATAAATAAATAGGTGGATTGGGACAATTAAAATTGCATGCAGTGTATTCTTAACTTTATCCTTTCTTCTAATTTGGTGTTTATGTTGGCCTTTGTGTAAACCAGTTGATGATCTGACTACACAAGTAGCTAATTCTGAAATGACTATCACTTCAGTAACCAATCTTTTTATATAAACTCAATTGCATTTTTGGTGATGGTGTTAAGGACTTGCTAGGCCTAGTACCTTAAAAAAAGAATATATATCCATGATAGATAGGCATGAAGCTTTCAATTAATCTCCAAGCTACTGACTTCTTTTATTTTAAATTTCAAATCATATATGTAATCAATATTTATTGAGTCTTTAGTACATGTTAGGCAAGGCATAATGAAGAGAGTACTGGGCCTGGAGTTAGAAAGATTCATTTTCCTACGTTCAAATATGACTTCAGTCACTTACTTATTTGCTGTGTGACCCTGGAATAGTCAATTAACCCTGTTTGCCTCAGTTTCTTTATTTGTAAAATGAACTAGAGAGGTACAGTTAGGTGGCTCAGTGGATATAGAGTTAAGCCTAGAAATGGGAGGTCTTGAGTTGAAATCTGACCTCAGATACTCCTAGCTGTGTGACTTTGGCTTTATTGTTCTTCTGCCTTGAAACTAGTAGTTGGTATCAATTCTAAAATGGAAGGTAAGGATTAAAAAAAAAAAGAAACAGAGAAGGAAATGGCAAACCAATCCAGTATCTTTGCCAAGAAAACCCCAAATGAGGGCAATAAAGAGTCAGACATGACTAAAATGTGACTGAAAAACAACAAAAATGTGTAGGGCACTAAGTTAAGTTGGGGATGGAGTGGGTTGGTGAGATACCAAGACAAAAACGAAAAAGTACGTGTCCACAAAGAGTGCTTATTTTATTCAGATGACATGGAAATCTTGAAAGGCTGACATAAGGAGGGAGTGCATGGGGGATGGTTTGGGTGAATTCTTGGATGTAAAGGTGGCCTGCAGAGTTCAGGATATTACTCATCTACCAGTATGTTCAGACTGCAGAATGCATGAAGGAGACTAATGGAAATAAGGCTAGGAAAGTAGATCAGAGCTACATTTTAGAATGTTGAAAGGGTCAGATAAGGAAACTATAGGCAATAGAAAGCAAACTTTTTAAATCAGGTTGATATATAGTTGGGCCTGTACCTAAAGAAGATGCTTTTTGTAGCTGTGTGAAGGATGAATTATAGAGTGGAAGGACTAAAGTCAAGAAAATCCATTGAGTGGCTATTACAGAGGCCCTCCTAAGTGGCAGCTGGATGACCCAGAGCAATGGGAGTTAGGAACACCTGAATTCAAATTCAGGCTAAGCCTCTTACTAGCTATATGATTCTGGGCAAATCACCTAACCTATTTGCTTCAATTTCCTCAGCTGTAAAGTGTACATAACAGGGTTATTGTGAAGCTTGAATAAGAGAATATCTGTGAAATAAAAACACTTAGCAGAGTGCCTGAAACAGAGTAGGCACTTATATAAATGCTTATTCCCTTTCCTTCCCTGGTGATAGTTGTAGCAGTGTGAATAGAGAGGAAGAGATGGTCGTGGGAGATGTTGTGGAGGCAGGATTGACTCAGTATCTAATTTGATATTGTTAGTTGAGGGAGAGGCAAAGAAGAATCAGACTTATGAACTAAGGTTCATGAACTGGGAGAATGGCAATGGTCTCCACAAAAATAGGGAGGTTTAGAGAGGAACAGATGTAGGGATAGAGATAATGATATTTAATGTATTTGGAACGTGCTGAGACTAAGATACTGGGGAAACATCCAGGTAGAGATGGCCAGGAAGTAGTTGGAGATAGATAAGATTTAAAAAGAATAGGGACAGACACACAGACACACACACACCGACAGACACACACACACCGACAGACACACACACACGTAAATTTTATTATCCTTCAGTGTCTATCCTAAGCACTGAAATCACAGAGCAAGTATATGATGACTTTGGTGGATCTCACTAAATTCTTTATAAGTATTCTCTGTTTCTTCATCCTTTGCAAAAGATGTAGGTACATAAGCTACAATTATTTTCATGGTGGTCTTTTTGCTTACACTCTTCAGACAAGGCAATATGAGATAACTATTAGTCCTATGAAATGATATTTCTTTTTGCCTTAGTGTCCATGATGAAATCAATTCAGTCAGTTCCTTTATTCACGTATTAAAGAAGAATCTTTGAGTACTCTTCCAATTCAATTTAGTTCAGTCCAATTAAATACAACCATTTGTTAATGGTTAAAGGTAGCTAGAAGGCACATTGGAGCACTGGACCTAAAGACCTGAGTTCAAATTGATCTTCAGACATTTACTAGCTATCTGAAGGTTACTTTCTATACCTCTGTTTCCTCATCTAGAAAATGGGAATAATGGTATCATCCACCTCTCAGGGTTGTCATTAGGATAAAATGAGGTAATATTTAAAAACATTTTACAAATCTTAAAATGTTTTCTAAATGCTAACTTATTATTACTGTTGTTATCATTAATATTCAACTACTACATGCTATGTAATGTGTAGGCAATGGATAAAGAAAAATGGAAAAAATATTTTATTTCAAAGAATTCATATTCTATTGAGGGAATTAATATGTGTACAGATAAGTTATTTCACAATGAGGGAGGGGAAGAGAGATGAAAGTGCTAACAATTACACATATCCTTCTTTAAAGGATCAGGAAAGACTAGGTATAGGAGGTAATATTTGAGATGAATTGAGATGGAGCTAGGAACTGCACAGAATGGAAATGAGGAGGGCAGCATATTCCAGATTTGGGAGTTCATCTGTTCAAAGGCACAGGAGATATGTATGGATAGGTAGGAGATGGGTAGGAGAGTATGATGGGTACTGGGGAAGCCTAATTTATAATAGATGTAAGAAGGGATCACTGAAGGCCATACAGATTATTGACCTAGGAATAACAATTTGGCATTTGGGTGCAGAGCAGATTGGAATGGGGAGGAGAGAAAGGAGGCAGAGAGATTGATTAGGAAATTATTGTAGAAGTCTAGTTGGGAGAGGGAATGAGGGCCTGAAAAAGGGTGGTGTAAGTAATGAAAAGGGGAAAGTAATCTCCATATAGACTATGGAGATACATTTTTTTAAAGAGTTGGAAGCCAATTGGCTAGCAGAGTTGAGGTAAAGTGGAGAGCTCAAGATGACTTAGAAGTTGTAAACCCTGGGTGACTAGAAGAATGATAGTGCCACTGACAGATACAAAGAAGTTAGGAAGGAGTGTGACTGAGAGTTGAAGAAAACCAGCAATTTATTTCTGTCTTCTTTATTCATTCATAATAACACTGCAAATATGGACATAGTTCAGTTCCTCCAGTAGTATATCAATTCAATTATTGGACAGGGATCTTGAATTTAGAGAACCAACAATTTGTGAGCAAACTAAGTATTAATGTTTGTGGCCACCTTCTACTTGCTATTCAAGCACTCTGCCACCATAACTAGCAGAAGGAAGCAGCACAGAATACAGGGATATTTTGTCTTTATTAATGTCATGGGACATTATCTACTAGTCAGTGCTTGGTGATCTGCTTCTCTTATGTTAGTTTGGCTTATACCCAGCAGGAAGTCTGTCCAAGGGACCATGTTTGACCTTTCTAGGTTTGTAAAGCCTGCTAGGCATTCTCTTCCACCGGTTTCTCATTTAGAACTCAGGGTTACCTTAATGCCAGAATAAAGAATTGAGGCTATACTTTTTTGTAGTTTAATTTTTTTTTCCTCCAAAGCTGTAGATGGCCAATTGGAGAAATAGGGTCATGGATAGAGCCTGTTATCTGGATTCCCTTCATTACCAATCCAGGCTGAGGCAGTCTTTGTGTTTGGTCCTGGTCACCTGAGCCCTGAAAAGCTCTGGTACCAGCAGGTTGGTTAATCCAAAAACAACTTGACCCCTCCAGGAGGCTATTGGAAGTCATTTAGAGAAATAGAGTCTGTAATAGATATTTTATCTGGATCCCACTACAAAATCATCGGCAAATAAAAGTGTGTGTATGATTTTTTTCTGCACTGCATGTCAGGACGCAGACAGAATGGGTAAAAATCTGAGACTCCTCTTTTGACTCCTTTTCAGATCCCCACCTTTTCTTAATTTTCTTATTGGAAAGCTTTGGGTCCTTAGCAGACCAGCAGCTACTGAATTAACAATTTCTCTCCTTGATAATTAAGAAGCCTGAACTCCAAAAAATATATTACTTAGATAATCAAGGCTGGAGACACATAGCAAAGAAAAAAATCCTAGACTTTATTTTTTTTAAAAATCCTATACTTTAAAAGCAGATGAGTCCTAAGATAAGAAGGAAAGAAAGGAGTCAACTGGGAAAAAAAACATTTGTGTCAAATTTCTTGGATAAGTGTTGGTATCCAAGATATACTGACAGCTAAAAGAAATATATGAAAATAAGAGCCATTCTATTAGAGAAGTGGTTAAAGTATATGATCAAACAGTTCTCAAAAGAAGGAAGCTACACTGTTAGCAGTCATAGAGAGAATGCTCTAAATCATTATTAAGAGAATTACTAATCAAAGTAACTCTGAAGTTTCATGTCACGGAAAGAAGCTGGTAATTTGGCAAAGATGACAAAAAGATAGGAACAGTCAATGATGGAAGAGTTGTGGGAAGACAGACACACTAGTACATTGTTGGTGGAGATGTAATTAACACAACCATTATGAAAAGCAGTTCAAAATTACATAAATAACGTAGCGAAAATGTCCCAACCTTTTGCAAATAAAATGGCCAAAATTTCCACACCCTTTGAACCAGAGATTTCATTCCTAGTCATATACCCCAAGGAATTCCTTGACAAAAAGAAAAGCTCTGTGGACATCAAAAATTTTATAGCAGCACATTTTGTGGTAGTAAAGAGCTGGAAACAAAGTAGATGTCCATGAATTGGGGAATTTACTAACTAAATTTTGATACATGAATATAATGGAATATGACTATCCTGTCAGAAACAAGGAACATGATGTATACTGAGATGTATGGAAATACTTATGTGAACCGATGAAAAGTAATCAGGACTAGGAAAAAAATAAAAACAATGACTAACACAATAAGACTAGAACCACCACCACAGTCAAGAATGATTCAGATTTTACAGTTTGAGTCAAATTTACAGAGAACAATCAAAATTACAGAGGACAATTTTGGCTCCCGAAAGAAAAGATGAGAAAGCAACCTATTCCTTTGCAAGACTTGGGAGTGGTATGTGAATACTGCAGATAGTGTCAGATTTTCAAAGTTCTGATCAGTTTTGCTGATTTAAAAAAAAAAATTAAGACCTTGAAGAAATGATACTTTGGGAGGAGGGAGAAGTAATGTAGAGAGGGGGAGATCTAGGCCATTTAAAAACAAAAGATTAATAATTTTTTCTAAAAAAGCAGATGAGGAGGCAGATGGGTGGCTCAGTAGATTGGGAGCAAGGCCTAGATATTCCAGGAGGTCCTAGTTTCAAATCTGATCTCAGACACTTCCTAGCTGTGTGACTTTAGGCAAGTCACTTAACTCCCATTGCCTAGCCCTTACCACTTTTCTGCCTTTGAATCAATATAATAAAAAAAATACAATACAAAACAATATATAGTATTGATTCTAAGACAGACGGTAAGAGTTAAAAAAAAATAAAAAATATAAAGCAGATAAGTGTTTATGATACCACTTAAAAGGTTCATAGAGTTAGAGGTGGAAAGAACCTACAAACTTTACAGATGAGGAAACTGAGGCCCAGGGAAGAGATGGAATTTGACCAAAGACACCCAAATAGGGCTGGGATTCCAACCCAGTGTTTCTGTCCTGTTCTGTTAAGACCAGTTCGCTCTCCTTTGTACCTTCACTGCCTTTCCTCCACTGTCTTTAGATATTTTTGTAAACTCTCCTTAGTGATACTCTGTTCCAATAGTTGATCTAACACAGATCTTGGAAAAGCTGTTAATATACTGAGTTGAGTTATAGAAGGAGCTGGAAAACATCCCTGAAGGTTGTCAATGATTGATCTAATAATCTAATAATAAATAGCAGACTGCCATCAGAGATTTAACTTTACTGACATAATCCCAGCATGTTTAAAAAAAGTTCACTCTGTCTGCCATATGTGTGTTTGTATATGTGTATGTGGATGTGTAAATCAGTGGTATCGATCTCAAATGGAAATACAAGCACCTATTGACTTAGACAACCACAAATGAACACTATCTGTGTTGTAGTGTATTTTTGTTTATTTAATTCTATATTATAGAGTTTTGTAAGAGATTCAAATTTGGCACCTATTGTATCACTTCCCTCCATGCCATGGTGCATATTTGGTCCTGTGAATACTGGACAGTATGATATGAATTTGAGCTGGCCTGATTTGTGGTAATCTTCAATATAAAAGAAGCATATTCACTTTAATACAAGAAGACCCAATTAAAGGACCCCGTTTTTTTCAGTCAAATTTTGTTTTCTACTAAGACAGAGGTTCATATTCTAAAGCTAATAGTTTTCATAATACTTACATAGCTCTTTTCTTCTGAGAAGCTATTTTTATGAAATAAAGAGCAGTTACATCACCCCATTAAAATGTGCTTTACTGTACCACAGATTCAATTTTACTCAAATTATATTCCCTTCTGAAAAGTTCTTAATCTGTATGACTAGGGAAAGTCACTAACATTTGGGGCCTTACATCCCTAATCTGAAAAAATGAGAGTTTGTCTACAATATTTCTAAGGACTCTTCCAGGTATAAATCCTATCAACAATAGTGTTAGGATTTCTCTATTATATCATAATTCTCCATTACTATGTGATTTATAGAAGACACAACTTAATGAGTAGTTACTGAGCAATGTCTAAAAAAGCTTGCTGGCAGGGTGAACATTTTCAGACAAAGAGCAGAAAGTCAAGATACGGATTTTTAAAAAATCCTTACTGATTTTTCCAATAAATAAAACTATGTTTTAAAAAAATCCTAGGGATGGGAAAGAAGAAAACAAGTGGTCTAAATCAGTGGTTCTCAAAGTGTGGTCCTGGGAACACTGGGTGCTTCTGAGACCCTTTCAGGGGTAAGGTCAAAAACATTTTTATAATAGTGCTATGAAATTTTAATCTCTAATACAATAACTATAGATAGTTATAATCCATATACATGGAAGCTCTTTGGTGTCTTCAATAATTTATGAGTATTGTAAAAGATGGGGCACCAGGGATGTTAAAATGTGACCTAGGGGCAGCTGGGTAGCTCAGTGGATTGAGAGCCAGGCCTAGAGACAGGAGGTCCTAGGTTCAAATCTGGCCTCAGACACTTCCCAGCTGTGTGACCCTGGGCAAGTCACTTGACCCCCATTGCCTACCCTTACCACTCTTCCATCTATAAGTCAATACACAGAAGTTAAGGGTTTAAAAATAAAAAAAAAATTAAAAAATAATGTGACCTAAATGGTTTGTGGGTACACACACTGGGTTGAAGGAGAGACAGGACCAACCAGGATAGGGAGACCAAGGTTCACTACTAAGCTGGTAACTATCAAGAATGGCAGTTGGCCCCAACGGTCACCTAGCTCACCCTAGCCCAGGGTCTATGGAAACAGCAGGCAAGGTAAATGTTTTTAACAGTTTAATTGTGAGTAACTAATTAAAGATGGGATAGGGGATTCTGCACTTGAAAACCTAAAGGGCAAATCACAGGGGCAAGGGGAGGACTTGACTACTCTAATCTAAGTGATCTAAGCCAGGCAGGGCCCAAAGGAGCAGTACTGGAGTCACTGGGAAGGCTGCTTCAAACCTGGTTCCAGCCTAGTTTGGCCAGCACAGCTAAAGGTCCTGAGGATGGCTTTGAGGGTCTCACAGTAATCCAAAGATGATCACAGGATGCCAAAAGCCAAGGTGGTCCAAGGTACCCAAGTAGAGAGAGTGTGCTTGATCCCAAACCAGATCCCAAACCCCTCCTCCACTTGGTGCAGCTCTGCAGGTCTTGTCCACTTGCTGAAAGCCTCCACCACTCAGGATCCCAGGGAATCAGGATGCAGGGTGTCCTTAACTCTGAGATCTCCCAGGGCTAGCAACAGTTTGTGTCAACCACTAATGGAGTCCCTCTCAGAGCACAAGCCCTACTTTCTGCTCCTTCATTCATCTTAGAATCCTCCAGCCCTCCCTGCTAGGTCCAACACTAATGCTACATAAATTACTAAATAAACCCTCACAACAGTATAGAGGTCTTAAGACCAAAAAGTTTGCGAACCGTGTTCTAGATCAGAAGTATCAAACACAGGGCCAGTGGCCCACAATACTCCCAAGTGTGGCCAAAAACAAATTAAAATGCAATTGTATGGTATTTAGCAAAATAAATAAAAATGTAGTAAAACATATGTATGGATTAGTGACTCTGTTTTTATTTGAGTTTGGCATGATTCTAGATAACCTATTTTATGCAAAAACTGTTTTTAGTTGTTATTTACACTGAACTTTTGATAAAAAGCCATTAATTGCCATTCAAAGGCAGGTTAGCAAGCTCACCTTCTATTTCAAGAAATGATGAAAGGCTGCAATAAATGATGCCTACCTAAAGAGCCCCTGGTGGGTGGAGCAAAGAAGGCCAAAAGGCACTTTGCAAAGAAAACCAAGGCTGATGGACCTCATTTCTAGAAAAAAGGAAAAAGGGAGATGTTGTAATGATGTCCATAATTGGACAATGTCTTGTCTTTCTGAGATTGCTAAAAAAAAGAAACCCACAATTTTGGAGCAGTGTTTAGCTACATCCTTATTCTAGAAGAGAAGGAAAGAGATCTGGAAAAATGCTTCTCCCTTCTTCAGTTTTTCAGAAAATGAGACTGTTCCTTTTAAAAACTAATGAAGGGCTTGAAGTCACAAAAAAGAAAAAAGGATCCAAAGATAGAGAAGGAAATCCTGACATATCAGGAAGTTGAAGAGTGTAAGAATGTGAAGAACAGAGGAAGAGAAGGACTACTGAACACCTGGAACTGCATAAGAGACAGAAAGTTCTTCCTGTAGAAGGGGAAAATTGTACCCAAAGGGGAGAGAGAGCAGCTGTTTGCCCTGCAAGGAATAATGATGTGCTTCATTAAAATGGAAATTCCTTGGGCCTATGGGTTGATTTATTCTTTGTATATGTATCTCTAACACATATTCCAGTGTCTGACACACAGCAGTCATTTAATAAATGCTTACTGATTGCTGATGTGAATCCTTAGTAGCTGCCAAGAGAGAGACTATTTAGTAAGGGCTGGAGGAAGAAGAAATAACAGTGATGGTTCAGGACACCCCGTTGATAGGTAATGATGCAGCTATTTGTTGATGGGACATTAACAACAGAGAAAGCTTCTCTTTTTCCTGGAGCACGAATCTATGATATGGCAGAGATCTTCCTAAGGTTGTCAAAGCTAAAGATATTAGCTTTGAATACGAATCTGGCAATTCATAGAGGTCAAGAATGATGCTTCCAGAAGAAATCTAGAAAATATTGTTAAAATCTTGGAAGAGAAAATGAAAATGATTGTTTCTTACTGAAGAATGCAAAGACTTTAGAAGAGAAAGGCGATTTTTAGAAGTGAATAGTTACTTAATAAAGTAGTATAGGAGAAGAGGATTTGGATTTCTGAATCGTGACAAAATACTGAAATGATTACCTCTTAGCCAGGCACAGAATACACATAATAGGGTCCGGTAAAAATAAATTTTCCTGAGTTTTGTAAATCTAATTAAAGGGGCTTTATGATGAAAAGGAAAGGGAAAGGACAAAATTGCCTACATACATCTACAAATCTTGAAGTCTTAAAGCAACTGTCATTAACCTTTGTATTTGTGTTCATGGACTCAATAGGCAGTCTGTGTAGACTACAGATTCTTTTCTCAAAATAATGTTTTTCAATGTATAAGATTACAAAGGAAATCAATTATTTTGAGATACAGTTATCCAGGTCAAATTAACCATTCCAAATTAAGAACCTTTTTTAACAGAGATTAATTACCTTTCAAAGAAGGACAAAAGCAAGAGATATACCTAATAACTCACAGGAGACAAAATCCAGGAAAGAACCTTTTTTTAAAAAAGTGGTCTCAGATGTCTATACCATCCAACTAGAAATTCTTCCCTAAGTAATTTGAACAAATTTCCACAATGCTAGATAGAATGCCAGACATGTTCCATATAGACCAGGTGATTTTATGTTTCTTTTACTTGAGAGTATGTTGACAATCAGTTCACTTTGATTACATCCAGGGTCATCTGGGCCTAAAAAGTGGTCAAAACAACTCTGTCCAGTGTTTCTAATAATGTATATATATAAAATAAATATATAAAATAATCTCCTTCTTATAATAGTATTTGTCCCCTCCCCTTCCCATGCCCTCTTTTTGTGTAATAAAATATCCTATTTTTCTTATTCAATCAAGTTTCTCTTGGTGTCCCCTACTATTTACCCCCCTCTTCCTCACCCCCCATATCATCTTAGACCATTTAGTATTCCAACCTCACTATAATAGTGAATATTATAATAGTGAATAGAGTTCACTACAGAGAATTATACATAGCATGTCTCCACATAGTAATACAGATAATTAGATCTTATTGAAGCCCTTAAAGAGGCAAATTTAAAAAAGTATGAGTTTTCTTTCTTTCCCCTTTGTTTCTTATTTACCTTTTCATGTTTCTCTTGATTTTTGTGGTTGGATATCAAACTTTCCATTTAGTCCTGGTCTTTTCTGTGCAAATACTTGGAAATCTATCTTGTTGAAAGCCCATACATTCCCCTGGAAGTATATAGTCAGTTTTGATGGATAGTTGATCCGTGGTTGAAGATCAAGTTCTCTTTCCTTTCTGAATATCATATTCTAAGCCTTGCAGTCTTTTAGCGTGGAGGCTGCCAGATCCTGTGTGATGCTGATTGGTGCTCCTTGATATCTGAATTGTCTCTTTCTGGCTTCTTGTAAAATGTTTTCTTTTACTTGGAAGCTCTTGAATTTGGCTATTATATTCCTGGGTGTTGTCTTTTCTGGGTATAGTGTAGAGGGTGACCTATGGATCCTTTCAATGTCTATATTGCCCTCTTGTAGAACTTCAGGGCAATTTTGCTGAATAATTTCTTTTAGTATGGAGTCCAAATTTCTATTAATTTCTGCTTTTTCAGGAAGACCAATGATTCTCAGATTGTCTCTTCTAATCCGGTTTTCTTGGTCTGTCACTTTCTCATTGAGATATTTCATGTTTCCTTCTATTTTATCAGTCTTTTGACTTTGTTTTATTTGATCTTGCTGTCTTGAGAGATCATTGGCTTCTAATTGCTCAATTCTAGCCTTTAGGAACTCGTTTTTTGGCTATAATCTTTTGGTTTTCCTTTTTAATCTGGTCATTTTGGTGTTCAATTTGCTTATCAGTTTATTTGATTTCTGAGCCTCACTTTCCAATTGCAAAATTCTGCCTTTTAAACTGTTATTTTCTTGCCTGATTTCCTTTTGAGCTATTTCCCATTTCTCTAGCCAAATCTTTTCCAACTTTCTCGTCATCTCAGATTTGAACTCTTCAAGAGCTTGTGACCAGTTTTCATTATTTTGGGAGGGTCTGGATGGGATTGCTTGTTTGTTTTCTTCTGTTTGCTCTGTTGTTTGGATTTTCTCTGTGTAAAAGTTGTTAGAGTGTTAACGATTTCTTCTTCTTGTTGTTAATCTTTTTCTTCTTGGCTTTCTGATTCTGGGTTGCCATTTTAAGCCCAGCCCCTTCTCAGCTTTATCCTCAAGCTCAGGGTCTGTCTGCGCTCTTTAGGTTGTCTCAGGTCTGGTTATTCTCAAGGTCAAGCCTCCTGGTGGTCCCCCTTGCTTGATCCTCTGCCAGAGGCTCCTTTACAAGTCTCAGGGCACTGCTTCCACAGTTGTATACCCGTCTGCACTGGTTCCCCACTCAAGGTTTTAGAGCCTTCGCTCATGCCTGCATCCTCCTCCACCCACGCCTGCACTCAGTATCTGCGCTCAAAGTCCTTGCACGTTCTTTAGCCTTTTGGGGTCTTAAGTCTTGCTGCTCTCAGGAGTAGGCCCTGGAGCTGCCAATGACTGAATGGGTGCCCCAAAATTGCTCTACTTCTTTTGCACTGGCCTTGGAAATGTAGGTGGGTGTGTGTGGGGGAGGGGGTTGCTCAGCCCGCGATTTAGTGAGAGCTGTTTCACCTCTTTATAGCATGGAAATGCCCCGATTCCACATACTTTCCATGCTGCACCCTGTTGTGGGGTCCCTCTGTTCGTCTGAATTTGTTTTCATGTCCCCTTGAGGAGTCCTGTATGTTTCGGTTAGGAGAGGTTAAAAGCTGCTTTTTACTCTGCCGCCATCTTAACCCAGACTCTCGAGTTTCTAATTCTTGAGAACATGTTGATATAAGGTGGGGACAGAAGACACTGAGAACCTGATATAATACACTAAAGGAGAATGGGATAAAAAATTGGGTCATAACAAATCAATTTTTCCTATAACCTAATTGTGTACAAGGCTGGCTTATGCTTTGTAGAGGTAGACAACCATCAAACCAGATATCTCCATCAATATACAAAACTGTATTTCAAGCAAGAACTTATATTCAAACTGTAACTATTATTTAAAAAGCTTCAGAGAATTAGGTTATCTCAAATGTGATCACTTGACACCACTTTTTTTAAAACCAATGGATCAATAAGCTTCTCTACTCATAAGTAGCATACTTTCTTAAAAAACAAGTCTGGTATAACTGTACCTTTTACTCTCAATTCAATTAAACAGCATTAAGAACAAAATGTGTCCTAGCTGTTAAGGACACAAAAGACAAAATAAAGTCTCTGCCCTCAAGGAGCTTACATTATTCTGGGGAGACAGAATATGTACACAGAAAAGTAAATATAAAATATATTCAAAGTAAGTATAAAGTAATTTCAGGGGAAAGGAGAATATAGTAAGGCTCCCTTACCCACTGCTTTCCATGGTTTCAGCCAACCACAGAAGTGCCACCTCCTGTGTCTGATTTCAGTTACCCTGACCTCAAAATAAGTGCATGATCTCTTATGCTTTTACTTGTGGTGTCATTTTCACTTTCTTTTTAAATTTTTTGGGGGTATAAGGGGTTTGGGAGGCCTTAGAGAGCTGAAGAGAGGGGCAGAAGAGGGGAGACACTTCCCATCATGCCTGGGGCAGTTAGTATGCTGCTGGTATGCAGGAGATACAATTCCTGAGTCGTGGAGAGTAGGTTAAGATGATACTTTATATATGTGCATGTGTGTGTGGAGAACGATAATGAGATAAAGACTCTATGGGAAAGAGAAAGGAAGGGAATATTCCAATGAGGAGAAAAAGAAACTGGAAACTTTAGAGCCCCTGCAGGTAAGGTAGGCATAGCTAGAAGCCTGGTTTCCTTTACTTATATGTAACTAAAGTAATTTATGAGAATATATTCAATCAGCTATGAGGGAGGAGCAATAGATAGAGTACTGGGCCTGGAGTTAGGAAGATCTAAGTTCAAATCCAAATAGCCAACCTTATGGAATTGTTGAGAGGATCGAATGAAATATCATTTCTAATAAATATTTGTTCCCTTCCCCTTTGATCATATTTATTAAGCATCTACTATATGTCCTGCATTGCGCTAGGGGTTGAGGTTACAAGTACAACGAATGAAACAATCTCTACTTACAAGAAACTTACATTCTAATGAGGAAGATAACACATACATATTTAAGCATATCCAGAATAAATATAATAAATACAAATAAATACAAAGTGAATTATAAGGAAGCTTGAAAGGAAAGACACTAGCACATGAGCTAGTGGAGGGGAGCAATCAGGAAGGGATTTGAGTAGAAGGCCCAGGATTGTTTATTTAAGGGAAAAAAAGGGATTCTATGAAGGACTGATGAGGAGGACATACATTCCAGTTAGGGCAAAGAAACAGACAGGAGACAGAGTGTTGTGAGTTAAGAGGCCACTTTGGCTGTCCTGCAGAGTTTGAGAGTGGCTGAAAAGATAGACTGAGGTTAAGTATGAAAAGCTTTAAAAACTAAACAGAGGAGTTTATATTGTATCCTATAGGGAGCCCCAGTAATTGAATGAGTAGAGGAATAGCAGGACCAGATCTACACTCAAGGAAAATCTCTTTGCCAGTAGTATTTAGGATGAATGTTATGAAAGCAAAGTTTTCATTCAAAGAAATAAAAGATGCTCATTTTCACCTGGAAAAGTATGTGCTATATTTGGTGTGAGTCAACTTAATAGCCACAATGAATGAAAATCAGATGTGAAAGAAACAGAATCAACAAGTGAAAGATCAACTCAAAACATAAAAGTAAGGAATACCTTGTTTCATAGAGTCTTGGTGTCTCAGTATGATTACATCAATAAATAAGGGAGGAAGGAGCTGATTTTTTGTGGTTTATCATATCTTTAAGAGACTGAGTTTTAAAAAAAACAATTAACTCGTATACAAGGCAAAGCTAGATTCAGTTAAAAAGTACTGCTGTGGATCTTTTGAAAAACATTAGTCTCTTAGAAGTGTGATAAAATATGACAAACTAATTCTGAATTGAACAGTTAGATAAAAAATAAAATCAGTAGGAATTAAAAACTGTTCCACATTGTTTTTTGTATTTACTGATTAAACCACCCCCTCAAAGATCTTATGTAATATATTTATTTGAAAGAATCATTTCTCTGACATTTCCAAAATCTATCACCTCAAATTTCTCACATTAATGTGAAACTTGAATTTCTCATAGACATTATTGTTAGGGTACCTAAACTAGTATAAAAATGACTGATGAAGCTATGCTCTCTGTTGGAAGGCTGTCAAGAATGTTGTAAAGTAATTTCTGAAATGAACCCAAGTGGCTTTCTCCAAGTCAAAGACAGGTTGTCCCTTCTATCATAAAATCTCTTGCATCTTGTTTCACATCTTATCAAGTTCTCTGAGTTTAGCAATTGTAGTACTTGCCACATGAGACATAATGGTTTCTATCATCTAATCACATAGCAACTCATGGTGGACTGGGAAGGAGGTTGCTGGGAAGTGACGTTTTAACAAGATAAAACATTATCATGTTCTCTCAGTTTTGGAATTCAACATAAATGAACTAGTCAACTCTTGATTATTCTGAGTGTATGTGCATATTCTACATTGTGAAAGGGAATTTTTAAATCTTAACTTAATCAAGTACTTGGAGTGCTCTACCCGTTTAACTTAGCCAGGAACTTGAGAATCCTTTTGATAAAAATTCATACCCTCAGAGAGACCCCTGGGCAGTGCCAGGCAAATTAAGAAACTTTGATTGTTCCCGAGATGTGATAGACCAACCCACAGTGAAAGGAAGGAGAAACCAGAGAGACAGGAAGTGACATGGAGAAAACTGCTTATAAAAAGGCTAGCTGAGGGTATTCTGATTCATTCTGCTGCCTTGGTGGCTCTTGCTGAAAGAGGGATTCTCCTGCGTGGCACTTCTGTGTTGGAGGACTTCTGCATTGGAGATTCTGCATTGGTGGCTCAAGGAATTTGGCTTTGATAACTCGCTTGGGTTGAAGAGACACTGGCCTTTCAGCTCTTCTCCTGTCTTTAGTGGGACTCAGATGCAGATTTAGTTAATTTAGCTAGGCAATATTTTCTACCTCCTCCCTACTTTTCCCTCTTTACTATCTCTACCCTGCTGTAATAAAGCTACTAAAACTACTAACATCCTTGTGACTTAAGAGTTAACTTTATAAATAGCGACCACAACAATTCTTTTTAACCATTATTACAATTGGCCAATTTTAATTATTACAATATGTATATTTTACATTTTACTTTTCCTCCTTATTTCTTTTTTGTCCGTTTAAACAATTGATCATAAGTCCCCCATCAAGATGAAATTCATATCACTTATTTTGGTTCTGTCAGTAGTTAAGGATATAGCCTTGTAGAAGGTTGAAATTAATAGTTAAAGTGAGGTTTACTAGCTTTTTTGCCTTTTAAATAGGTGTGAACACAATCTGATAAACATTCTTATGTAGAAGAGCTTAATCTTTTTGGCACCACAAGGTACAACCAAGACCAATAAATAAAAGTTATTCAATAGATTTTAAGTTCATAAGAAAGAACTTCCTAACAAATAGTATTAAAAATAAAATTAGATGCCTTGTGAATGCCCTATTACTTAAGAAATCTTCACATAGTACCAGTCAGAAATGATGTAGAAGAGGGTCACAATAGATTGCAATTGAACTAGATAACTTCTAAATTCCTTTTACTCTCAAGTTCTATGATCCTATGAAAATTATTGAACATATATTTGGAAGATAATTTTAAATTTTAAATTTTGTAGTTATTTATGGGTTTTAATGATCCATCAGATCACACAGGATTCACAGGGATCATAGATTTAGGGCTAGAAGGAACCTTGGAGGCTATCTGGTCCAAGACCCTCATTTTACAGATGAGAAAACAGCGACTCAGAGAGGTTAATTGCCTTATCCAGGAACATATAGCTTCTAAGTGTCTGTGATGAGATTGAAACCAGAGACCATCTGACTCCCAAGTATAGCATCTAATCCACTGTGCTACATGTTCTCCATCTCTTAAGATCACAAAAAATGGAAGGTTGCCTGAAAACTATCTGTTTCGGAACCTCAGCAAACACTGCGGTGCTCTGGCTAATGTATGAGTGAGGTGAATTCTACAGATACATACAGTCACTTTAATACAGATCCATTTATATTTATTTTTATCTCCTGGGAAAACTGAGATCATTCTATGCCCTCCTTATTGATGCAATCATTAGTCTCCCTTTCTAGCTGGAGGTAGCTAGGTGGCACAATGGATAAAGTGCAGGGCTTGCAGTCACAAAGATCTCAGACCTTCCTAACACCTCAAGGAAGTCAGCACAGCACTCAAGCTACCCACCAGTTAGCCATCTCTAACTCTTGCCATATAACCAGGCCATCTTCTTCCCTCATATATTTCCATGATAAAATCTTTTGTCATACTTCTTCAGACCACTATTTGTTTTATGTTGCAGATTACTTATGTCTGCCATGTGCTACTCCATTAGTTTCTCATTGTTAATTCCTGAGAGACTATGGTGTTCTGCAACATGCAATCATACACCATTGGTAGAATATTAGTATGAAAATGGTGAGCTTTGGGTATTTAATTTAAATCTGAGATCACTGGAAAGTTTTACAATCTCCTGAGAGCCTTACGATTTGTTTTCCTCTTCCTATCTCATTCTTTTACAATCTTTCCCACATTTATACATATTTCAGTCAATGTTGTGATGGTAAAGATATGTACTACTATGGAATACTATGAAAGTTTGCCCATTCCTTCCCCACCAACACCCTCACAAAGGATAGTCTTGAAGCATGTGTAGATGAATCTCATAAAAGTTTTATATAGATGGGAAAGTATGCATAGAGGTCAGTAGTCGTTGATGTTTTCTCAGCTGCCTTTTTCAGTACTAGTAAAGTTTCAGACTTTTTCCATGCTTTGGTAGAATTGATACCCTGAAACTCTTACTTATCCACATACTAGGCTAACTAACCTTTGTCTAATCCAGCAATTCTCTCCCAATTTTGTTCTCTTTTGTAAGTATATTTAATATTATAATGTCAGTGTCTAAATTCAGAGGCTCTATTATCCTGAATGATGAAAAAAACTTGGTATGAAAATCTTTTCATTAGTCCCCAAATTCTACTACTTGGCATTAAATTTGGGCTTTTCCCTACAGTGGTTTAGAATGAAGGCTCCTTAAATTCCAGGAGTTTAGAAATTAGCAAGGGATTTGATCAGTTGCTGTTACCCATTTCAGATCCTTCCCCTGGCACAGTCAGTGCCTCTCAGAACGAGAGATTCTATGACAACCCAAGTGTTCATCCTAGAGAAGGGAAATGAAAATCCATGCACAAAGTTGCCCAAAGGAGATTTACTGAAGGATATTCTTTACAGATGTCTGGAGAAAGGAACTTGGTGCTGTGGGCCTCCAAATCTGCATCCAGCTTAGGTAGCTCTAGAGATAGTTTCCTAGCTTTCATTTTTCTTCCTGGGACAAGCCCCTTTCCATATGCCCATGTTCAAAGATTTAAGAGTTGTCTTTCACACCTCTATCTCCCTGACTCTTCACACATCCAAATGGTTGCAAAGTTTTGTTGACTCTACTTCTACAACATCTCTCAAATTCACTGCTTCTCTTAGAAGGTGGTCTGTAGGAATTGCCATGGTTAGAAGAAATCCATTACCTAATGACCTACTTTTGGTTCTAAATTTTTAAAACAGGCTAGTCTTCTGACAAAAAATAAATAAATAAGTTTGGGATCAGCTGGGTGGCTCAGTGGATTGAAAGCCAAGCCTAGAGAGGGGAAGTCCTAGGTTCAAATCTGACCTCAGACACTTCCCAGCTTTGTGTGTGACCCTGGGGAAGTCACTTGACCCCCATTGCCTAGCCCTTACCACTCTTTCCCCTTAAAACTGACACAGTATTGATTCTAAGAGGGAAGGGAAGGGTTTTTATTTTTAGATAAACAAATAAATAAATTAAATAAAGTTCATTGTTAGACTTCTACTCACAATATTCCTAGATGGTTAGGACATACAATTTCTCTAGTTCAGGGGGCAGCTGGGTAGCTCAGTGGATTGAGAGCCAGGCCTAGAGCCAGGAGGTCCTAGGTTCAAATTTGGCCTCAGACACTTCCCAGCTGTGTGACCCTGGGCAAGTCACTTGAACCCCAGTGCCTACCCTTACCACTCTTCTGTCTTGGAGCCAATACACAGAATTGATTCCAAGATGGAAGGTAAGGTTTTAAAAAAAATAAAAAAAATTTCTCTAGTTCAGACCTTCATTTCTTCTCACCTAAATTTTTGAAAAAGCCTTGTTAATAACTAGTGTTCCTGACTACAATTTATTCTTTTTCTAATCCTTCAGATAATTTATCAGACTGTAATACCCTTATCATATCCTTGTACTACATTTCATTGCCTTTCGTGAATGACTAAATAAAGCATACACAGTGCACAAGAACTGAGAATACAAATGCAAAAAAAAAAATCAGTTCTTGCCACAAGGCACTTACACTTTATGGGGATGAGAATAGAATGTATGCACAGATAAGGACATAGAAGGTAATTTGAGGAAGCAGAGATCATGGAAAACTGGGTAAGGTTTCACTAAGAAGATGCCATTTATGTTGAACCTTGAAGAATGATAAGGATTAGACAAGGAAGGAATATCTCAAGCATAGGGAAAAACTCATACAAATTCATAAAAATCTATACTTTATACTCTTTCTAAATCTTTATTCATTGGTCTCATCTTCTCTTGTTCATGTCTGGAATCGCTTTCTATCCTTCTCTCCCTCTCTCCTTGATCTCTACCAATTGAATTTCCTCCTTTCTGCCAATGCTTAACTCATGCTACTTTTTCCATAAAACTTTCCTGACCTTTCTTCCCCTACTACTACACAAATGTACACTTCAAAATGAAATATTTCTCCTTAAATTTCTCATTTTTACTTTGCTTAGATTTCTTCTTTGTACTTACTGTATTTTTCTTATCTTTAGATGTGTATTTTGTACCTCTAACCCCATTGTAAATTCTTTCTGGCCTTCATACTTTCTGTCCTTTGTATCCTCAGCATTAGCACCTAGCATGATGGCTTGCACACAGTGGATACTTAATAAATGCTCAATTATTAGTTTAGCTCTACTTAATCCATTAAACCTTAGGAAAGGCTCCATTAATTTCTTCTACATGTGGAAATGGATATGCAAAAAGAGTAGTGAGGATTCTTTCATTTCATGCATCTCAGAAAACTGAAATCTATCTGCAGAATATCATTATTAGAAGTTACATTTTATGAAGAATCATTTCTAATGTTGATGGTACAACTAGCTTCAGATTTGTACTATATGTATGGCAAAGTGCTATACATAGGCATTGCCACTCAGAGATTGGGATCTGCTTTTCTTTGCTTCTTTAGAGCTCATATTTATTTCTCTACTGCTGTGCTGGCTAATTCCAGATTTTTTATGATTTCCATTTAGTGTGGGTGATGAGGATAACCCAAGTCAACCACGGCATTTGCCATTTTGGCAGAACACAAAAACGGCTCTTTAGTTGAAAACTTCACCAGCATAATGTGAATGTCTTGTCATGAATGACTTCAATTGCCCAGCCACAAAAATTAAAAGGCAGAACAAAGGGCTTCTGAGCAACTTTAGGAGCTCTGGTAATGTTAGTCTTGGTCTGGTATATTAGTAACTTTATATTATAATGAAGTGAACAATGAACAAGGTATCCCATTCACTGAGCAGCTCCCATAACTGGGGGTTCCTTGATCCGAAGCTTCTTTCACTGAAGTGGAAACCTGCTCTTGGAGAGCATGAGAAGTGCTGAAAGCAGGTAAATTATCATCAAAAAATATAAATAATCAGAGGAAATGGGTGGAAAAGATTAAAAGGAGCAGTCTGCATTCTCCAAGGAAAAGAAGAACACTAAATCATCATCCTTTCTGCCTGATCATGTTGTTTTTACAGAATAGTTAAACACCCAAGGAAATACCAGTTTGGTCTAAAAGACAATTTATAGCTGGGTTAGCCCCACTGCTTCTGGATATGTTTTTATAGCAGGCTCCATTAGTTGATAGCATAGATTTCTATCTACACTAGAAGCTATTAACTAGTGCTACTAAAATTTGGGGGAAAATATACTCTACGGAACTAAATTTTCCTCTAAAATTTTAAATTTTCCTTGGTCAAATTACACATTTGGTGGTAGACAAACCCTTTCAATGGTAAATAACAGATACCCCCTTGCAACAAGTCAGTCAGTCAAAAAGCATTTAGTAAATAGTTACTATATGTCAGGCATTGTGCTAAGTGCTAGGGACACAAAGACCACCCTTCTGAGAATGGATTAAAGTGAAGGTCAATCTCAATGCTCTCAGCCTGATGCTGGGTGTCCCTGCTTCCAGGAACAAAATTAAGGACCCTTTCTTTTCTCTCCCCTCAGGGTCAAATGCTCCAAATAGCAACTCAGTTGTTCACAAGGCTAAAATATGGAAATCAGCTTTCTCTGCTCCCTGCTATCCCCCCTCCTCCAATCCCTAAAAGTCCCTGGGAGCCTTTTAAAACAGCCAGTTGTGGAACTTTCTTTTAGAGGTTTTGCAGCAAATGCTCCCTTTGAGAATGTAAAAACTCAGCTATTCAGTACCCAACATAATAAATTTATACATGAATGAATGAAGCCTGACTTTCACTAAAAAACAAACATATAAGCATATTGTACTAGGGAAAAAGAGGACCTAGGTTCAGATTCTGGTTTTGTGACATTAGGCAAGTCAGATTTACATAGGTGGACAGTGTTCCCATCTGTGAAACTACCTGGAATGCATCTCTTTTCCCCACTGGATATATCTTCAGCAGGACCTCCTACTGACCCAGGAGCTCCCCTTCAAAACAACAAAAATTTGGGGGGATAGGAAGGGAAAATCCCATTTTCTACCTCTATAAGGAGGCCTCCTTAAGCTTTGACTGCTATACTGCCTAGAGCTCTTCAGGACTCAGCTAAAGTCTGAAAGGAGGTAGCTAATGCTTTTTTCTTCTGTCTTCCTGTTCCCTCTAGATTTAAAGGGCATTTTTCCCTTATAAAAGGGCTGGACTAAATGCATTTCTATAACCTCTGTAACACTTCAATTAACAATGTCATTATACCTGGGCCTTCAGTGACTATATTAACTAAGGAAGGCAGGATGGGGCAATCTTATCCCTCTTCAATTATACATGGAAGAGAAGCCCACAGGCACAAAGGTAATCAGAGGCAAAGCTGAGATTCTAAAACTAGGCCCTCTAACTCCAATTCCAGCACTTTTCCCACCATACCAAATAATTAAACCATCCCATTATGTTAAAGTAGCTATTCAAGGTTTTGCTACACTTAGTAAAGTATCAGCAATTCTTCTGCCCATTAGGACTAAACCAAATGAATACTTTTTATCATACAAACCAGGCTCATGCATCATGTTCCACTGATATTGTGAATACTCTTTCAAGGATCTAAATTAATATCATTATTTAGATAAAATTTCATAACAGTAGTGGAATAGATGTGTAAGAGAAAATTAGATGGATGGAAGGATAACAGAGAACGGCTCCTTCTGATCTTTAGTTTTTTGCCTTACTGACATCCTGAGGCACTCAGGCCTTTCTTAGGGTATAGTATTAAAACTGGACCATATTTCAGTAGATTGTCAATAAGGAACCAGTGGATCCTTTGCTATTCAATTTGATGTAAATAATTGTCCAAAGAATTATGGTAAGCTGTAGATAAAATTATAGTTATGACACAGACACAGATCTCAAGTTCACTATCTACTCAAGAGGGAATGTGTAATTAATTTCTGTACCCTAAAACTCCAATTCCCAGCATCCCATGTTCCTTCTCATATTGTATGCTGACATAGGGAGAATATAAATTTGGTGTAGCCCGCCTCTCTCTCTCTCTCTCTCGCTTCTTGTGATCCTGTTTGGTGGAGGTGGTGTGAGGTAAGTGGCAGGTGAATTTACTCACATGGTCTTATATTTATATTATTACCTTTTTATTCCTTTACTTGAAGTGATTATTAATAAACTTTATAAAATATAATACTTAGAGTATTGGACATTAATTTAAATCCTACATTTATGACAACAATGAAGAGAAAAGAATCCTTAATTTTCTTTTAAGAAAGCAAGAATTTGAGTAAAGAATATGGAGTAGATAATTTTGAAAAACTGCATTTCTCTCCTGCTGCTGCCTTCTCTCTCTCTCTCTCTCTCTCACACACACACACACACACACACATACACACACACACACACACACACACACACACGGAACTCAAGCTGCTCTTGCTACTGTTGTTGCCATCACATCTCTTGAACACACACAAGCTAGGAGTCCTTGCAAGCTGCTTTCTGGGTGACTGGTAAAGTATAAATCTCTTTTTCTCTAAAATTGCTAACAGCTGAGTGCATTGCTAGCTGTGACCTGGTAAGCCAAGTTTGTTTGTTTGTTTTTTTAAAGCAACAATTAGCCTCTAACCCTCCTGACTCCTTTGGGGGGGTGGGGTAGGGGAGGAAGCTACCATCTCACAGCTCAGAATCCCAGAGTGTTGGAGAAAGTTAACAATTTCAGCTCAGTTTTTTGTTGTTGTTGTTATTAGAGGTATTAATTATTGAACTAAATTGAGAAAGTTTAGCCTTATCTTACTCCTAGGAATTTGCTCTCTCTTTAAGGCCTTTCCTAAACCCCCATGTGGGTCTCAAGTGTAGTAGCTGCTTAAACTCTTTTTGCTCTCCCAGACCAACTCAGTTAAGCAGCTCTGAGGAGTTTTGACATTCACTGCACCTAAAATAGAAAGCTTTTGTTTTCCCTCATTAACTTAGCCTCAGGCTAAAGCCTTTAGGCCACTCTCCATTCAAAGGCTGATTGGGGTATGTCTCCATCTACTAGCCTCTTGAGGTTAGCCAATACATACTAGACTAGCACCTACTAAAAGGAAGTAGATTTGCAACCAATTTAATAAGTAGAATTGCAAGCATGGCCCAGTTTCCTGCCTATCTCAAACAGCTCTGATTCCAGGAGAGCATTACAGAGTTTGCACAGTTCAAAGTTTTGGGGTGTCTTTTCTTACTACTGTTCCTGGTTGCACTTGTCCTTGCGATTAGCTTGAGTAAGCCTGAGATTCAGGGAGGAGATTCATCTCCCTACACTCCCTTGCCATTTTGCCCTGCCCAGTCTCTGCAATGCACCCAATATGGGGTTCATCCACACTATGCCCAGTGTGGGGATGGGGAACCTCAGAAGTGTGACCAAAGGAATCTAGGTGGATGATGATACTGGGGAGGGGAAGGAACCTTAAAGAGTCTGGAGGTGAATTTTTAGCTTTTCAGACTCTATTGCTAACTTTCAGTTTGTTCCCCTCCAAATAGTGAAGAAGACTCTGTAATGTGGCTATTGGGATTGGAGAAAAGGACACTTGAATTCAGTGCCTGTATCCTGTCACATATATTGTATTTGCTGATTGCTTTTTTTAAGATTTAATTTTGTTTGTTAAGTTCACATATTGATCTAATCGAATATATTCTGTTACACTATGTCACTTTCTGTTACTGTGTTTTAGCCATTAGCTGTTACATTGTCTTTATTTGTACCTCCCCATATGACTAGACTGGAGAAAATTCCACTGTAAAAGCACATAAACAATTTGTGCAAATCTTTTTCTGTGGCAAAACCATAGGCCCTAATGGATGCTGGGTTTGTCACCAGATCCATTGAGATCACATGTTGTCTAAACAGCCTTTTGTTCCTTTTTGCCTTTGTTAATTGTCACATAGATGATGATGGATGGACTCCATCAAACTGGTTACAACCTTTGGAGAATTTAATGACCTAAAAATATAAATGGATTTTAAGGGGTCTTCAAAAGTGATATTTTTAGATATCTAGCAGTACCACTACCTCTGACTGATTATTTGCCTGCCTTTGAGTTGTTTGTAACAAAAGGTAAGGGTCCATTTAGTAGTTGAAGTGAAGTGCAATGGCACTATTCTATTCCCCACCTCTGCATTTATAAAAATGTAATGGATGAGACATCAGAAGTGATTTTCACTATTGTATTCCTCGCCTCCACATTACAATGGATGGGACATATAAAGACATGCCTTTTACAACTGTTACAGTCTCCTACCAAAGGAGGGAGGGTTTCACAAGGGACTTGGTTACCTTGTGATGGGTTATAATCTCATCTGGGAGGTGGGAAGGTTTTCCCAGGGGGCTTTGTAACCACTAGATGGGTTTTTTATATTTGCAACTCTTCAGCTTACTCTACCCTTTGACCAGAATGATCTATATTCTTGGTGACATTTTAGACCTAAAAGGTTTTCATTAGCAGTACAGAGGTTTGTGTTTTTCTGGGCTCCTCTGCCACATTTTGGAATGATGGCAATAATAGACTTTATTAAAAATATCTCAGCCAAGGTTGAAAGATTGGCTAGATCTGGAGAACCTGTGACAAGTATCCATGAACTTCAAAGATTTTTTTTTTAAATGTCACACAGCAACTCATGTGAATCCTATATGGTTGTGAGATTGTTTGCTATTGTCATTAAATGGGCTCTTGTGATTTGGGGAATTTTGGTACTTCTTTGAATGTGCATTACCTGTTATACTACTGTTTTATAAAGCTGTTACTTGGTGAAAATCATTTGCACTCACAATGTAGATCATGGCCAAGTTAAAAAGGAAATAGATCTCATTTTTGGGTGAGAAACCTTTGTATTTACCTCCTCTCCTTGGCAAACACAGTGTGTCACTGATTGTGAACTATATATTTTTGATTTTTTAAAATTTTATTATTGCTTTTCCTTGTATGTATAATAGAGTATTTGAGGCTTCTTTTTTCTCTCATTTTTTGTACTTAAAGAACATTACCAGGATTAGTGTTTTTTTAATTTTGTACTAATATAAGCTTACAATATCCATTAGCCCTAATATTAATACAGACCAAAAAGCTTTAGACTATGGAAACCTGCTGTTAATTGTTAAATATTATGGGACTTTGATTTATGATTGTGTCTGATTCCAGGAGAAAGGATCACAAAAGAGCCATTATACAGTGCTAAGGAGCACAAGGTCAAGGAGATCAACCAATCCAGTGGAATTGATGAGAATCTGCACCAAGATAGAGGACTTGTTTGGGGGTTGGAGGAAGTGGCTGTTTGACAACGTCAGATACAGGATTTCCCTGTGCCAGGCTCAGAAAAAGTACCTCGGCTTAGCTATAATGCTGGCTCCCCTATCCCTGAGAGTGAAAGTAAAATAAGAGCAGGGAATGATATTTCCCATTTCCTGCAAAAATCTAGTTCCTTTTCTGTCTTTCACAAATATGGCAATTTTCTGTAGTCTTGGCTGCTGATTGAGTGAGTGCATATTTCTGCAATGGTCCTACAGACTTATGGGACATAAATCACTTTATTAGGCTCTGATTCTAGGATCTGTTGTGGGCTTACTCTCTCTTGCTTACTCAGAATTTTTACATATGATTTAATTTTTTTTCTATTTGGGTTTTTTTTTAATGTTTTTGAATTCCTTTTTAAAATTGATTCACATACCTCATAACTCAGCCATGTATCCCTGGATGATTCTGTCAACACCCACCTCAGGGGGGATTGTATAATTTGGAATATAATTCTACATTTATAAAATTTTTCTTGTTTGAGAGTAATTTTAGAATAAGAAATTTGCTGCCTCCTCTAATCAAGAAAGTGAACTGTTTGAAGAAGGTACCATAGAGATGCCTGCAGAAACCATACACTATACCAAAAGATCCAGAATGAACTTTGGGATATAGTGAAATCAAACTGTGGAGGGTTGAACACATTTATTTTGTATATACTCTCTTATGCCTACCTAAGGGGACTGCCCCCTAATTGGGTTTTTGCCAATGCGCCTAGCAATTATTGGTTTTGTTCTCTTTCTCTTTTATTTCCCTTTTATCCCCAAATTATTGTAATTTCCCCTTCGAGAGTACCTCTAGTTACAGATCTTTAGAGATATAAGTTGGTTATGTGTACTGATTCTATGGGGAAACTAGGAATGTAAATCTGGGAGATTTCTACATTCTCGTTTCCCATGGGAATCACAGGGGGGATTGGGTAATTAATGTACCCTAAAACCTCAATTCCCAGTATTCCATGTTCATTCTCACATTACATGTTGAGGTAAGGAGGATATAAATTTAGTGTTGTCCTGCCTCTCTCTCTCTTCCTGTGATCGTTTGGTGGAGGTGGTGTGAGGTGAATAGCTGGAGAATCTACTTATGTGTTCTTATATTTTGTTAGATAATTACCTTTTTATTCTTTTACTTCAAGTGATTATTAATAAATTTTATAAAATATAATACTTGGAGTATTGGACATTAATTTAAATCCTACAGGAAAAATGTATCTTTGATAAAAAGAGATTGTGGAAAAACCAAGGTAGTCCAAACTCACAAAGTGCTATGAAAAATATAAAGTATAGATCATTTTTAACTAAGAACATGGAGTGTCAGAAAAAGCTTCATAGAGGAAGTGCTACCTGAATTGGGACCTGAAGAAAGGGAGGGATTCCAGCTGATAGAGAAGGGGAGATATAAGGAAAAGAGGAGCTGGCTTTAGGCATAAAGATAATATGAAGAAAGGAATGAAAATAGGAATCTCCAGTATATGAGGAAAAGAAGTAGGACATATGACTGGAAAGGAAAGATTTTGAGCCTGGATTATTTTGGAGTTTGGTGGTAAAAATCAGAAACAGAATATAGGAGGAAGGGAAAAAAAAGGCTTTGGTGACCAGACTGAATTCTAGCAAATGGACTTGATAAATAGTTCTCTAGAAGCGTAAAATGCCCCTATTCAAAAGATAACACAGTATCACATAACAATTTATGTAATGCACAATTCATATTGTACCATCTCACTTAAAGCACATGGTCATATAGATAGTTGGTTAGTAATAGTCCCCAAATTGACAGACTGAAATTAATTTCATTGCCATTATAACACTAATAGTACACTAAGTGGAAATGTACAAAGATACAAGTAGGGGGTTACCTTTGGTATTCCAGAAGTATCAAGCCAGTTCTGAAAGATATCTTCCACAGATAGCCCAAGCCTTTAAAAAAATCAAAGGATTAAATAATAATTACATTTTGCTTTTTCATAAAATAGTTCCCTCTGCAAAACAACAAACTGGGAAAAAATTTTAAGATAAATTTCTCTGACAAAGGTCTCACTTCTTATATATATTAAGAACTAAGTCAAAATTTATAAGAATTCAAGTCATTACCCAATTGATAAATGGTCAAGGATATGAACAGGCAGTTTAATGATGATGAAATCAAAACCATCAATAATAACATGAAAAAATGATCTAAATCACTCTTGATTAGAGAAATGCAAGGTACCACCTCATACCTCTCAGATTGGCCGATATGACAGTAAAGGAAAATGATAAACATTGGGGTGGATGTGGCAAAATTAGGACACTAATGCATTGCTGGTGGAGTTGTGAACTGATCCAACCATTTTGGAGAGCAATTTGGAATTATGCCCAAAAGGCTATAAAAGAATGATCCAATATTGGATCCCTTTGATCCAATAATACCATTACTAGGTCTGAATTGCAATGAGATTTAAAAAATGGGAAAAGATCTGTTTGTACAAAAATATTTATAGCTGTGTATGTATGTGTATATATATACATATATATATATATATACATATATACACATATGTATATATATATATATATGTTATCACTTGGACACATTTCCAAAATATTTATTTGTAAAAGAGTAATACTTTAAAACCAAAACCCCAAATCAAATACCCATATAAACCAATGATAAATCATGTTTTCTTCTGGAAGAAATATATATTCTTGGCAAAAAGGACCATAATTCTATGGATCAAACAGTATTTTGTAATGTACTTGTACTAAACCCATGCTCTTTTTAGTTTATCTCCATAGATGAGATAGAACTTAAAATTTAAAGGCATATTCTATTTGATCCTTTAAATAAATCTCATTCTTGGGAAAGGAAAAGTAAGGGTGTAGCAAAGGAACATATATATATATGATATATATGTATGTATATATCATATATATATATATATATATCATAAAAGTTAAGCACTGGTATTCCCAAAGTAGGATTTTTATTGAAAGAATTTGCTGGCTGGCATTTTATTTTTGAAAGATTCAAAAGCATAACATTTTTTAAAATAATACTTTTAACCTTTTGCTTTTATATTGCCTAGATTTCCCAATGTTCTTCTCTCTCACCATCTCAAAGGGCTATCTCTTATAAAAAAAAGATTATTATTTTTTTAAAAACCCTACCTTTACTCTTAGAATTAATATTGTATATTGGTTCCAAGGCAGAAGAGCAGTAAGGGCTAGGCAATGAGGGTTAAGTGACTTGCCCAGGGTCACACGACTAGGAAGTATCTGAATTTGAACTCAGAATTTCTAATCTGTATGAAAGATTGTGTTTTTAAGAAAATGAGGAAAAGCAGCTGTGTGGCTCAGTGAATAGAGAGGTAGGTGTGAATATGGGAGGTCCTCAGTTCAAATCAGACCTTACACACTTCCTAGCTATGTGAACCCCCCCCCCCCGGTCAAATCCATTACTGCTCTTCTGCCTTGAACTGATATTTAGAATGAATTCTGAGAGAGAGAGAGAGAGAGAGAGAGAGAGAGAGAGAGAGGGGGGGGGGGGCAGGTCAGCAAAATTGATTGATATGTCAAAAAAAATCTGTTACATGCAGCATGTAATTTTTTGGGTCAAGCTTGTTATTTATAATTTTGCAAAATTTATTTTCAACTGTTTTGGCGGTATTTGTCTTTATACTCATATTGTTGTTGTTATTGTGTGCATTATTTTTATCAGTTCATATAAGTCTTTCCATGACACTCTGTATTCATTATATTCACCTTTTCATATAGCATCTTCTTACATTTGATTTGTCATGGACAGTTTGGTGAAGGTTATGGACCCATTCTCAGAATAATGTCTCTAAATGAATTAAGAGGCACCTAGATATGGCACAGTAGATAGAGTGCCAACCCTGGAATCAGGAAGACCTGGATTCAAATTTGGCATCAGACTCTTCCTAGTTGTGTGACCCCACTGGCTAAGTCACTTAACCTCAGTTGCCTAGCCCTTGCCCCTGTTCTGTCTTAGAACTGATATTAAGATAGAAGGTGAGGGTATTTTAAAAAATGAATAGATTAGGATTAGAAAAGAAATAAAGTGTATTGAAATAGTTATATATATATATATATGTATGTATATGTGTATATATATATACATATATATATAAAAAAACAGGTATTTACTTTGTTCTGAGTGTTTTGATACTACAGAAAGTGCCAGGAAGGCAGCTGGGTAGTGTAAAAGTGAAATTTGGAAAATGCCATCTAAAAATATATATATATTTCTATGGACATGGGAAATGTATCAAACTACATTTCCCGGGGTCCAACGGGTTTCCGGTTCCGGTTCTTTGGGCATGGGGACACCTACGTCTTGACGCAGGGAAGAGTTTATAATCTCCGGGGTTAGGAAGGAGTGGTCTCTTGGCCAGCAGACTCGGGAGGAGAGAGGTAACAAAATGGAGGCGGCAGTTTTGAATGCTTACAAGCGTGTGGTCTAATTATCTATCAGCATGGCTTTAATTAAAATACTAATAATTATTATTATATCAGCCTTTATCATTTTTAATATTAACAGTAGCTCAGTGGAGTGAGAGTTAGGCCTAGAGACAGGAGGTCCTAGGTTCAAACCCGGCCTCAGACACTTCCCAGCTGTGTGACCCTGGGCAAGTCACTTGACCCCCATTGCCCACCCTTACCAATCTTCCACCTATGAGCCAATACACAGAAGTACAAGGGTTTAAAAAAAAAAAAAGTGCCAGGGGAGCTAGATGGTGCTGTCAATGGAACATAGGATGTGAAGTTGAGCCTCAAGCACTTATCAGGTGTGTGGAATCTGGGCAAATCATTTAACTTCCCTCATATACAGTTTCCTCATCTGTAAAATGGGGACAATAATAGTACCTACCCTGCAAGGTTTTTGTGAGGATAAAAGGAGATATTTGTAAAGTGCTTTGCATGTAGCTGTAAACGAATATGTATATATAGTTTGCTATATAAAGAGAGCCTTTCTTTTTTGCCAATAAGCTCCTTGGAGTATGGTCAAACAGTAGAATCTGTGAATTAAAAGGTATGGAAATTTTAGACATTTATTTGCATAATTCTGAATTGCTTTCCAAAATGGTTAACTAATCCACAACCCTATCAACAATGCATTAGTGTACCAACTTTCCATAACTTCCATAACTATTCCAATTAAAAAGCAGTTAAATTAATGAAAGACACTTAAAAAATCACTGAGGGTACTGGAAGAATGAAAAACTAAATGTTAGCTTAGTAAGCTCTAGAATTAAGTCTGAGTTTCCTTATATGTATAAATTGAAAATGCCCATAGAATAAAGCAAGTAAAATGAATAAAAATGATACTTAAGGTCCAATTCAGACTTGATAACTACTAAATAGATCCTGCTTCCCCTGACCGCTTCTAACATTAATATCTGTTTTTAGAATCATTTAATTCTAAAGCTGGGAGTAACCATAGAGCTCATTTTGTCGACATGACTCATTTGGTCTGCTTTGACTCTGAATCAGGAAGAAACATTCCCACTTGTTATATCTTAATCTCCTAATATGTAAAATTTCTTTGCCCTCATGAAACTGCTAAATTGAATAACCCTTAAAATTAATTAGTATATAATGTATTCAGGGGTCAAATTGCTACATTGTTTCTTCCTTTGATTAAATTTAGCTTGCAGAATCTCAGGAAGATGACAAAGTAAGGGGTCTTCTAAGGACAATTCTTAGGGCCCCCAATACCAAAAATATAAATAAAGACTTCCAAATGCAGACGATTCAACAATAATGTGAAAACTAAAAATGGAAAAAATATATTAAAAAAAGTAATCCTTGTAGAAAAAATAACTGAAGACTGACTCATCAACTCGGTATTCCTGATGAATTCCTCCCTCTCTTTCCTCTCTTGCTCAATTCACACCCAGTCTGAGGAGGCTCTGCGGCAATTATAGGGATCTGCTTTCTTTTGGAAGTTAATATCTTAACAGTGATCTATGGGGAAACTCCCTTCCAAAGGCCAGGTGAAGGTCCCATTGCTCTGGGCACTAGAACTTTTCCCCAACCCAATTCAGTTAATCTGTTAGCAGTATTAGGGGACCTAACTTCCAGGGTGATTTGAGGTCAGTGAATCCAGTCATACTAGAGGATAGAGAAACAGGAGGGGCTTGTGGAACTGAGGAGGTGTATGAAGTCTGGGAGACCTGGATGGGGAGAAAACAGAAGAGCAGCAATGCAGGACTGGTTACAGTTTTTTAAAACAGATCACTGGATAACAAACAAGTAGCCATGTAGGATAAAAAAAAAAGTAAAGAAACCCAGAAAGTTAAAAAGGTTTTTCAGAACAATTCTCTTAACCTTTTGGAGGGAGGTTTTCTTCCCAGCCTTTTCAAGATTAGTCTCCAAGGTGAAGCCTAGGGTAGTGATGGGCAACCTTTAGAGTTTGGTGTATCAAAATTTGCCAAAAAACTGAGCACAACTTGGGTGGTGTGTCACTTTATGGAAAAAAAAACCATAATTTCAGGATATTTGTAGTTTAAATAAAAACGTATAATGGTAATATATAACTATATTTAATAAACCAAAATAGGTAAATTAATATAGGTAGAATTGTCATCTATAGTGCACAGAGTGTCTACATTACACTACAGCATATGTTTCATCCTCAGCATGTGGCCACATGTCATCAAAAATGGCTAATTTGTCAGTGCTGACACATGTGTCATACGTTTGCCACCACCGGTCTAGGGAATACATAAAATCAATTGTAGAGTGATGAGAGTCAAATGGACTCAACAACAGTGGTCTGTAGAGTCTCTATGGGTCTCAACTACTCCCCCTTAACCTTTGAAAGACACAGATTTCCTCCAACCATTGTGATCTGAGACAAAAACAGAGGACAAACTTGAAGAAAGAACCATATCAATAAAAGAATTAATCTAAAGTGAAGAGGTCTTCTCCAAAAATTCTATGAAAAAGAAAACCAGAATAGTGAACAGAATAGTGAATCTCTCAAAAGAATGGAAAATTATTGATAATTATCTTAAAGATTATTCCTTATCACTAAAGAAGAAATAAGGACTCACAACCAGAAATTGGGAAAGATGACAAAAGAAGGAAATACTCAACTTTGTAAGGGATGTAGAAAGACAAGTGCATTAATACTTGGTTAGGAGAATTGTGAATCAATGTGAAAAGCAATTTGGAATTGTGAAAATAAAATAAAATGTCTATAGCTTTTGACCCAGAAATGTCTCCATAAGCACATACCTTAAGAAAGTTAGTGTTAAAAAAATAAGTCTGCATACTCCAAAATAATTATAGCAGCATTTTTTTAAACAGTAAAGAAGCAGAAATAAAATGCCTGTAAAATTGACTAGAGAATGGCTAAAGAAGTTATGCTATATGAATATAATAGTATATTAAGGTTTGGCAAAAACAAAAACAAGAATGAACTAAGAATTATAGGACTATGAAAATTATATTTTTTAAAAAGCTTAGATATTGTATTTTAATAAATTATACATGAAAACTGCCCAGAGCACTTGGAACCAAAATGACAATAGAAGTTATATGCCATAGGAGTTGGGAGCAGAGTCATTTTATTAGGGTAAAGGCAAGAACTTTATTAGGGTAAAGGCAAGAACCTCCCAAACTGCCCTTCAAAAAACATTAAAATAATATTTCAAAATGAATTTTGGTGGGGTAGAAGCAACAAAAGGAGAGAATGAAACAATTTTGCAGGCCCCCAAAACTTAGGAGTTTGGTGGAAAAGGTCTTTGAGATGATAGGGTAGTGAAGATCAGTGCCAAAAAGAATTCAAATATCATGAAGCCACAGGCAGGATAACATAAGATATAGTAGCTTCTAATTTAAAGGATCAGAAGGTTTGAAATATGATATTCCAGAAGACAAAGGAGCTAGAATTACAAACAAGAATCACCTACCCAGCAAAACTGAGCATAACCCTCTTCAAGGGGGAAGAATTTAATGAAATTGAGGAATTTTAAACATTCCTGATGAAAAAGACCAGATTTGAGTAGAAAATCAGACTTCCAAATATAAATCTCAAGAGAAATAAAAAAAAGGTAAATGGAAAAGAGAAATCATAAAGGAACTCAATAAGATTAAACTGCTTACATTTCTATTTGGGAAGATGATATTTATAATTCCTAAGAACTGATTATAATAGACCCCCCCAAAAAAAGAAATTAATGGATGAGAAAGATGGATGTACTAGAGAAGGGGAAGAGAGAGGTAGAATGGGGTAAATTGTCTCACATAAAAGAGGCATGAAAGAGTTTTTAGATTGAAGGAGAAGATTGGGTGGGGGGATGACAGGCAATGCTTGAACCTAATTCTCATCATAATTGGCTCAAGAGAAAATAATAAACACACTCAGAGGAATATAGAAGTCTATAATAATCTATAAAAGAGTCTATAATAATCTATAAAAATCAATAATAAACACAATCAGAGGAGTATAGAAGTCTACTTTGTTCTACAGGAAAGTGGTAAAGAGGGTAATAAGATAAGGTGTGTTTGACAGAAGGGAAGGCAAATTGAGGGAGGTAGTGATCAAAAGTAAAACACTTTTGAGGAGGGACAGAGTGAAAGGACAGAGAGAGAAGGATAAACAGAAGGGAAAAGCAGGATGAAGGGAAATACAGAGTTAATCATCATAACTATGAATGTGAATGGGATGAGCTCATCCATAAAACAGAAGTAGATAGTAGAGTGGATTGAAAACCAGAATCCTACAATACCTTGTTCACAAGAAACAAACTTGAAGTAGAGACACACATAGAGGAAAGGTAAGTGGCTAGAGTAGAATCTATTATGCTTCAGCTGAAGTAAAAAAAAATCAGGAGTAGCAATTCTGTGCCAATAAATCTAACAATCTAAGTGAAATGAATAAATATTTGCATAAATTGTCCATATCAACAGATGAGGAAATAGAAAATTTAAACAACCTCATTTCAGAAAAACAAAATTGAATAAGTCATCAATGAGTTCCCTGAGAAAAAATCACCAGGACAAGATGGATACACAATGAATTCTACCAAATATTTAAAAAACAATTAATTCTAATACAATATAAACTATTTGGGAAAACAGACAAAGTAGTTCTACCAAATCCCTTTTACAACACAAATATGGCAGTGATACCTAAACAAAGAAGAGCAAAGATGGAGAAAGAAAATTATAGACCAATTTCCCTAACAAAAACTGATGCAAAAAAGTTAAATAAAATACTTGCAGATTACAGCAATATGCCACAAAGATAGTAACACTATTAGTAGGTAGGATTTATGTTTAGAAAGTTGGCTGGTTAAATATTAGGAAAACTGTCAGCATAACTGACAATATCAATAACAAAATCAACAAAAACCATGACTATCTCAATAGCTATAAAAATATTTCTGACAAAATACAATACTCATTCTTTTAAAAACACAATAAAGCACTGGAATAAATAGAACTTTACTTAAAATTATAAGTAATAACTATCTAAAACCATCAGCAAGCATTATCTATAAAAGCATTGAGCTAGAAGTCTTCCCAATAAGATTAAGACTCAAGCAAGAGAATAATAAACTGGAGGAATTCCATGTGAACTGGAAAGACCTCCAGGAATTGATGCAGAGTGAAAGGAGCAGAGCCAGAAGAACACTGTACACAGAAACCAATACACTGTGATAAAAGAGAATGTAATGGACTTCCTTACTAGCAGCAACGCAATGACCCAGGACAATTCTGAGGGACTTATGGAAAAGAACACTATCCACATTCAGAGGAAGAACTACAGGAGTGGAAACACAGAAGAAAAGCAACTGTTTGAATACATGGGTTGAGGTGGACATGATTGGGGATGTAGACTCTAAGGGCCACCCCAGTGCAACTATCAATAATATGGAAATAGGTCTTGATCAATGATACATGTTAAAACCAGTGGAAATGCGCACTGGCTATGGGGGGCAGGGAGGTCAGGAGGTGAAGGGGAAGGTAAGAGCATGAATCATGTAACCATGTTAACTTTTCTGAAAAATAAATATTATTAAATGTTAAAAAAAAGACTCAAGCAAGAATGTCCATTATCACCACTATTATTAAATATTGTGCTAGAAATGCTACCTACAGAATAAGTGAAAAAGAGAAAGGAATTAGAATACGCAATGAGGAAATGAAATTACCACTCTTTGCAAATGAAATGATGTATAGATTTCTAAAGAATCAATTAAAAACTAGCTGAAATAATTAACAACTTAAGCAAAGTTGCAGGATATAAAATAACCCACATAAATCATCAGAATTTCTATATATTACCAACAAAGTCCAGCAGCAAGAGACAGAAAGAAAGAGAAATTCCATAACGGCAGACAGTATAAAAAATACTTGTGATGGCAACAAATATAACAATTTAGGAGATATGGATGAATATTTACAAAAATATAAATTGCCTAGATTAACAGCAGAAGAAATAGAATACCTAAATAATCCCATATCAGAAATAGAAATTGAACAAGCCATCAAAGAACTCCCTAAGAAAAAATCACCAGGAGATGAAGGATTCACAAGTGAATTCTATCAGACATTCAAAGAGCAACTAATCCCAATACTATACAAATTATTTGATATGATAAGCAAAGAAGGAGTCCTACCAAATTCCTTTTATGACACAAATATGGTACTGATTCCAAAGCCAGGTAGACCAAAAACAGAGAAAGAAAACTACAGAACAATCTCCCTAATGAACATAGATGCAAAAATCTTAAATAGAATACTAACAAAGAGACTCCAGCAAGTAATTAAGAAAATCATCCACCATGATCAGGTGGGATTTAGACCAGGAATGCAAGGTTGGTTCAACATTAGGAAAACCAACCACATAATTGACCATATCAACAGTCTAAAAAACAAAAATCACATGATTAACTCAATAGATGCTGAAAAAGCCTTTGACAAAATACAGCATCCATTCCTATTGAAAACATTGAAAAGTAAAGGAATAGAAGGACCCTTCCTAAAAATAATAAACAGTATATACCTAAAACCTTCAACAAACATTATATGTAATGGGGATAAATTAGAAGCCTTCCCAATAAGATCAGGAGTGAAACAAGGATGCCCATTATCACCTCTACTATTCAACATAGTACTAGAAACACTAGCAATAGCAATTAGAGAAGAAAAAGAAATTGAAGGTATCAAAATAGGCAATGAGGAGACTAAGCCTTCACTCTTCGCAGATGATATGATGGTATACTTAAAAAATCCAAGAGAATCAACTAAGAAGGTGGTAGAAATAATCAATAACTTTAGCAAAATTGCAGGATACAAAGTAAATGCACATAAATCATCAGCATTTCTATATATTTCCAACACATTAGAGCAGCAAGAGGTAGAAAGAGAAACACCATTTAAAATCACCCTAGACAATATAAAATAGTTGGGAATCTATCTACCAAAACAAACACAGCAATTATACGAAAACAACTACAAAACACTTTCCAAACAAATAAAACTGGATCTAAACAATTGGAAAGCCATTGATTGCTCATGGGTAGGACGAGCTAACATATTAAAATGAACATTCTACCCAAATTAATTTACCTATTTAGTGCCATACCTATCAAATTACCAAAAAACTTCTTTACTGAATTAGGAAACACTATAAAAAAGTTCATTTGGAATAACAAAAGATCAAGAATATCAAGGGAAATAATGAAAAAAAATGTGAAGGAAGGGGGCCTAGCAGTACCAGATATTAAACTATACTATAAAGCAGCAGTCATCAAAACAATATGGTACTGGCTAAGAGATAGAAGGGAGGATCAGTGGAATAGACTTGGGATTAATGATGTCAGCAAGATAGTGTATGATAAACCCAAAGAGCCCAACTTTTGGGACATGAATCCACTATTTGACAAAAACTGCTGGGAAATTTGTAAAACAATATCGGAGAGATTAGGTTTAGATCAACATTTCACACCCTACACCAAGATAAATTCAGAATGGGTGAATGACCTGAATAAATAGAGGGAAACTATAAATAAGTTAAGTGAACACAAAATAGTATACCTGTCAGATCTCTGGGAAAGGAAAGATTTTTAAAACCAAGCAAGAGTTAGAGAAAATTAAAAAAATGCAAGTTAAATGGTTTTGATTATATTAAGCTAAAAAGCTTTTGTACAAACAAAAACAATGTAGTCAAAATCAGAAGGGAAACAACAAATTGGGAAAAAAATCTTTATAACAAAAAACTCTGACAGGGGTCTAATTACTCAAATATACAAGGAGTTAAAGCAATTGTACAAAAATTCAAGCCATTCCCCAAATGATAAATGGGCAAGAGACATGAATAGGCAATTTTCAGGTAAAGAAATCAAAAGTATCAATAAGCACATGAGAAAGTGTTCTAAATCTCTAATAATTAGAGAAATGCAAATCAAAACAACTCTGAGGTATCACCTCACACCTAGCAGATTGGCTAAAATGAAACAAGGGGAGAGTAATGAATGTTGGAGGGGATGTGGCAAAATTGGGACATTAATGCATTGCTGGTGGAGCTGTGAACTGATCCAACCATTCTGGCTGGCAATTTGGAACTATGCTCAAAGGGCTATAAAAGACTGCCTGCCCTTTGATCCAGCCATGCCATTGTTGGGTTTGTACCCCAAAGAGATCGTAAATAAACAGACTTGTACGAAAATATTTATAGCTGTGCTTTTTGTAGTGGCAAAGAACTGGAAAAGGAGGGTATGTCCTTCAATTGGGGAATGGCTGAACAAATTGTGGTATATGCTGGTGATAGAATACTATTGTGTTAAAAGGAATAATAAACTGGAGGAATTCCAGGTGAACTGGAAAGACTTCCAGGAACTGATGCAGAGCGAAAGGAGCAGAGCCAGAAGAATACTGTACACAGAGAAGGATATACTATGGTAAAATCGAATGTAATGGACTTCTGTACCAGCAACAGTGCAATGACACAAGACAGCTATGCGGGATTTATGGTAAAAAATGCTACCCACAGTCAGAGGAAGGACTGCAGGAGAGGAAACATAGAAGATAAACAATTGCTTGAATGCATGGGCTGAGGCGGACATGATTGGGGATGTGGACTCGAAACTACCACACCAATGCAACTAACAACAATTTGGAAATAGGCCCTGAACAAGGACACATGTTACAACCAATGGAAATGTGCGTCGGCCATGGGTGGGGAGAGAGCGGGGGGTGAAGGGGAAAGTAGGGGCATAAAGCATGTAAACAGGTTAAAAATGAATATTGATAAATGTTTAAAATAAAATTTTATAAAAAAAAATACTTGTGAGTCTACCAGTCAAGACAAACCCAGAAAGGATATTAACACAATTATGTAACAATTTTTACATAAAGTCAGTTCTAAACAACTAGAAAATTATTAATTATTCATGTATAGGCTAAGCCAGTATAATACAAATGACAATTCTACCAAAATTAATGTACTTATTCAGTGCCTTATCAACAACCTTACCAAAAAATTATTTTATGGCGCTAGAAAAAATAACAAAAGTTCATCTGGAAGAACAAGAAACCAAGAGTATTAAGAGAAACAATGAAAAAAAAGTGAAGGTAGCCTGGTCATACCAGATCTCAAACCGTATTACAAACCAGTAATCATTAAAACAATCTGGTCCTGGATAAGAAATAGAGTAGACTAGGTTACACAATAGGTACACAATAAAGGGTAGTAAGGGACCATCATGATTTAAATTTTGATCAACTTAGAGATCTCGGCTTTTGGGGCAAGAACTCACTACTTGCAAAAACTGCTGGGAAAACTTGGAAAGCTGTTTGGTAGAAACTAAATATTGACTAATATCTCACACTACACACCAAGATAAGGTCAAAATTATTTAATCATAAAGGGTGATACTATAAGCAAATTAATAGAACATATGAGCCTATCTTTCAAATTTATAGATAAGGGGAAATTTTATGACCAAACAATAGAGAGCATTATAGGATATAAAATGGATAAATTTGATCATAATACTATAAAAGGTTTTTGCACAAACAAAGCTAATGTGGTCAAGATTAAAAGGAAAGCAGAACACTGTGGGGGTGGATTTTACAGCAAGTTTCTATGATAAAGACCTAATTTCTCAAACAAAGAGAAATGAGTCAATTTTATAAGACATCCTCCAATTGATAAATGCTAAAAGAACATAAATATTTTTAGACAGAGAAATAAAAATTATCTATATTCATATGAAAAAATGCTGCAAATTACTACTGATTCAAGAAATGCAAATTAAAACAACTTAAGTATCACCTATCAGATTAGCTAATATGACAAAAAAGGATAATGACAAACGTTGGAGGGGATGTGGGAAAACTGGGACACTAATGCACTATCAGTGGAGTTGTGAACTGATTTCAAACATCCTGGAGAATGATTTGGAACTGTCCCCAAGGGGTTATAAAATGATGCATTCTCTTTGACCCAGAAAAATTCTATTAGGTCTGTATCCAAAAGAGATTTATTTAAAAAAAAAGAAAAGAAAAGAGCATATATGTACAAAATATTTTTAGCAGCTCTTTGTGGTACATTAGAAATTGTGGGGATATCCATCAACTAGGGAATAGCTGAACAAATTGTGGTATATGATTGTGAAGGAATACTATAGAACTCTAATAAATGAGGAGGATTCTTTCAGGGAAAATGTGAATCAACTTCTGAGAACTGATGCAAAGTGAAGTCAGCAGAACAAAGAGGACAATTGTTTACAATAACAACAATACTGTAACAATGATCAATTGTGAATAAGTTATTCTCAGCAATATAATGATCTAAGACAATTCTGAAGGATGTTTTTTTAACTTTAATTAATTAATTTAGAATATTTTTCCATAGTTACATGATTAATGCTCTTTTCCTCCCTCTTTTCTCCCCCCTCCTATAACTCATGAGCAATTCCACTGGCTTTTACATGTATCATTGATCAAGACCTATTTCCACATTATTAATGTTTGCAATAGGGTGATTGTTTAGAGTATACATCCCCAATCATATCCCCAATGAACATGTGATCGAGTAAATGTTTTTCTTTCTGAGGAACTTAGGATAAAAAATTCTATTCATCTCCAGAGAAGGAATTAGAGTCTGAATGCAGGTTGAAGCATACTTTTTCTGAGGGACAATGGGAGAAAATTTGGAACTCAAAATTGTAGAAAATGAAAGTTATAGTTGTTTTTACATGTATCTGGCAAAAAATAATTTAAAAAAGAACAAACCAATAACCTCCTAAAAGAAGCTCCCAGAAAAGTCATAACCAAAATCCAGAACTTCCAGTTCACAGAATAAAATGTTACACACAAACAAAAAGAAAAAGGTCAAGTATCAAGAAGCTACAGTTCATAAGATCATAAATTACTGAAATGTTAAATGATTTTGGTTTTCAACTCCTTTTATGTTTTGTGTGTGTGTGAATACACACACACACACACATACACACACACACACACACACACACATATATATAATGATTCAATCAAAGGAAGGCCACTTTAAAGTTTGCCAGTTTTATTGATGCTTTATGAAAGTACATTCTGTTTAGACAGTTTTAGCTCAGATTAACTAGCAAAAACCCCAGAGGTTTGATTCTATTTGGGGGTTCACACTTGACTATGTGTTCCTTTCATGGCTACTTTACTGGAGAAAATTTGACCAAAAAAAAAAAAACCCATTTAAATTGTGCAAAATTAAAAAAAAAAGACACAAGACTTGCTAACTTTCATTATGAAGGTAAGGAGAGCCTGGAATACAGTATTGTAAAAGGAGATAAGGATGTAAAAATAATGATATCCTATCCTATTACCTTACAGGAGGAAAACTTGGGTCTTTAGTGAAAGGGTATATATTTCTAAGCATTCCTGATTAAAAACGCCAGACTTGGATAAACATTTTCAAATGGAAATTGAAGAGACAAATAAAACATAAAAAGTGCACACATTTAGGGGGCAGCTGGGTAGCTCAGTGGATTGAGAGCCGGGCCTAGAGACAGGAGGTCTTAGGTTCAAATCCGGCCTCAGACACTTCCTAGCTGTGTGACCCTGGGCAAGTCACTTGACCCCCTTGCCTACCCTTACCAATCTTCCACCTATAAGTCAATACACAGAAAGTTAAGGGTTTAAAAAAAAAAGGAAAAAAAAAGTGCACACATTTGTTAAATGGAAGGGAATTCATGTAGAAGAATTATTTACATGCTAAGAATGAGATAAGAAACAAATACCTTCTCATCATTCTTAAACATAAAAGAAAAAAGATAAAAATGACAGACCCTGTGGGTGGTGTGTAAATGGAATTAGCTCACCCCCCCATTCATAGTTAAAATTCTATCCACCAGAGATAATGTCATCCCCACCTCCCTTAGTGGGGAGAGGAGATGAGTTACCTATACATGACAATAAGTAACAAATCAAGAACAAGGGACTGCCCTTTGGGCAGTCCAAAACAGTGTTGAGGCTGCCATTTGTCCACTTGAATTAGAGGTGGACCTCCAGGAAGTGATGAAAGATGCTGTCCTTCAAATATGACAGTAACTTCCTGTTGAGGCAGTTGGCGCTTTGAACTTGGTGCTGAAGGATCTCTGCTGAGACCTCAGGCAGCTTCCCCTCTGACTTGTCAGGTGGGTAAGTTAGGCTGACTTCCTTTCGCCTACCTTGGCATTTCTAGAGTCTTTTCCTCAATAAGGCTTCTTTGCCTCTCTAATTGCTAAGGTCTTGTGACTAGTAGCATAGTTTAATTACCCTTTTAACCCTTGGTCTGGACCTCTGCTGGTCCGGGCTAGCCTCTCCCTCTCTCTATTTCCCTACCTTCTACCTTCCCAATTGTAAAAAAACTACCATAAAACCCATCCTGACTTGGGTCTGTTTTAATTATGGAATCAATCTAAATTATTGATTCCTGGCAACCACACCTTAAAACATATATATGTATATATGTGTATATATATGTATGTATGTATATATATATACACACACATATATATATAAATATCTAAGTTTTCCCTCTTACAGTGGTTTTTGTTCTGTTTTGAACATCCCAGAAGACAGAAATAAGAGAAACAACAGATTACACAGTACTAAATACTGAGAAAGGTAAGAAAAATAACTATCAGATAAAAGAGTTTCAAAAGATGAGTATTTAAACATAGAGGAAGGGGTGGAGGGAATGGGTCCTCCTTGAAAATCATTTTCATCTGAACCAGATGAAGGAAGATTGAACACAATTACAAACATTCCCACCCATTAACAGATACAGACTATCTAAAGATTATCTATGAAAATTTGGCTACTCTCAGCAATGCATTGATCTGGACAAACCTGAAAGACTTGAAAGGGGGAATGTTATCCACCTCCAGAGAAAGAACTGTTGGAATCATTTTTCACATTAGTGTATATTTGTATTTATTTTGGTGTTTTGGTAAAGTATGACTTTGCTCTTTCAACATGATCAATACGGAAGTGTGTTTTGCATAAAAATAAAAAATAAAGAATTATGATCTCAGGCTACCAAGTACCTGAAAACCTGAAATTCTGCTAGAAATAGGAGTTATTATTATCACGTTAAACTTAGCAACTAGTAACCCTCCAAAAAAAAAAAGATAGATAGGAGGCCTAACCCCAGGAGATGGAGGTTGGCACAAGAACCCAGGGGATACAGGCAGGATCAGGCAGGGCTGACCACCTCAACAATTAGCGCAACAGGAGGTGGAGCCTGGCACCAGCAAAAAGACCCATTCAGAAACTGAATCTAGAGACATAAATAAATCAAAGAAAATATTCACCAATATAGAATATTACTGCAAATCTAGAGTTCTCCCAAAAGATATAGAAGACAATTTCTTAGTAACTACAAGAAGAAAATAAAAGGAAAAGCTGGATTTTCCACAAGTACTACCTGAATATTTAGAAGTAATAAAATAAAAGATTTATAAAAAAGAAAGAAAAACTATTGAGGAAAGAATTAGAAGATAATTAAATAGGTTAGACTGTTGGTAGAACTACTGTTAATTGGTCCAATATTACTTAAAAGTCTATAATTATATTTAAGTGATTGTAAATATAAAATGTCTAAGTGATACATAGTGAAATTAAAGAAAGCAGAATAATAGAGAAGATCCTGATTGATCTTGGTCTTAGAGAACAGATAATGAAACATATCTCTCTCCTTTTGGTACGAATGTAGTCTTCTTTATGAGATGTGGTCACTATATTAGTTATTTTTGCCTATCTGTCTTTTTTATAATAGGAGATTTAATGCATAAAATGGAGATGAGGGAAGAGTCTACATCCAGAAATGACTATGATGCAAAAATAAAATTTAATCTTTAAAAATATTGAAATCTCTCTTTTATGCTAGCCTTGGATCCTCAATAGCTCATACATTTAATCAAATTACTTGCTTTATGTCAAAGACCAGGTGTTACTTAAATGCGACTTTTTTGTGTGAAAGCTTTCTTCTTTTCATTTTCTATAATCAATCTCAGTTTAAATGACTAGAGTTTCCCCATCAGAAGCTGCATGAGTACTTCCATCTGTTAGGGGGGAGGAATGGTTGAGAAATCTCAAAGTCCCTCAAATCCAGACCTATTCTTCAGTTGGATTCTGTTAATTTGTTGGATAAAAGGAAGAGGGGTCTCAATTGTCCTAGAGTATTCTAGGTATTCTTGGAGATGGTGGTAGTGTAATTGCACAGATCAAATTATAAAGAAATAATAAAGATGAAAGTGGAAAGAAGAAAATGAATACTTTGCTCAGGGGTAGGTTGCTTGTGTAATCCTTTTAAGTAAGACAGAAGGGGATTAATTGTTTGGGGCTTCTACTATACCCTCCATGGAGTTTCTTTTCTTTTGTTTTCTTTTCTTTTTTCTCTTCTTTTCTTTATTCTTTTCTGCTTTTCCAGCTACACCTACACTGAAGTCTCTTTAGAAAACTTCAGCCATCTAAATAGCTTCCTACCCATTTCTGATATAATCTCATCTGCCAGCAAGAAAGTTGAGTTTTTCCTTCTGAAATCTGTTTCTTTCATTCATTATCTGCTGAGGAGATCTATAGTATATAGAAGGTCTCAAGGTAAACAGCAAATCTTGATATGGTTTCAAACAGAAGCAGACTACATACACAGATGTTTGAAAGAGCAATTTATGGCATCTATGAATTATGAATCCTCTTTTGACTTTTTTCTCATCAAGTTCTTTCTAGTATATTATGGTTGGCCTCTGTATTTTAAGATAAAAAACAAGAAGAGGGCTTAGAAGAGAACCACAGGGATGATTTAAAAAAAGTATATGAGATACAATAAAGAGAAGTCAAAGGGACTGGGATTATTGTTTCTGAAGGAGAAGGAGAGGCTGAGATTCAATAGTGGTCTTTAAGAGCTACTTTACAAAAAAATGGTGAACAGCTGTTGTTCATCTTGGCTTAGGGGTGAACAAGAGGAAATGGGCATAAATTTCCCCAGGAGGGCTTTAGGTTAAATACAAAAGAGAACAACCTGATATTAAGTGCTGTTGAGTAACTTACTGGGTTATTGAGTGAGGTCAAGAGATCTTTGTCACTAAAGAAAATAAGGACAGGCAGACACTCTTCTATTTCAGTTATTTAGGTAAGCCTTACTCAGAAGTTCAGAGATACGATTCAAATATTCTCAGTGAGTCCATTCTAATCTTATTTTTCTGATCCAATGAAAATGAGAACTGAATGTAGTTTTATATATATATGTATGGATTTACCTAAAAGATCTAATAGTCTATATGTAGACGATGATTATTACATAAATTCTAGGGCTTCAGTTGTAAATTACTCATTTAAAATTTCTTTTTCACTTAGGTAGTATTTAACCAAAATGGTTTTCTTTAGTTAACACTCATATAAAAATTCCCTGGGGGACTTCCGGGTTAAGATGGTGGCAGAGTAAAAAGTAGCTGCTTAACTACTCCTAAACCACTCATATAGGACTCCTCAAGAGGACATAAAAACAAATCCAGACGAACAAAAGGACCCCACAACAGGGTGCAGCATTGAAGGTACGTGGGATCGGGGCATTTCCATGCTATAAGGGGGTGAAATAGCTCTGACTAAAATGAGAGCTGAGTAACCCCTTCCCCTCATACCACATACAGGGCTAAAGCCAGCTCACAAGAGTTAGAGCAAGTTTGGGGCATGCATTAAGTCCCCAGAAGGTACCTGGGATCACCAGGGACTGCTCCTGAGAGCAGCAAGACTTAAGACCCCAAGAGGATAAAGAAAGCGTGGACTTTGAACACAGACCTTGAGCCTGGGCGTGGAAACAGGCTCTGAAGTGGATCCTGAGCGCAGCCACGGACCCTGGGTGGGGACCCAGTGCAGAAGGGTGCATGACTGTGGAAGCAGCTCCCTGAGACTGTTAAAGGAGCTTCCAGCATAGGAACAAGCACCAGGAGGCTTGACCCTGAGAACAACTAGACCTGAGACCTCAGGAGCCTAAAGAGCGCAGAAAGATCCTGGGCATGAGGATAAAGCTGAGAGGACACTGGACTAACAATGGCAATCCAGACACAAGAACCCCAGAAGAGAAAGATCATGATCTTTAACACTCGACCACTTTTATACAGAAAAAAATCCAGACAACAGAGCAAACAGCAGAGGAGAACAAACAAGTAATCATATCCAAACCTTCCAAAAAAAATGAAAACTGGTCAAAAGTTCTTGAAGAGTTCAAATCTGAGATTATGAGAAAGATGGAAGAGATCTGGCAAGAAAATAACAGTTTAAAAGGCAGAATTTTGCAATTGGAAAGTGAGGCTTAGAAATCAAATGAATTGATAAGTAAATTGAAGAGAAGAAATGAACAGTTGGAAGCCTTGAAGAACCAAAGAGATCAGACTGAAAGGGAAAACCAAAAGATTATACCCGAAAACCAGTCTCTAAAGGCTAGAATTGGGCAATTTGAAAAAGATGCACCCAAATCAAAAAAATTGATAAGCAAATTGGAGATCAAAATCAAACACCTGGAAAACAGGATAGACCAAATCAGAAAAGGAAAATCATGAGATTATAACAGAAAACCAGTCTCTAAAGACAAGAATTGGGTAAGTAGAAGCCAATGATCTCTCAAGATAGCAAGGACAAATAAAGCAAAGTCAAAAGACTGATAAAATAGAAGGAAACATGAAATATCTCAATGAGAAAATGACAGATCAAGAAAACAGGTCTAGAAAAGACAATCTGAGAATCATTGGTCTTCCTGAAAAGGCAGAAATTAATAGAAATTTGGACTCCATACTAAAAGAAATAATTCAGCAAAACTACCCTGAACTTCTACAACAAGAAGGCAATATAGACATTGAAAGGATCCATAGATCACCCTCTACACTAAACCCTGAAAAGACAACACCCAGGAATATAATAGCCAAATTCAAGATCTCCTAAGTAAAAGAAAAAATTTTACAAGAAGCCAGAAAGAGAAAAATCAGATATCAAAGAGCACCAATCAGGATCACACAGGATCTGGCAGCCTCCACACTACAAGACCTCAAGGGTTGGAATATGATATTCAGAAAGGCAAGAGAACTGGGTCTACAACCAAGGATCACCTACCCATCAAAACTGATTATATTCTTCCAGGGGAAATTTTGGGCATTCAACAAGATAGAAGATTTCTAAGTATTTGCACAGAAAAGACCAGGACTAAATGGAAAGTTTGATATCCAACCACAAAAATAAAGAGAAACATGAAAGGGTAAATAAGAAACAGAGGGGAAAGAAAGAAAACTCTTATTTTTTTAAATTTGCCTCTTTAAGGGCTTCAAGAAGATCTAATTATTTGTATTCCTATGTGGAGAAATGTTATGTGTAATTCTCTGTAGTGAACTCTAATCACTATTATAGTTTTCACTATTATAGTAATTAGAAGAATTATTCACAGGGAGAGGTTGGAGTACTAAATGGTCTAAGATGATATGGAGGTGGGTGGGAAAGATGGAGGTGAATAGTAGATGACATGAAGAGAAATTTGAATAAATAAGAAAAATAGGATATTGTATTACACACAAAGAGGGCATGGGAAGGGAAGGGGACAAATACTATTATAAGAAGGAGAGGAAGAAAGCATTAAGAGGTAATATTTAAACCTTACCCTCAGTGGAATTAACCCTGAGAGGGAAGAGTAGCTATATCCATTGGGATATAGAACTCTATCTAACCCTACTGAGAAAGTCAAAAGGGAAAAACCAAGGGGAGCAGGGGAGTGAAGAGGTCAAAAAAGGGAGGGGAGGAGAAGGGAGAGGGAATTCATTAGGCCTTAAAAATAAAAAAGAGAGGAATAATAAGAGAGGAGGTAGAAAGGGTAATAATTCAAGGGAGGGGACAAGGGTTACTGGTTTAAAATAAATCAATGGTTTAAAAGGAAATAGCCTAAAAAGAAGGGGTAGAACTAGGAGAGGATACCAAAATGTCAGCGAATGCACAACTGATAATTATAACTCTGAATGTGAAAGGAATGAACTATCTCACAAAACGGAAGCAAATAGCAGAGTGGATTAGAAACCAAAATCCTACCATATGTTGTCTACAAGAAACACATATGAGGCAAGTGGACATACACAGATTTAAGGTAAAGGGCTTGAGCAAAATCTTTTGGTTTTCAAATGAGAAAAAGAAGGCAGAAGTGGCTATTATGATTTCTGACAAAGCCAAAGAAAAAATAGATATGATTAAAAAAGATAGGGAAGGTAATTACATCCTAATAAAAGGCAGTATAGACAATGAAGAAATAACAGTGCTCAATATGTATGCACCAAATATTATAGCATCCAAATTCATAAAGGAGAAACTGGCAGAGCTCAAGAAAGAAATAGATAATAAAATCATAATAGTGGGAAATCTAAATATTCCTCTTTCAGATCTAGATAAATTAAACTAGAAATAAATAAGAAAGAGATAAGAGAGGTGAATGAAGTCCTAGAAAAATTAGATTTAATAGATATGTGGAGAAAAATAAATAGGGACAAAAAGGAATACACCTTCTTTTCAACTGCACATGGTACATTCACAAAGATTGACCATATAATAGGGCATAGAAACATTGCAAACAAATGCAAAAGAGCAGATATAATAAATGTAACCTTCTCAGATCATAATGCAATAAAAATAATAATTAGTAAGGGCACCTGGACAGGCAAATCAAAAACTAATTGGAAATTAAATAATAGGATTCTCCAAAACCAATCAATTAAAGAAAAAATCATAGAAACAATCAACAATTTCATTGAAGAAAACAACAATGATGAGACATACTACCAAAATCTGTGGGATGCAGCTAAGGCAATACTTAGGGGGAAATTTATATCCTTGAGTGCATATATTAAGAAATTAGGGAGGGCAGAGATTAGTGAATTGGGCATGCAACTTAAAAAACTTGAAAGCGAACAAATTAAAAATCCCCAGATGAAAACTAAATTAGAAATACTAAAAATCAAGGGAAAAATTAGTAAAATCAAAAGTAAAAGAACTATTGAATTAATAAATAAGACTAGAAGCTGCTATTTTGAAAAAATACATAAAATAGACAAAATACTGGTCAATCTAATAAATAAAAGGAAAGAAGAAAACCAAATTGACAGTATCAAAGATGAAAAGGGAGACCTCACCTCTAATGAAGAGGTAATAAAGGCAATCATTAAAAACTATTTGGCCCAATTATATGGTAATAAATATAGCAATCTAGGTGATATGGATGAATATTTACAAAAATATAAATTGCCTAGATTAACAGCAGAAGAAATAGAATACCTTAATAATTCCAAATCAGAAAAAGAAATTGAACAAGCCATCAAAGAACTCCCTAAGAAAAAATTGCCAGGGCCTGATGGATTCAGAAGTGAATTCTATCAAACGTTCAAAGAACAACTAATCCCAATACTATACAAATTATTTGATATGATAAGCAAAGAAGGAGTCCTACCAAATTCCTTTTATGACACAAATATGGTACTGATTCCAAAGCCAGGTAGATCAAAAACAGAGAAAGAAAACTAAAGACCAATCTCCCTAATGGACATAGATGCAAAAATCTTAAATAGAATACTAGCAAAGAGACTCCAGCAAGTGATCACTCCCTAATGGACATAGATGCAAAAATCTTAAATAGAATACTAGCAAAGAGACTCCAGCAAGTGATCAAGAGGATTATCCACTATTATCAGGTGGGATTTATACCAGGAATGCAAGGATAGTTCAACATTAGGAAAACCATCCACATAACTGAGCACATCAACAAGCTAACAAACAAAAATCACATGATTATCACAATAGATGCTGAAAAAGCCTTTGACAAAATACAACGTCCATTCCTATTGAAAACATCGGAAAGTATAGTAATAGATGGTCTTTCCAAAAAATAATAAACAGTATATATCTAAAACCATCAACAAGTATCATATGCAATGGGGATAAATTAGAAGCCTTACCAGTAAGTTCAGGCATGAAACAAGGATGCTATTTCAAAGAAATTGAAGACATTAAAATAGGCAATGAGGAGACTAATCTATCACTCTTTGGAGATGATATGATGGTCTACTTAAAAAACTCTAGAGAATCAACTAAGAAGCTTGTAGAAATAATCAACGTTGCAGGATACAAAATAAATGCACATAAATCATCAGCATTTCTATATATCTCAACACATCACAGTAGCAAGAGTTAGAAAGAGAAACACCATTTAAAATCACCCTAGGCAATATAAAATACTTACGAATCTATCTACCAAAACAAACACAGGAATTATATGAACACAACTACAAAACACTTTTCAAACAATTAAAACTAGATCTAAACAATTGGAAAAACATTGATTGCTCATGGGTAGGATGAGCTAACATAATAAAAATGACCATTCTACCCAAATTAATTTATTTATTTAGTGCCATACCCTTCACACTACCCAAAAAAATTTTAACTGAATTAGAAAAAACTATAACAAAGTTCATTTGGAAGAACAAAAGGAAAAAAAATGTGAAGGAAGGTAGCCTAGCAGTATCAGATATTAAACTATACTATAAAGCAGCAGTCATCAAAACAATATGGTACTGGCTAAGAGACAGAAGGGAGGATCAATGGAATTGACTTGGGGTAACTGACATCAGCAAGGCAGTGTATGATAACCCCAAAGAGCCCAACTTTTGGGACAAAAATCCACTATTTGACAAAAACTGCTGGGAAAATTGGAAAACAATATGGGAGAGATTAGGTTTAGATCAACATCTCACACCCTACACCAAGATAAATTCAGAATGGGTGAATGACTTGAATATAATGAGGGAAACTATAAATAAGTTAAGAACACAAAACAGTATACTTGTCAGATCTATGGGAAAGGAAAGATTTTAATACCAAGCAAGAGTTAGAGAAGATTACAAAATGTAAAATAAATGATTTTGATTATACTAAATTAAAAAGCTTTTTACAAACAAAAACAATGCAACCAAAATCAGAAGGGAAACAACAAATTGGGAAAAAATCTTTATAACAAAAAACTCTGAAAGGGGTCTAATTACTCAAATATACAAGGAGTTAAATCAATTGTATAAAAAATCAAGCCATTCCCCAATTGATAAATGGGCAAGGGACATGAATAGGCAATTTTCAGGTAAAGAAATCAAAAGTATCGATAAGCACATGAGAAACTGTTCTAAATCTCTAATAATTAGAGAAATGCAAATCAAAACAACTTTGAGGTATCACAGCACACCTAGCAGATTGGCTAAATGATAGTAGGGGAGTGTAATGAATGTTGGAGAGGATGTGGCAAAACTGGGACATTAATGCACTGCTGGTGGAGTTGTGAACTGATCCAACCATTCTGAATGGCAATTTGGAACTATGCTCAAAGGGCTATAAAAGAATGCCTGCCCTTTGATCCAGCCCTGCCATTCTTGGGTTTGTATCAGTGGATAAGAGATCATAGATAAACAGACTTGTACGAAAATATTAATAGCCCTGCTTTTTTTGTTGGCAAAAAACTGGAAAACGAGGGTATGCCCTTCTATTGGGGAATGGCTGAACAAATTGTGGTATATGCTGGTGATGGAATACTATTGTGCTCAAAGGAATAATAAACTGGAGGAATCCCATGTGAACTGGAAAAACCTCCAGGAATTGACGCAGAGTGAAAGGAGCAGAGCCAGAAGAACATTTTACACAGAAACCAATACACTGTGGTACAACCGAATGTAATGGACTTCTGTACTAGCAGCATTGCAATGATCCATACCAATTCTAAGGGAATTGAATGGAAAAAAAATGGAAAAGAACACTACTCACATTCTGAGGAAGAACTACAGGAGAGGAAATACAGAAGAAAAGCAACTGCTTGAACATATGGGTTGAGGAGGACATAATTGGGGATGTAGACTCTAAACTAGCACTCCAATGCAACTATCAACAATTTGGAAATGAGTCTTGATCGATGACACATGTTAAAAATAGTGGAAATGTGTGTCGGCTATGGGTGGGGGGAAAGCTTGGGGGGTGAAGGGGAAAGTAAGAACATGAATCATGTAACCATGATAACTTTTCTAAAAAATAAAAATTATTTTTAAAAAATTCCCTGGGATTATGAAACAGGCTCATTAAATAAAAAGTCTTTTCTCTCTCTTGCCACTGAGGCAGAGACAATACAGGAGAGTAGCAATGATTGTCCTGTTAGCTAATATAGGCTAATGAGGAAGTAAAGGAATCAGGCATTTGATACCTGACTGCTCTGTCCTCACATCTCATTAGGTGTGGGTGATATTTCCCAGGAAGCGATATGCATCTGCCCATAATTTGAAATGAATGCAAACTACTTTCTCATGGAAATCTCTCCTGCTGAAGACAGCTCTGGTATGATGGATATATTTTGATCTTCTTTTAGGTTTAGTTTTGTGTGTAATGGATTGAGGGGAAAAATGAAGACTGATGAGGATGGCAATGTATGTAGATAAGGTATCTTTCTCATTTATCTAGGCATGTTCCTAGCTAAAACCCTTCTGTGCACAAGGGGAAGAATAAAGAGAACATGTGTTTTTAAATCACTTTCCTATGGGAAAGTTCAAAGCATCTTATAACTATTATCACATCATAGCTCATAACATCCTTGTGAAGTGGGTGTCAATTTTTTTGTGGCTTTTTACAGATGTGGAAATTGCAGGATAGGTAATTTAACAAAGGCAACCTGCCAAGCCAAGAGAGAGGTTGAGTGGAAAACCCCTGCATATTTGTTAACTACTAGTACTCAAGGCATAAAGCTACATTGTATTTTCTGAGGTTCTATTATTGTGGTATAAGAAGTTAAAAGTGAGAGTGGACTTCAGTAGGCATAAAAGAAAGAATATTTACACTTATCAGATTGGCTAAAACGATAAAAGGGTAAAATGACAAATGTTTGATGGGAATGTGGAGAAAGGGGGACACTAATACATAGTTGGTAGAACTGTGAACTGAACCAACCATTTTGGAGAGCAATCTGAAATTATGCTCAAATAATTTTAAAACTGTGTATACCTTTTGACCCAGGAATAACCACTATTAGGTTTATTTCTTAAGGTGGTCAAGAAAAATGAAAAAGAAACTATATGCTCTAAAATACTTATAGCAATTCTATTTATGGTAGTAAAGAACTGGAAATTGAAGAGATGCCTATCAATTGGGGAATGGCTAAACAAGCTGTGGCATATGATTATAATAGAATACTATGACTGTGCCGTGAGAAATGACAAAGAAGTTAATTTTTAGAAACATGGAAAAATCTAAACGAAGTGATTAAGAGTGAAATGAGCAAATCCAAGAGAATATTATTTACAGCAACAGAAACATTCAAAGAATAACTTGAGTATGTCCCCCTCCAGAGAAAGAAGTAAATAAGACATAGTTTTATATATACATAAATCTTTTTGTCAAATGATGCCTTCTCTAATGGGTCAGGGAAAGTAGGGAAAGTGTTAACTGGGTATTTAAAGGTAACAATTCTAAAAAAAAAAGAATATTAGCAACTGCTCTTACTTCTCAAGTATGTTTTAAGCAGGGTGTCAAACTTAAATATACAAGGATCCCTGTATTGACTAAAAAAAAATTACAAATTAACATTATCAAAGTTGTATTATATTTTTTATTTATTTTGTTTATATTTCCCAATTACATTTTAATCTGATCTGCTCAGGGGATTTTGCAGGCCATTTACAGAGAGTTTGACATCTCTATTGTAAGAGATAATTAATGAGCAGAACATGGTTTATAATTGAAGCAATGTGCAATGTCCTTTGGGAGAAAAAGACATATATAAATGCAAGATTTAAAAAATTATTATGGAATTGTGATAACAATCAGGGTGGATAAATCCTTGTATGCTACAATATTTAACTAAGCTAAAAGTCGACTTTTTAAAGCAAGACATTTTTGCTCACAATCCAAGCCAATAGTAAATTTCTTTCTTTTCAGATCATGTGGCTTAAAATAATCACAACAGACAGGCAGAAGCATTTCCACTTAGCCAGGATTCTGGACTTACAGGAAATGACCCTTCTGCATGTCTGATCACTATGGAAATTGATTTTATACAGATAGCTAAAAGTACACAGAACCATGACAGCACACCCTCCATGTTTGTACAAGCTAGTGCTGTTCTTTCTGGGTCATTATTGAAATCCAAATCTGATCAGGTTTCAGAGGTCTTCAGTTATGGGTGCAAGACCTTTCAGTTCAGGATATTTAGTAGCTCTGTCTTCAGGTTAGGGAGTTTTCTTTCTGTGACTCTTTACTCCTAAAACTTGATTTCAGATGTAGAGAGCAGCATTAAAGTTGGTCAGTCTAAATTGGGCTCTAAGTGTTACGGCATTATATATCTTAGGCTAAGTTGCAGGAACAGTAGTAATATGTGAGACATTCTTGGGACATTGCTGGTTAGGAAAAACCAGGTTAAAATAGAGAAAGTTGCTGATCACTTTTTCCCCCTGTAATTAAAAGAAAAATTAAGCATCCAGAATCTCAGAGGTAAATGGGCATTGTAGAGAAACAGAATTGCTTATATTTGCATTTGTTTTATTGTTTAGAACCAAAAATCCTTCAGAGGTATCTGGCCACTTGTGCTCATTAAACTGATGCTTTAAAAAAAGAGAAATTTATGTGTTGACCTACCCAGGCTCATTTGTGATTCTTGTATTCAGCAGCATTTTTGTATCTAAGTTCCTGCACTCATCACACAAATGTACTGATATAAACCCTGGAAAGACAAACAGAAGGAAGGGCAGTGCTTTGGATGGGTCACAGGGTGGCCTCTGAACTAAAATATTCTTTTCGTAATGGAATTTATATTTTAAAAATATACCTGATCATTGATTTATATAGTGACTATCACAAAGTAAGTTTTACAAATAACTCCTTATGAAAAGCAGGTTATTTTCTTAGAGTGGGTATCTTTTGAAGAAGGCTCACATAACACTTGTTTATCATCCAAGTCCCCAAAATGTTGGTGGGAGTAGAAGAATGTTTCAGATGAGATTAAACAAATACAAACCAAAAAATGATAGTCTCATAATTTCTTAGTAGCTGTTGATAAAATTGTTATTGCATGGAAGCATTTGGATGAATGTGCAATTTTATTCCCTCATTTAAATATAAGTATACCAAAGAATAAATGAAAGAAAATACCTTGCCTCAAATAATCCAGTAATAGCAGAGACTAGGATTATATTTATCAGTTTTTCTGCAATTTCATTTAGCCCCCTAGTCACTGACTTCAAAACTGAGTAGTGCTTCACCTGTCCATATTAAAAAAAATGTTTTCCCTTCCTATTAGCAGCTTTTTTGGGTCTAATGAAACAATAAGCTGAAAAGAATAGTTGAATAGTATAAAGGAAGATTGGAGAGTTTATCCCAAACACCATGACTGATCTGGAGCTGATCAGTTTCAAGGTTGAAAAATCCTTCCCAAATTTGCATGATTCACATGCCTAACAGATGTGCTCAGGGATCAGTTTGCAGCAGGGGCCAAAGATTAGAGGCCCTAGGGTGTGAGTATAGGGCCTTTGGGGATTTAGATAAAAATTAGTACAATATGTTGCAAAGGTAAGAAGCTAAACACTCTTCTTAATGACTCAAATAGATTTTGAGATTAACCATCAGGAAAGATGTCCCTTGACTTTAAAAAGTTATGGTACATGTTTACCACTAACTGATGGAATGAGCAGGAGAATGGGAAATGACATTAACTTCCAGAACAAATTTCAATAGTACACTGAAAGCAACTAATGCAAATAAGGTACTTTGAATATTTATATCTATTCTGTGACAAGTATTTTTCCTTGCCAGAGGCCATGAGTAAAATAAAGAAACTGGAATCCTAAAGGAAGGGGATTTAAGTGTTCTGTGAAGACCTAGAAGGCTCAATATTTCAATGGATTTGTGATCCATTACTGTGGGTATTTCTTTTACTGATTCCAATTAAAGTCCTTTACTCTGTATCCTGCATGATTCTTATCCACAGCTTTTTATCAGTCTTCCACAGAGGTTGAGACTAATGTGATAATGTGCCTTTTAATGTTTTTTATTTTATTTTGTTTTTAAATATATCGGGGGGAGGATATCACTGAAGCACTTCGTTCATCTGTCACACTCATACTCTCAACACATGATTTTCCAACTTCTCTTTGAAGTTATACATGCCTGATAATGTATTTTGTTCCATTTTACATGTACAAGTTAAAATGTTTCAAACTATTTTTTCTCACAATGCACTTTTAAAAATTTTTTTAACATTTATTAATATACATTTTTAACATGGTTACATGATTCATGCTCCTCCTTTCCCCTTCACCCCCCCCATTCCCCCCACCCATGGCTGATGCGCATTTCCACTAGTTTTGTCATGTGTCCTTGATCAAGACCAATTTCCAAATTCTTGGTAGTTGCATTGGTGTGGTAGTTTCGAGTCCACAACCTCAAACATGTCCACCCCGACCCATGCATTCAAGCAGTTGTTTTTCTTATATGTTTCACTCTTATATATCCTCTCCTGCAGTCCTTCCTCTGAATGTGGGTAGCATCTTTACCATAAATCCCTCAGAGCTGTCCTGGGTCACTGCAGTGCTGCTGGTACAGAGGTCCATTACATTCAATTTTACCACAGTATATCAGTCTCTGTGTACAATGTTCTACTGGCTCTGCTCCTT